>NW_008355272.1:6681083-6683383 GCF_000622305.1 Nannospalax galili
AGGAAAAAATAGTAACATGAAAAACCAAAATAACATAGCCCTACCAAATACCAATAGTCCTCTAGGGGAGTACAATGAGAACCCCCTAGAGATAATGCAGGACATGGAACTCAAAAGAACAATTATAAACATGATAAAAATTCATGTAGAAATCAAATAACTGAAGGAAGATAGGGATAAACTTCTGAATGAATTCAGAAAAGAGTTGGAAATATTGAATAATACTCAGGCTGAAATGAAGAAGGAAGTGAAACATCAAATAAGCCAATTAGAAACGACACCCTATTCACCAATAGGATGAATGAAATGGAAAATGGAGTATCAAGACTGGAAGATAAAGTGGACAAACTAGATCACTCAAGCAAAGATTATGAAAAATTTAAGAAATCACAAGAATGGAATATGCAGGAATTGTGTGACACCATAAAAAGACCAAAGTCATAGGCATACAGGAAGGAGAAGAATCCCAAGACAATGGCATGGACCAGATCTTCAACAGAATCGTGGCAGAAAATTTACCAAAATTAAAGAAAGACATGCCCATAAAAATACAAGAAGCATATAGAACACCAAATAGACAAAACCAAAAAAGAAACTCTCCACGACACATTATAGTAAAAACACTAAACTTACAAAACAGAGACAATATTGAAATCTGCAAAAGAGAAACAGCAAGTCACATATAAAGGAAAATCCATTAGTATTACAGCTGACTTTTCAGTGCAAACTATGAAAGCCAGAAGAGCCTGGACCAAAGTATTCACAGTTTTAAATGACCACAGATGCCAACTCAGATCTATTATAGTTGAAGGGGAAAGAAAAATCTTCCATGAGATAAATAGGCTGAAGGAATTCATGTCCACAAAACCAGCCCTTCAGAGAGTACTGGAAGCAATACAAAGAGCTGAAGAATGATTATACCCAAGGGATTGTGGAAAGAAACTCAATGAAGGTATACCTGTGGAAAAGTACAGCTATATCAAGAATGTAAACAGAAATAAAAATGACAGGATTCAATACCCATCTTTCATTAATAACTTTAAATGTTAATGAACTGAACTCCCCAGTCAAAAGACACAGACTAGGTAAATGCATTAAGAAAAAAAAAAAAACCCATCTTTTTGTTGTGTGCAAGAAACTCATCTCACTTTCAAGGAAAGACACTATTTTAAAGTGAAAGGCTGGAAAAATATATACCAAGCAAATGGTACTAAGAAAAAAGCAGGTGCAGCAATTCTAATATCTGACAAAATAGACTTGAAACTAAAACTAATCAGAAGAGATAATGAGGGCCACTTCATTCTGATCAAAGTAACAATAAATCAGGAAGATATTACAGTCATGAACATATAGTCAGCAAACTTTGGTGCACCCAACTTCATAAAAACAATACTACAGGACTTTAAGACCCAGATTAACCCCAAATCATTAATAGTGGGGGAATTCAATACCCCACTGTCTCCATTAAATAGGTCAACAGGGCAGAGAGTTAACAGAAAGACATCTGAATTAAACAATACCATATATCAAAAGGATTTAACAGACATCTACCAAGTATTCCACCTAAGCACCAAAGGACATACTTTCTGCTGAACACCCCATGGAACCTTCTCCAAAATCAACCATCTACTGGGGCACAAAACAAACCTCAACAAATACAAAAAGATTGAAATAATTTCATGCATTCTATCAGAACACAATGCAATAAACCTTACAATCAACACTGGAAGAAACCCTAGTCACCACATGAACACATGGAGATTAAACAACACACTCCTGAATAATGAATGGGTAAAAGGAGAAATTAAGAAAGAAGTAAAAGTATTCTTGGAACTCAATGAAAAGGACAATACAACACAACAAAACCTCTGGGACATGCAGAAAGCTGTCCTTAGAGGGAAGTTAATACCTCTAAGTACGTACATCAAAAAATGAGAAAAATCACAAATAAATGACTTCACATTGCAACTCAAGATACTTGAAAAGCAACAGCAAATGAAATACACACCCAGCAGACAAGAAGAAATAACCAAAATTTGGACATAAATTAATGAAATTGAAACAAAGAAACAATAAAAAGAATCAACAAATCGAAGGGCTGGTTCTTTGAAAAGATAAACAAGATTGACAGACCACTAGCCTAGTTAACTAAAAGAAAGAAAGAGCACATCCAAATAAACAAAATCAGAGATGAAAGGGGATACATGACAACAGACACCAGAAAGATCAGAACATTATAAGGGAATACTTTAAAAACCTATATGCTACTAAATTTGAAAACCTAAAAGAAATGGATGGAT
>NW_008355272.1:6683563-6691360 GCF_000622305.1 Nannospalax galili
ACACTACTTAATTAATTCAAAAAGATAGAAATGGAGGGAGAACTTCCAAATTCCTTCTATGAAGCTAGCATCGCTTTAATACCAAAGCCAGGTAAAGATACATCCCAAAAAGAAAACTACAGACCTGTATCCTTAATGAACATAGATGAAAAAATTCTCAACAAGATACTTGCAAACTGCAGACACACATCAAAAAGATCATCCACCACGATCAATTTAGCTTTATTCCAGAGATGCAGGGATGGTTCAATATACGTAAGTCAATAAATGTCTGGGAGACAGGCTTGAGCCTAGGGTGATATTGCAACTGTCAGGGTCACATGGTTTCCAGGAATCCAGGCTCTGTAATCTAAAACCCATTATGCTAATGAGACATTCTGTGATAGGATGTTAAGTCTGTTATGCTAATAATGATGCTAATGAGGTATCCTACTTGCTGTGCTGTGATTGGACCACTGTACCTATATAAGCTTGTGTATTCCTGCAATAAAGCAGACTTGTGTCACTGAACCTGGTCTCCTGTGTCTGAATGCGGCTCCACTGACACAATCTCCACACCAGCCCTGGGGTCCAGGACTGGGCAGAAGCAGTGATGACAGAAGGCAGCACAGGGCAAGCAGAAGAGCTGCCTCATCCCAGGGCATGCAGAAGAGCGGCCTCAGCCCAGGGCAAGCGGAGGGCCAGCCTCGGCATCCATGAAAACAAAGGAGTGGCACCCACAAGAATGGAGGAGCAACTGCCACTGGCAGTGACTGCAATACATTATATAAATGGGCACAAAGACACATGGTCATCTCAATAGATGCAGAGAAGGCCTTTGACAAAATTCAACATGCATTTATGTTCAAAGTCCTAGAGGGAATTGGACTGGAGGGAACATACCTCAACATAATTAAAGCCATATATAACAAACCCACAGCACCATCATTCTAAATGGAGGGAAACTGGAAGCATTCCCATTGAAATCAGGAACCAGACAAGGCGGTCCACTATCTCCACTTCTCTTTAACATAGTGCTTGAAACTCTTGCAAGAGCAATAAGACAAGAACAGGAAATTAAAGAAGTAAAAAATTGGAAAAGAAGACATCAAATTGTCCCTTTTTGCAGATGATATGATAATATATCTAAGGGACGCCAAATATTCCACCAGAACACTCCTAGAAATTATTAATACATTCAGTAAAGTGGCAGGTTACAAAATTAACCTCCAAAAGTCTGTAGCCTTTCTATATACCAATAACAAGCAATCAGAAGAAGAGCACATGGAAATACTTCCCTTCACAATAGCTGCAAAAAAATAAAATATCTCAGAATAAACCTTACTAAAGACATTAAAGAGCTCTACAATGAAAATTTTAAATCTTTAAAGGAAGAGATTGAGGAAGCCATCAGAAGATGGTAGGACCTCCCAGGCTCATGGATTGGAAGAATTAATATTTTGGAAATGACTATCCTACTGAAAGTCATTCATAGATTCAATGCAATGCCAATCAAAATCCCCATAACATTTTTCACAGAATTGGAAAAAAACATTCTAAGAGTCATGTGGAAGCACAAAAGACCTTGGATAGCCAAAGCAACTCTTAGCACTAAGACCAATGCCAGAGGGATTACTCTACCAGATTTTAAGCTGTATTACAGAGCTATAGTCATAAAAACAACATGGTACTGACACAAAAATAGACACATAGATCAATGGAACAAAATTGAAGATCTATATATGAGTAAATGCAATTTAAGCCACCTGATATTTGACAAAGAGGCCCAGAATATTCACTGGAGGAAAGACAGAATGTTCAACAAATAGTGCTGGCAAAACTGGATCTCTACCTGTAGAACAATGAAATTGAACCCCTATCTTTCACCCTGCACAAAAGTCAGTTCCAAATGGATGAAAGATCTCAATGTAAAGCCTGAAACTCTGAAACTGTTGGAAGAAAACATTGGGAAAAGCCTACAAGATACAGATGTAGGAAAGAATTTTCTAAACCGGATATCAATTGCTCAGAATGGGAGAAAATCTTCACCAGCGACACATCCAACAGAAGTTTAATATCCAGAATATAAAATGAACTCAAAAACAGAGAATCAAGATAAGAAGTAACCCAATTAAAAGATGGTCTAAGGATCTGAACAGAGAGTTCTTAAAAGAAGTAAAGATGGCTATGAAACTTTTTAAAAGATGTTCAACATCATTAATAATTAGGGATATGCAAATTAAAAATACTTTAAGATTTCATCTTACCCCAGACAGACTGGCTAAGATCAAGACAACAAATGATACCAAATGTTGAAGAGAATGTGGGGACAGGGGAACACTCATCCACTGCTGGTGGGGCTGCAAATTTGTTCAACCCCTATGGAAAGCAATGTGGAGAACTCCTAAAAAACTACAAATGAACCTGCTATTTGACCCAGTTATACCACTCCTTGGCATATACCTAAGGAACTCGTCCTATTGCAGAGACACTTGTACATCCATGTTTGTTACTGCTCTTTTCACAATATCTAAGAGATGGAAGCAACCTAAGTGTCCCTCAATTGATGAGTGGATAATGAAAATGTGGTTCATTATACCATGGAGTTTTACTCAGCAGTAAAGAAAGATGAAATCATGAAAATTGCTGGTAAATGGATGAAAGTAGAAACTGTTATACTAAGTGAAATAAACTCAGAAAAAAAAAATCGACATATGTTCTCCCTCATATGTGGATCCTAGAACCAAACCCTGATAAGTGAGTATGTATCCAGACATAACTACAGGAATCAGCATAATGGAAAGGAACCAGGGATGTAAAGGAAAAGAAAAAACCTGAATGAGAAGAACAGTAGGAAACAGGCATTAATAAGGGAGAGATTGATAAAAATTGGGTTAGTTTAAGGGAGGAGGGAGGGAAGGGTATACAAGGAACCTAAAGGATAAAGGGAAAGAAGGAGTTCAAGAGAGGTAGGACCACTGGAGAAGGGTCAAAGGGGGAGAAATGGGGGCATCTTCAGTGGGAAAACCATCATGGAGGGCTGAGACAATGCTAGAGATAAATAATGCCTAGCTAATTTTGAAAAGCAGAAGGAACCATATTACTCCTACAACCTACTAACAAATTATACATAGCAGATCAAGAAATATATGCCTAGGTAAGCTTTATCTGAGAATAACTGGTCTTTGCCCAAGATTTATCTACATGACACACAGTAATTAAAAGTGTAAGACTGGTGGAGCTAACCTTCTTGGATGTTTAACAGACATACTTTGAGGCCTATACTAATTTGGTCAGAGGGACATAAAGGACAGTTTTTATTTCTTGCCCTCCTAGGTCAGCTAGTTTCAGGGGACTACGAACATCTCTCAAAATGTCCTGTAATCGTGGTGGGTCACCTGTCCTCTTGATCAAGGAGGTTGAGGAGACCCCACAGATGGACTTGAGCCAGTGTCCAGTCTACAAATAGGAAGGTCAACAGAGAAGAATCATTTCCCCCATGATTCCAAGCAAAGCCAACCATGGTCGAGCAGGGCCTTTGACTTATCTTCACATAGGCCGAAAGAAAGAAAGGAGCCAGGGGCTCCTCACAAGCCCATGTGACCCATGAGGAACATATCCTCAAAGGACTTAAGAATGAAAATATATTGGTTTATCTGGGCCAACTGTATGGCCTTAAACACCCAGAAGGAAAGTATAACCAAAGATTAAAGGGGCCAATATAATTTCTTAAGAGTCCATATGCATAGCTAAAGGCTGCATAACAAGCAACAATGACAGACAGGAGATACCTTCTTTAGAGTTGTTGGCCAGGATGGCCAAAGGGACTCCCAGATAGTAACCCAGCATATTACTGGGAAAATGAACAGCAGACCCCAATCTTATCTAAGGGAATATTGACAACTGATTGCTGCTAGATGAGAAACAGCTGACCCTCCTAAAACAAAGACCTCTAGATAGGCTGACTATATTCACCAGAAGGGCAAGTAGTGGGGAACAGTTGGGGTGCCAACAACACAGCAGACAGTAGCAGGGATATCAAAGTATAAGGGCTCTAGTGGGGGGAGGGAGGCTATTTTAGGGTGCCATCTGGGAAGTGAGTGTATAGTTGAATAAGATGGTTTGGGATGTTCTGTGTGATACACACACACACACACAGACACAAATCAACAAATTTTTAAAAATGTATTATATTTGAGGAAGAAGCATGGACATTTACGTCATGTTAATTAGCAAAGGTGATAATCATTACCATTGACATCTACCTGATGACTTTATATACATACACAGGCATCATGGATCCAAGTGCAACTGATTATGACTAGTAATAATCAGATACAGATCAGAGATGCATGCGCCAACATCTCTGTGCTAGTAGCAAACACAATGAGTCTTTCTGCATGGAACATATATTCTAAAATGAAATGGAGATCTTTTTTAAAGGTTAAAAACTCATTCAATTTTATGTCTTACAGGGCTTATACTGAGTTCCATATTGTATAACTGTATTAATTCAACTGTGAACCTAGAAACTTGCAGCCACTTGTGAAAGAGATGTACTCTTGCTCTGGAATGTGTTACTGCATATTTTAATGCTGTAGTGAAATGCTTCTTCTACTCATGTAGTTATTTAAAAATGATTAAAAAAATAATTCTTCAAAGCATAAAAATTTGCTCCTTAATAATTAGTAGATGTGAAAAACATTATCATTCAAATATACCTGATTACTTTATATCCATTCTCAGATGCCAAGGAGCTCAGAAAGTAACCAACTGTGACTAGTAATAATCAGATTTATAGGGATTAGAAACACATGTGCAATCATCTTAATGCCAATTGCATTAAAAATGAATTTTTCTGTATGAAATTGTGTACTTTAATAATGAAATGGAGATCTTTTTTAAAGGTTAAAACCTCATTTAATTTTATGTCTTATAGGGTTTATACTGAGTACAATATTGTATAACTAATAATTCAACTGTAAACCTAAAAATTTACAGCCAATTTCGAAAGAGATGCATCTTAGCTCAGGAAATTGTTATTGAATATGTCAATGCTGTTTTAATGAAATGCTTCTTCTAAGTATGTGGTTATTCAATAAATATTTTTTTGCAAAAAAAGCACTTGCAGTGTCATCTCTGAAAATTAAGATCAAAGAAAAAAACAAAACACTAAAGTACATACAGGGAAAAATCACATGTATAGTAAGTCACATTTAAAGGAAAAATAAAAAGTGTATTTGTTTTTCACACAAACATTGCAAGACGGCAGAGAGTCATATTTTCAGTAGTGATGGAAATTAGCCTAGGATATAAAATGTCACATTATTCAAGCTACCGTTTAAATATGAGGACACCAGGAGCTGGGATGTGGCTTTGTTGGCAGAATGCTTGCCAAGTATGCAAGAAGTCCTGAGTTTGTTCCCCAGCATCACATAAACAGGGTATTGAGCTGTATTCCTAAAATCCCAGCATTCAGGAGGTAGAGGCAGGAGGTTCAGAAGTTCAAGATCATTCTCACTCTATAGAAAATTAGAGGTCACTCTGGCCCAGATGAGACATGGTCTCAAAAACAGAAATTAGAAAAAAAAATTAACAAATATGAGGACATAATAAAATATACTTGATCAAACAAAATTTTACCACAAGAGACATATTTTAGAAATAATTTCAAGTGAAATGCTTGAATGAGAATAAAAATGGATTCAAGCACTATTTTTAAATTACCCTGTGGACTGGAGAGATGGCTCAGTGGGTAAAGATACTTGCTGCTAAGCCTGATGATCTGAATTCAATGCCTGGTACCCACATGGTAGAAGGCGAGAACCAACTCCCACAAGTTTTCCTCTGAGTTCTACATGCATTCAATGCAAGCACACACCTACTACTTACATACCCACAGAATAAATAAATAAATAATAAATCTGAAATATCATCAAACATCTAGAAAGAAATGTATTTATAGCAACAAAATTAAATAAGACTGGATTTACAATACTCAGAAATCAAGTGGCTTGGTAATATGGTATGAGGATGAGACACAGGAGAAATATGAAAACCTGAAGAGAGCAAGAATTCTGAAGACTGGGTATTTAAGGAGGGAGAGAGAAATACCATTTTAATAACATGTTTTTGTTAAATATACATTTTGCATAACTTCCTGATTTGTGATTTGCATTTTCATTCTATATAATTTTTACATTTAAAACAAAAGAAATATGAGACACACTGAAATATCTAAGTGAAATGAGAAAGTGTCAGGTTTTTTCAAAAGCATTTTTTAACTATAGAGTCAATAAAATTCTCTTGAGCATTCCACCTGTGTTCTTTCCAGAAACTGACAAATTGATTCTAAACTCCGTATGACTCAAAGGACCCAGAAGAGTCAACACAATATTGAAAACAGAAAAATTTGGAGAATTCATAATTCCTGACATCAAAAATCACTGCAAAGGAAACAGTCTTCATACCTCTGTAATCAAGGCATAAGGTGATGCATATAAACATATGGAAAAGGGATTAGAATCCAGAAATTACACTTCATGCTTATGGACAATTTTGGACAAGTTTGAAAACACAATTCAATAGGAAACAAAGAATCTTTTCAGCAAATGGTATGATGAAAATTGATAACTACTCACACACAAAACAATGATATTAACTCAGATGAGATTGGTACATTTAGCGTGGCATGGCTATAGAGGGGACGTATGTATTATCCTCTCCAAGGCTCAGGAAACATACCAGAAGAGAGGGAGGAATGAATGTACTAGAAGAGGAGGATGGGGAGGAGTGCTGTAAAACAGTGTCTCCTGGACTTAACAAGAAGATAGCACCCATGAAACTATAGCAGCTGTGGTGACTTTCATGACACCTGCAGAAGATTGAGCCATTGAGCATTCCATTCGGATGAGGGAGGAGCTTGGGAGGCCCCATCCTCCCCAAGGAGCCATTGGCAGTGAACGAGTACTATGAGAGGAACAGGCATTTCCTTCATTGGTATAGCCACTGGTAAGTGGCCCATGCTTCAGTAAATAACCCCTTACTCCTCTTCATGCAAGTAACCCTAAATAAACTCAGTGAGCATTTTTGTGAATCACACAGACAAGCACACACTCATACCAAGGAAAAGAGACATGGGAGTGGGAGCATAAGAAGGAAACATTTTTAAAGTAATTATAACATTTTTATTATATTATAACCATTTAAAAAATATCAAATAATGAAAGTTTGTACTTTGAGACTATTAATAAGTAAAGCAAAGTTTACTTAAACACAAGCATGAGACAATCAATAGCTGAAAGGACAGCTAAGTGACTCCCAGGCTGGTAGTATACATGGTATGTTAATGTTGGACAAAGGAGTGACTTGTGTCCTGAGCTGGACAAGTGTCCCACATGCAACTTCATCAAGCTATGAAGAATAGGATGCAATTTAAGATTTATGAATTGTATACTGTGGTGATTTGAATGAAAATGTCCCCCATAGGCTCCAAGTGTTTGGATATTTTGTCCCCAGATGATGGCACTGTTTGGGGAGGTTTTAGAGGGTGTGACTATCCTGGAGGAAGCACTACAGGTGGGCTTAGAGAGTTCTTAAGCCTTGCCAGATCTCCAGTTGTTCTCTTGCTTCCTGTGCCTGTGTGATGATGTGAGATCTTAGCTTCTGCTGCTCCTGCTCCAGCCACCTCCAGCCACCATGCCTCCCTGCCATGATGGACTGTAATTCTCCTGGAACCGCAAGCTCAAATAAACCCTTCCTTCTATAAATTGCTTGGGTCAGTGTTTCTATCACAGCAACAGAAAAGTGACTAATACA
>NW_008355272.1:6691452-6736268 GCF_000622305.1 Nannospalax galili
GCAGTTGCTTGCTGTAAGAAGAGCTTAACAGGCCATTGTAGTAAACGCCTGGAAGAAAGTAGTGCTGAGAACAATGTAGTTCCAGAGGGAAATAAGGACTTAAGCAGCACTTGGGATATTTTGGCAAAGAGCCTGGCTGGAGTCTGCTCTTGACCAAAAAGCTTGCCTGAGGCTAAATTGAAAAGCCATGGACTAATTTCTCTGGCAGAAGAAATTTCAAGACAGCCTAATGTAGAAATGGTGGTGTGGCTATTACTGGTGAATATTATATGGATTTACTGAGAAAAGGAGCAAATGGGGCAGAAAGAAATACAGAATGTACAGGATGGATTGAAAAAGAGCACTAGGAAGATTAATGTTGGAGCCCTGGCATGTGATGGGGAGGATCCCATTGATAAAGAGATTAAAGTGATTAAGGAGATTAAAGTGATTAAGGAGGGGCTTAGAGATTCAAACTTAACAATGGAGAGAGTGCCTCCAGGGCAAGACCACGCCCAGTTAAGCCTCCAACTTGTGAAAGGAAAATGCCATAGGAACCACTGAAGAGAAAAGCTTCTAAAGTGGATAAAGCAGGCTTGAGTCCATCCCAAACTTGTAGTCAAACTTGGAAGTGTTGCTCACCTGGTGCTGACTTTAGAGGCATGAAAGATGCAAGAGTGAAGGGGTCATCAGTTCTTCCTCCAAGATTTCAGAGAGGCTTAGAGGCCAAGCAGTGTAAAGCAGGGGTGCTCCTGCCTACAGAAGGCCCTGATAGGCCATTGCATGAAGCTGTGAAGGTGAAGCCTGGTTAGCAATGGAGACCCCAAGAAGTTCACGATGCCAGAGCTGTGAGGCATCTGCCAAGAAGACCTGCATACAGGGAGTGGAACCAGCACAAGAGAGAGATGTGTGTTGTAAGCAGCAAAGCTAGAGAGGCTGAGCCATCTAAGCCCTTTGGAAGTAAAGTCCCAGAAGTTGGATGTGGAGCTACTGGATTTGGTGTTTGCACTGCTGGTTTTGGTCTTGTTTTGGTCTGGTATTTCCTTACTATACCTCCATTCCTCCCCTTTGGAATGGTAATGTGTATTCAGTTCCACTGTATGTTGGGAGTATGTAATTTGTCTTTGGATTTAATAGAGGCTTACAGTTAAGATATTTACCTGAGTCCACTTTGGACTGTGGACTTTTGAATAATATTGAGGCTGATAACAACTATGGGGACTTTTAAAATTGGACTAAATGCATTTTGCATTTTATATGATCATGAGCCTGTGGGGGCCAGGGGGTGGAATGTGGTGGTTTGAATGAAAATGTCCCCCATAGGCTCCAAGTATATGGATATTTTGTCCCCAGATAATGGCACTGTTTTAGGTTTTAGAGGGTGTGGCTGTCCTGGAAGAAGCACATCACTACGGGTGGGCTTAGCGAGTTCTTAAGCCTTGCCAGATCTCCAGTTGTTCTCTTGCTTCCTGTGCCTGTGTGATGATGTGAGAGCTTAGCTTCTGCTGCTCCTGCTCCAGCCACCTCCAGCCACCATGCCTCCCTGACATGACAGACTAGAATTCCCCTGGAACCATAAGCTCAAATAAACTCTTCCTTCTATAAATTGCTTGGGTCAGTGTTTCTATCACAGCAACAGAAAAGTGACTAATACATACACTCTCAGAATTTTCAAATTAATATTAAACCAAAGTTAACTACAGGTTTCTGAAATAAGAAATAAGTAAAAGATAATGTTGAAAAGTAGATAATGTAATTGGTACATGAGCTCGTATAAAATTTTATTTAAGAAGCTGTGATTCCCTTCCAACCCTGTAATCTTAAATCAGTGATTTTATGCTCATGGGAAAGAAGGTAAAGCAGATGGCCTGCCAGTCTTTTACCCCAGCAACATGGTTTAGGGTTTGTAATGTGTGACCTCTTCTCTGAGCATAGCTTTCTAGGACATAACCAGGCTTAGTGGTCTCCCACTGCTCGCTGGGGTTAGTCAGAGGTCTCTTTTTCCTTTTTTCATGTTAAACTTTTTGTTTTTATTGAATTTTTGTGTACTTCATACAGACCATCTCAATTAATCTTAATCATCTTTATACTCCCATCCCTACTGGAACCCTCCCATAGTCTCCCTGCTGGAATTCATACATTCTGTCCTTTGTGTTAAGGCCTATGGTGTCAAGTTAGTGTCCCCAGATGTTCCTCAGTGCAAGTTCATCTACTGAGGTCTAGTCAGTTTATCTAGAGTCAAGAAGGAAACTTATTTGGAAGAAGTTGAACAAGAATGTAAGATGGATAAAAGAGAATAACAGAGGATTTATATGATCAGAATACATTATATACTATGACATTGTTGGAGAATAAATTTTAAAAACAATTCAATGGATCAAAGACTGAAATGTAAGGTCTAAAATTATAAAATTCTTAGAAGAAAGGGTTCAAGTCAATGTTTTTGGCCTTGCATTTCTCAAGTCTTTCTTAAACATGTTAGCAAAGACCTGTACATTAAAAAATGGCTCAGTGGTTAAGAGCACTGATAGCTCTTGCAGAGGACCCAGGTTCAATTCCCAGCACCCACATGGTGCTACGAACCATCCTTAATTCCAGTTCTAGGGGAATCTGAAGCCCTCTTCTGACCTCCATAGCATTGTACGACATGAGTACACTCACATACATGCAGGCAATACACTCATAAACATAAAATAAAAATAATAAATAAATTTTTTTTTAAAAAATGGGAAAATCTCCAGGCACTTTTAATCTCAGTGCTCAGAAGACAGAGAGAGGTAGAATCTGTGAGATCCGGGCCAACCAGGTCTGCATTACTGAGTTCTAGGCCAGCTGGAGTTACAGGGAATCCCTGCTTCGAAAAACAAAACAATAAAAACAAAAAATAATATCATATTTTATCAGATTAAAAACATGTCTTCAGAGGGTATCATCAAATATGTAAATATATATTGTATGTGATGTATGACATGAGAATGTATCTGTAGGTAAAATATATAATTAAAAAACCTGAATCTAGAATACATAATCTCTATAACTCAATAAATAATTTAAAATATACAAATAATTTAAAATTCAGAGTCGTCTATAAAAAGAAAACAATGCACAAATGCCAAAAACATTCAATACATCCTCAGAAACTTGCAAATCAGAAGCATAATGAAATATCACAATGGACAGGCTCTAAAAGGCAGAGCACATCAAATAATGATAAAAATGTGGATCAAAGTTCTCAGATACAATAGGGGCACGAAATTCTGCAGTCACATTAAACAAAGTCTGATGGATCTTTATGAAGTAAAACATCAAATTTCCATGTGTCTTACAAGTTCTACTTTTTGGCATATAGGCAACAAGTAATAAAGTGTGTTTCCTCATGAAGTTTTATGCAAAAATATAAATAGCAGCATTATTCATAATAGACAAAAGGTCAAGACCACCTCCATATCTATAAGGTTATGAATGGATTGACAAAGTATGACATGTTCAAAGGATAGCCTATCACACAGCTGTGAAAAGAAATGAAATATTGATGCATACTCAGGGAGAAAATTCTGAAAAGAGGAGACACTCGATAAGTGAAAAAGATAGCAAGAAAAATCTTAATTTTCTATCATATTGTTTATTTGAACTATCTAGAATTGAGGACTCTGTGGATACAAACAGCACATTAATTTGCCCATTGCTAGAAGGTAGGAAAAATGTTGATTGACAGGTAATGAGTGTGAGGTTACTTTGGAGACAATGAAGAATGTTCTAAATTTAGAATATGCAGATAGTTGCGGAGGTCTGTGTATATATAGTAAGAATGACAAGACTATGTCCAATAGATGGATGAGTCTTATATGTGAACTCTATCTCAATACATTTCTTACAAAAACGGAAAAGCACACATCGCCTACCTGCTAACAACTTTGAAAACTGAGACAAATTATGGCTGTTAAATAATGCACGAAGGAAAAAGTATTCAAATAATCTTCTGTGAAAACATGAATTAATAAGTTTTGAATTTTTTTCTCATCATAGCAGAACTCCAGACCTTATCTGGTTTTGCAGATGAGCTCTATGAACCTTCCAATAGAAAATTCTTCCCCGAATCTTGTAAACATCTTGAAAACTCAGAAAAAAGATTTACACAGCAGTCCACTCTACTCTATCAAAATCTTGTTAATAAAATCCAAACTATTACAGAAAATAAAAAGGAATCCCTTAACAAATAGAAATTTTTATTACTGTTCATAACTTAAATGTAAATATTTTAAACTGAATAAAATTCGAATTGAAGGAGGAAATGAATTTTTTATTCTAATGCATAACAATTATGTAACATTAAAAATTCCTGGGCCATCAAGATCACTCTGTGGGCAATGGCATCTCCTGCTGAGCCCCAAAACCAAGTTTGATCCCCAAGACCACATGGTTGATGGGGAAGAACAACTCCCAGGAACTGTCCTCTCACCTCTACAGATCTGTCATAGCATATGTACTTCTCAGTCCTCTGAGACATTGTTAGAAGAACTCACTTCAACCCTTAGCCATTCTTAAAATTAAAATGAAATCATAACACTTATAATCATTTAAATAAGAATACTTGGAATTTTCTCTTTTATTCAAGGAAAAACAAAGAGAGTGCTCACAAGTGAGTCTTTCATTAAACATAATATTGGAGTCCCCAGGTGGTAAAAAAAACAAAAAACAAAACATAATCGGCTGAATAGTTGAAATATTTATTATTACAAATAACGTACTCCTTTATATACAAACAAAAAGTCTTAAGACAAATTATTACAAATAATGAAGAGTTTAGAAAGGATTCAGGGAATGGGATCGTGTGGTCTACTGTCAAGATTTTCCGTTGGAATGATGTGTTTATTGATATAGATTAGGAAGATAGGGGAAAATCTGTGAGGAAAGGGATGAATATGATCAAAATACATTGCATGAAGTTCTCAAAATACTAATAAAACATTATTTTAAAAATAACTGAACAAATATAGGCTATGTACTGACCTGTATTTTAAATGTATATTGATCCAATGGTCATAGTTAATTCAACCATGTACCTCCGAGTTCCCAAATCAGAGGAAATTAATTCTAGAAAAACACCCATTGCTCAGAAAGCTGTGATAGAATAGTAAGTACTGCAGTAAAGCTGAATGACACCCCAGGAATCAGTTTTATGTGTTTAAGTTTGCAAAATATGACAGTGGAGATTAGTAGAATGTTCATGTATGGTTGTTTTACATAAAACATCAAACTATTATTTTCAACTATTCAGTGGGAAAAAGTTAATTATTTTCCATAAGAAGACTTTAGTTTTATTATTAATTAAAATAAAATGAAAAGTCTTCAAGTGACTGGCTATGCAGACATGAGTTACTAATACCAAGGACTACTGAAACTAAATACATAAAATGATATTGTTGGATGCCTCAATTGGAGTAAGCCATGAAGGTCTTGTTGAGTTCATTGATTGACCCAGTGTCAACTCTACTCCTCAATGTAGTCTAACAAGCTTTTCCTTTTCTTCTTCCCCTAGCTGATTAGAATCTTTTCTGTGCTCACATCAAGGCTTCGCTGCCACTAAAATGTCACTAATGACTTTATCAACGAATCACTAAATAACTAAACACATTCACAGTGATCCCTAGCTTATGACTTATTGTATATAAAGCACTGCATTGTCTACAGGGGATGGATTTAAGTCTGATGAATGATGCTAAGACACTGAATACCTGGCACAAGATAAAACTTCCTATTTCTGTTCCAGCATCACTGTTTAACAATGAAGTATTTGGGGTCTTTTTACCCTAACTTCCTAGTCAATTCTTACCTCCTATTCTTATCACACCATCCTCTGAAGATATTACCCAAATTCCCAATGGAACATTGGGACACAGATAGCTCTGGCTTCTTCCATGCTGAACAGGGACACAGGGTAAGGCAATTGGGGTACTCCTTCAATGGGTCTGTCTAAAAGACTTCCAAATCGCATAACTCTTAACTGTAGGGAGAAAAGAAAGTTCTTGATTGGTGTCTAGTCAAAATATCCTTGGGCCTCTTAGCAACTTACTCTATTCCAAAGGCCAAAAATGTCAAAAGTATTTGGGAGCTCTTATCTAATCCCTAAAAGATTTTAGGGTTACCTCTTCAGAGGAGGAATGTTAGAGTAGCAAAAATCCCCATTAAAAAGAAAAGTACAAGAAGTTGTCAGGAAAAAGTGATGGGGAGATATGGGAGGAGTTGGAAGGGAAGGAGTGGGCATGGATTTGATCAAAACACCTTACATGCATGTATGAAATTCTCAATGAACTTTTTTTAAAGTTATAAAATAAAATAAAAAGTCACAATTGGGCTTGTTGACAGTTGTGCTCATTCATTAAAGGAATGCCAAGCAGGGTCACTGGACCCTCACCTGAGTATCTAGCTACTCTTCCCAGCCAACTAGTCCAGCCTTGGAAGACAAAAGAAAAATGAGAAAGAACCCAATAGAGGGATGCTTTTGGAAGCCCTTGTCAAGAAACTCCAATGGACTCTCATATGAACATTTTAAAATTGCCCTGTTCTGACTTTTCTAGCTCCCTGTCTAGAACTTGTAATGTTAATTACTCCTGCCTTTACTTCTCCTTCACATCTCCTATTCATGATTCAAGGACTTACTTTTCCCCTTAGATATAAGAGTTACACCATTTGGGAGTCTTTTAGATAGATCCACTGAAGGGGTACTCCAATTGCCTCACCCTCTGTCCCTGTTCAGCATGGAAGAAACCAGAGCTGTCAGCGTCCCTATTCCCTATTGGCAATTTGAGTAACCCCTTCAGAGAATGGTGTGATAAGAATTGGCTAGGTAGTTAGGGTAAAAAGGAATTGGCTAGGTAGTTAGGGTAAAAAGACCCCAAAGAAAAGTAGCCAGTTTCCTAGCTAAAAGTCAAAATGTCCTTGGGGCTATTAGCAACATACTCTGTTCCAAAGGCCAAAAATGTCAAAAGTATTTGGGAGCTTGTATCTAATCCTTAAAAGATTTTAAGGTTACCTCTTCAGAGGGGGGAATGTTGGAGGGGAGGGAGTGGGCATGGATTTCATCAAAACACTTTATATACATGCATGAAATTCTCAAAGTTTTTGTGAAAGTTAAAATATACATAATACATAAATATATGCATATGTTGCATTAAAAAAAAGAATGCAAGATTTGTGCATTTGTCTATGGCCCTTGATATCAATGTCAGTTCCAGGGTTGGCCCCATGGAGGCTGTGATTGTGGAAGGGAAGCATTGATGGGCAGATAGAACAGCATACAGAGGGCTGAGCCTCAGCTTCGTGGCCTAGAGAATAAGCTCCTCTTCTGATTGTCAATGTATGTGTGAGGCAAGTAGCTTAATGGAGAAATACATGTAATGGGGTTTCACAAAACATCTTACCACAATTTCAACATTTAGCATATGTGATATGTCAAGTGCTTCATGGTTGTTTTGTAACCATGAGAAGTTACCTAGCCTGGAAATAAAATGATGAGAACAATTTTGAAGCCACACCTTGTAAAATCATGTTTTTCGTATTGATTAAAGTGACAGAGATATTGAGTAAGTTTTACAATGTAAGGCAAAGAGAGCTGAGGAGGTGATAGAGCTAAGTAGGTAAAGTGCTTACTGTGCAAGTATAAGGACTTCAGTTCAGATCCATAGAACCCATATAAACCCAGTTATAGTTAGAAGTGTTAGAGGACTACTACATTCCCAAAGTTCCCATAGTGTAATGGGAGATAAAGACAAGAGAATCCTTAGAAACGCACAGGCCAGCAAGCCTGGTAAACAATGTTGAACAAGAGACCGTCCAAGGTGAGGAGGGTGAGGACAGACACTCAAAGTGTCCTCTGACTTCCATATAGAGTCTATGGCATGCATGTGCCTGCACTTACTACAGCTACAAAAAGGCACACACACACACACACACACACATACACACACATACACACACGCATGCGCGTGTGTGCACGTGCACAGAATATGTTAGACAAACTTCCTGTATTCTTATTTGAAGCACCTAACCCTCCTCCCTGTTTCTTACGAACTGCCTATTTTTTCCTGCCTCTGAGCTAATTGTTCTTGTGCTGAAAGACCAACACTAAAGAATTGGGTTTTCATTAACAAGATTTCACAGTTCTAATGATTTTGCTTCTTTTCCTTCTTTCACTGGTCTTTTCTCAATGAAGACAATATAAAAAAAAATGATGAGAGCATTTGGTGCACCAGGCAATATTATTTATTGCCTTTCTCTAGTCCAGTGATTTTCATAGCCTTCCTCTCACTTTCCTGTAATGTAAGCCTTAAGGATAGAAATGTCACCTTTAAAAACATCTCAAGGATCTAAATCGAATTCACTTTGAAACTTTATTACTGGACATGCAAAAGTATGTCAAGTCCACAATTAAAAGATGAAATATTATCTCCTTTTTCCTTCTTAAATGTCTTTGAAAGCATTTCATGAACATGCAAAACAGTTGGTTGATATTTGGGGGAGTATTCATGGAAGCAATTGAGTGCACTGGCTAAGAGTATTTTTTGTGCTAATTAAATATTCCAAACTTCTATCAAAATTATTGTCACCTGTTTAATGGCTCATTGACTTTACAGTCTATGCAAGTTCTCTTTCATCAGTAGAGTTAGGATACCCATTCCAGAAATGACAAATTAGGGCCAGGCTAAAAAGATAAAGGACCTTCCGAGGGTGAACCACATTTCAAATTTTGACAGGGACAATTCTGTCCATTGATGAGATATATAATCTGATCAGCTTTAAAGATTCAGTTCCTCCAAAGTGTCTACTCACACCTTTTTACACAAACTAGGACATTGGAAATTATATGATATGATGATTTTGTTCATTTAAATACATACAGGATGAAAATCAAATATCTGTAATATGATTTGGGCAATCTTTGTTTAAAAATAATACTTATTGCCTGTATTCAAGTGGCTTAAAACAGACATATACATTCAGTTACAAAGAAGAAGTTTGTCTTTCATAGAACCATTAAATAACTCATGATTAAGTGATAGTTGTGTGCTAGGAAACACATTGTACCAAAAGTATCCATTGGATAATGGGCTGGGTATAACACAAGCATTCTATTTTTAATAAAATTATTTCTATTATTACTGCTGGGAATTAGGCTTTGGATTGCACATGTAATGATGAGGATTTCAAGCCCTCACATGTAGGATGCTTTTATTGATTAATTTTAGGTTTTGACAAGTTCACATATCTAGATAATGTCTCCTGATTACTCTTTCCACCCTCTCTGCCCTCCCTCCATTCCAATCAACAGCCCCATCACTACACATCCCATTCCCAGATTCATGACTTTTGATTTTGTTTTTTCAACCCATTTAGTTTCACCAGAACCATCTTGCCAAAAAGTTCTTACTGCTTATATTGTTAGGAAGAATTGCCACAAATACATATGGAAATACAAATTTAATTATGACTCTTGTTTGTTGCTGTAAAGAAAATAAAGATGCAGGGCTATGACAGAAGACAGGAAGGACTGCCTGACGTGAGTGGCAGACATAGTTGGAACAGAGCGGAAGTATGGGCTGACTCACGCAGAGACTGAGCAAAGCATGTTATAGACATAGGAGATGCACGTAGTTCTGATGAGGGAGAGACATTGGTACCTCAAGGGTCTGAGAAGTCAGTGCTGTTTGAAGTTGACAGGCAAAGGAGGGAGTGTCCCAAGATATAGTGGGAGACAAAGATCCTGGCCATCAGAGCCGTGGAAGGCAAGGAGTTCAGATTTCATTCACAGTTCAGCAGACTGTTCCAAGAGACCAATAACACAGGCCTAGGAGCGAGGTCTTTACATAAGAAAAGAGATATTCTTATTTTTAATGGGAAATCAAAAGCTATAGATGATCACAGGTTAAAATGATATTGTAGATTTAAGAAATTCATAGTTTAGATTATCTTAATATAATAAGGGGTAGAAAGTGTGGGGTTATACAAATGCAGAAGGGAATGGATTTCTGACAGAAGGAAAGAGAAGCTAGGTAGAATTAATCTTGACAACAGTTTACTTAGCAGAAAAAAAAAAAACAGAATTGATGGTCAGCATAGCTTTATTGCAATTTTCAAATGCTTTCTACTTTACAAAAATAATATATTTGTGCCCAATATTTATTCACTTCTTCAGTAAACACCAGTTGAGAGCTAATTTTGATGAGCATTCGCTCTTACCTATGAAGTACAGGGCCCAAATTCTACCATCTTTAGATAAGCATCTTGCTTAAGGAAGATCACATTGTCAGTGGGAATGGCTCAGCCACCATATGACAGAATAGGAAATCTACCTACTTGCAGATCCTAAATTCATGCCTTCTTTCACCCATCAGACCATACTATTTGAATGCTATTTAGCCTTTTATTAATCTAAATACATAAGTTTCTTGTAATGTTAAACTCTCCATTAATATAGTTAAAAATAAAAATGACAAAGAAGGCTTTTTTTTTTTTTAAATCAACGCTGTCATTTTCTTAAATATAATCCATCCGTATTCAGTGCTTAGTTGAGGCTATTTACAAAACAGAAGACTTGCTGGGGAGCCTACTCTTAGAGTGACATGAGAGAGAGTTGGAGGCAGCTGAAAAACCAATTTAGTTGATTATGTCCCACTGACTTGACTGACCATTGAACTGTATTGACCAGAAGGCACTGTCAAACAGAGAAAATCACCTTTTCCTAGAAGACGCAAGCCTCAGAACTCTTATTAACGATTTCAGATCATGCAACTACTTTTGCAACCCAAGTGACAAACACTTTGAATCAAATTAATATGAAGAATGTGGTCCATTCAGAGAGAGAAAGCCCAGGGATCCCCCATATCCACATCCCCAGGGCTGGGATTACAGCTGTGTGCCACCCCCAGCTTTGCATTTGGGTGCCAGGTGTGTTTTTTGATCCTCCCTTCATAATAAGAGTGCTGAAGACTGACAGTGGCAAAAAATAAGCAATTTTTTTCCGACTATGCAATTCAGGGATTAGCCTGGAGAAAAGGCAAAAATGACTGGCATGCCATTTTGGCACAAAACAGTGAATTTTATAGTCCTCAAGTTAGGAAAATTCCTACCCTCTCTTTCTTATAAACTAGTACTCCATGGAGATAAAATTTCTCATGCTCGCCTAGCAGAGGTCCCATCCCAAACTACTGAAGCTACAGATCCACCTCTCTCGATTCTTATGCATGGGTTCAGATGAGAAGCAAGCTATGTTTCAACCTCAGGACAAAATAAAAGGCACTGAAGTGTTCAGGCCCGGGCTGCTAGATAGGGAGGACAGGGGTCTAGTGTCCCTTGATTATCTTTGATTCAGTGATGAGCTCTAAAAGTACCTCATACAGAAAAAGGATCTTAATGATTTCTTTCTTTCACTGGGATTAAACCTAGGTTCTTGTTCTTGCTTAGTATTTGAAAGACTGAGCCTTTTCCCCAACCAGATTTGTTTGGCTTTTCTCTTATGCATCTCACTTTTCCTTCAAGACTCTCTATAAGTCTGTGAGAATACATAATTCTGATTCACAATCCAATCCATGTGAGTTTGTGTTTCCAGTTCAATAAATCACACCATGTACTAGAAATGACTAAAAGTAGTTGCCTGCAAGAAAAAGAAGGTAGTAATGCCTAAGATGTGTTTTTAAAGGATTAGTGAAACTCATTTAAGATACTTAATACTAGTTACTTCTTATAACAGGATGCTTCCGACGCCGTGTGAACAGCGGCAAGTTTCAAGAGCAACTGCTTTCTGAAGGATGCCTTCATTTCTTGGAAGCTGTCAATTGCAGCCAACATTTGAAATGAAAAAATATGGGTTCTCTGATGACTGAGTTCTGGAAAGAAATAGTGAAGAGAGACAGTAGTTGTAGTTCATTTATGGTTAGTCTCTTGATCAACATAATTTTCATAAGATTTTGGCCAAAAGTGTGCCCATAGTTGTAAATGGTGTTAGAAATCCTGTAAGCAAGCACTCCAACTGCCCAAATTGTAGACCAATCTTCCTATATTAGTGTTTAGCTTCTGGTACAGGGAGAGTAAAGACACAGAATATTTCCCACTGTAAATTAATTTTACTCATTGTAGCAAAAGAAAAAAAAGAAAAAAAAACCCCAAGCTCAAATTACTCCACAAGATTACAAAGATACTAATTTCTCCTAAGATAAAATACATAGAAATTGCTTCTGGTTTTGTTTTTATTTTTGTTTTCCATGCTTTCAAAAGGCTGTGACTGACAGGAGCAATCTTTGCTGACTCCTGGTACTTGATTACCCTTGTTGTTTCCATTTACCACCAGTTAGTGGCCCAAATAAGAACAAAGGAGCTTACCCCTAAAATAAAAATGATTCACATTCAAATGTCTCAGCGAAAGAACTACGGACCTTCCACTGTGTAAAACACAGATTGAAATCATGTAAATGAGGCAAGAAGTAGAAGTGCTGAAAATAATGTTTTGAAAAGTTTCCAAGGCAGTGGTCACAGCCTCCTGAGAACACCTTGAACCACACCCTCAATGAAGGAGTGTGCAGTGGCCTCACCTGCGACTCCAATCAGGCTGCCTTTGTTCAGCAGCTCCTATTTGAACCAGAAGTTCCTCTGCAATATCTGCACAGACTCTTCTATTCATATGTAAATCGTATTAAGGCTGTTATTCTTTCTTCCTTCAATCTGCTTTTAAAGTAATAATGAAATTTATAAAGGCGTGCCATGAGAGTTGAATGCTGTGGACACAGGAACATTCTGGCATTCTACCAAGTTCACAGTGCCCATTTTAAAGAAGAAGCCAGTACCTGTCCTTCCCTCAGAGGTCTATTTGAACATTAAGGGGTTATCATGAGAGCCCTTGTGGGATTTAGACATTTCCACAGCTATGACATTTGGATTTTCAATGGCAGTTTTATGGCTCTCTTTATAGCTGTGATCAGAGCAGAGATGTGTAGATGCTCCAACTGCCCCTCAGGAGAGGCAAAGTGTCTCTCTGTCAGAGAGGGAAGGGATCCACATTTCTCAATTCTACTCAGAGCTCAGCTAGGCACCTGCTCCATGGCAGGGAGGAAGTCACATAACATTCCAGGGGCCTCCCTTTTCTTGTGTGTACAGATTAATTGCCTATGGCAAATTTCAAGGGCAATTGAGTCCTTGTCCTGTGTGCCTTCTCACTTGCTCCTCTTTCTTCTTCTTCTTCTTTTGCCCCCTCAAAAGGCTAAGAGTTGCCAGTTTTATGTGTGATTGACTTGTGCATACCCCAAGCTAAGTAGGGCGCCTCGATTGCATTTCAAAACCATCAGTTATAAACAATTCTTGATATCTGATGTCTTAAGGGAGTAGCTGGATTCTGCTTTGATGGAGGCATTTTATATGGATGCTGCTTCCTGTTTTTACAAGAGTATTGTGGTTATTGGTTTAACTAAACAGTACATTTCATTCCTACATGCTTTATTTTCTCAACCTGTTAAAATGTAAAAAAATAAACCATGTTTATGGTGTCTTAAGTTGTTGAGGAATAGAAAGAGCGAAGATACAATTTCAAATACATAAATTCCAAATGTTTACATCTGTTATTTATAATGTGCCTCAAGATGTGTTCGTTATTTAAAATGAAAGCTTATAAATACGTTTATTAAAGAACTAAGTCAGCTTTTGGAACCACAACCCACAGCCCCCTTATCTCCACCAGCCAGGGGAAGTTTATGTCAAGAGTATTGCCAGGGATCAAATAATTGAAAGTTTTGAATGCTAGTTTTGTACTAACAACTGTGATTTTGACATAAGCCACTTTCTCTGACACCTTGGTTTTCTAATCTCTGACATAGATTAAAAAAAACAAAAACAAAAAAAACCTTACTTTTGGGGGTTGTGCTGGGTTAAATGAACAATGAAATGGTAGAATATAGTCATCCAGATCTCAGATAACAATCAATGATCACTGAGTCTCTAAAGTTGTCATTTCTGGAAGATCAACCATACCAGACAGATAGGAGTAGAAATTGAGGAAATTGACAGGGTTGTCTGATACCAGCTTGGCCAACAAGAAATAAAAAAAAAAATGTGTATATTTTAATCTTTCAAACAAGAGTGAATGGATGTAGGTGGGGCTGGTGGTTGTCCTTCTGTCCCAATAAATCAGTGGGGGGCAGAAATTCTCCTCTCCCTTTTTCAGCCCTCTGTGGGGAGGAGGGGGCTTTCTTCTATGTCCTTATGATCTTCATCTCATTCCGTCTTTAGTAGTCACCCCTTTAGCATTATTTCTATTCTCTGCATACTGTACAATTTAACAAGTGATGTAAAAGATAATAAATCCACCAACCGCTATTTCTGTTTGAAGACTGTGACACGGTGTGGTGCAAGCGCCCAGCAGTCTGGGGTTCATTCTGCCAGCAGGGCTTTGCCTTCGCATATTTTACTGTCAGTTTCTTGACATTTTTGTCAGCTTAGGACTGGAGGGCATAGGTGCTGGCGGCAGGTCCGACCACATTTTTATTCTCCATTGCATTTTCAGAGACTATGAAAAAATAAAATAAAACCAGGGGTGGGGAATGGGGGCTGAGGAAGAATGAGAAAGGAAAGGCGATGGTGTCAGTAGTGAAGCAGTATGAGGGTCAAGGCTATGAAAGACGTGCAGGTCTTTCACTGGCAGCTGGCAACATGGAACGCGCTGGAAGCTGCCACTTCCTTCCCCAACCCCGCCTCCAGTTCCTGAGACACAAACTTTTAGAGATTTGCTTTGAAAGACGGACCATTTCATTTCTTCATTACACAAGGCTGATAAAAGGCAAATATTTGCATCTGTTTGCAGAAGAAATTTATTCTTCCCAATTCTTTTTATCCGCCCCCCCAAGCCCCCCAACTCCCAAGAAAATGTGCTTATCCCTGCTGCCAAGATGTCTGCATAAAACATCTATTGTTTTCCCTGTAGCATCACCTCTGGCTCAAATCAACTCTCCTGGTTTTCTGCCCTTTACAAGTAAGTGCTGTTTTTAATTCCGGAAAAAGCATGCAGAGGCACAAGGAACCTGTCTTTCCAGAGGAGTTTATGTTGGAAGTAACATTTCCCACCACCTCTGAGGTTAACAATAAAGAGAACAATAGCGACAAAAGCTGAACATGTTATCGCGGGCATTTATTCAGTGTTGGCCCCACCAACACAGAAATAGCATAATGACAACTGCAGTGATAACAACGAAGACAGGATAACTTGAAATCATCTTTCTAAGGAAACCTTGGGACAGCTGAATTTCTCTAAGACTGAATTTCCCAAATTGTTCCTGACCAAAAAGAAAAAAAAAAAGATAAAGTTAGGGTCTTCGAAAAGAATGTACATTAATAGGTATTTTCCACTCCCTTTCATCAGACCATTTATTAGTATAGAACAGGGCTCAGGACCCAGGTTAATAGCACAGACTTTGAGAAACATCGTTCCAATGTCCAGTTTGTATTTTCACATTTTAAGCACAGTGGTTACTTTATTAAATATGTGTTTATTATGAAAGGTCTTACTTACTACAGCTGGTTACTTGTATTTATTGCAAAGGAATTTAAAAGATTTGACAGTTTCAGGAAAGGATACTGTTTCCCAACCTATTCCCAGAATTATTTTTGTGATTATTACAACAAAGCTTATGTTACAGTTTTAAAGATTAGAAAATTACAGATAAATACTTTCCGATAGCCTGTGTAGATAGCTTGGGTGATTAAAAAGAAAAGTAAGAGGTAACAATGATTAGAAGAGCCAACACTTCTTTACTGATACCTCCTGGACATCTGCACATTATTCAATTAAAACCCTGCAAGCAGAATTATGTAAGTAAAGGTTTGTGCTAAAGTAAAGGTTTGTGCTTTTAAAAGTCTGATGTGGCCGGGCATGGTAGAGCACGCCTTTATTCCCAGCACTTGGGAGGCAGAGGCAGGTGGATCTTTGTGAGTTCAAGGCCAGCCTGGTGTACGTAGTGAGTTCCAGGACAGCTGGGGCTACAGGGAGACCCTGTCTCAAAAACACAGGGGGCGGGGGGGGGAATCTGATATCACAAACTTCCTTCTGAGATGCACACAGTGATTCCTAATTCCTCCCAATTTCTTCCAATTTGTGTATATACAGTTGCTACTTGTCATCTTGATCATTTAAATACTTTTCCTAAACAAATAATTTATTGAGAATTTCATACATGCATATAAGGTGTTTTGATCAAATCCATGCCCACTCTCTCCCCTTCATCCTCTCCCATATCTCCCCATCACTTTAGTCTGATAATTTCATATACTCTTTCTCCTTCTTTGATTTATCTATTTTTTCTAATGGGGCTATTGGCTACTCTAACATTCCACTCTCTGAAGAGGTAACCCTAAAATCTTTTAGGGGTTAGATAAAAGCTCCCAAATACTTCTAACATTTTTGGTCTTTGGAACAGAGTAAGTTGCTAAAAGCCCCAAGGACATTTTGACTTTTAGCCAAGAAAGAAACTGGCTCATTTTCTTTGGGGTCTTTTTACCCTAACTGCCTAGCTAATTTCTACCTCCTATTCTTATTACACCATCCTCTGAAGAGGTTACCCAAATTGTCAATAGGGAATCTGGATGCAGACTGCTCTAGTTTCTTCCATCCTGAACAGGGATGCAGAGTGAGGCAATTGGAGTACCCCTTCAGTGGGTCTATCTAAAAGACTCCCAAATTGCATAACTCTTATCTCTACAGGGAAAAGAAAGTCCTTGAATAGTGGATAGGAGATGTGAAGAAGTAAAGGCAAGAGTAATTAGCATTACAAGTTCTAGACAGGGAGTTAGAAAAAAGTCACAGCAGGGCAATTTTCAAATGTTCATATGAGACTCCATTGGAGTTTCTTGACAAGGGCTTACAAAAGCATCCTTCTATTGGGTTCTTCCTCATTTTTCTTTTGTCTTCCAAGGCTGGAGTGATGGATTCAGGATATGCTTTCAGTATTTAGATAGCTGTTGGAGTGTTTAGAATTAGTGTCAGTTCCCTCTCAAAGGCTTCTAGATAGGGGGAGAAAACAAATTTATCCATCATTTTAGAACAATAGCTGGTTGTCTCACTTATCCACAGGTGGGCACTACAGTATTGGAGACCAAGCTTTTAAGTCTTATATCTGAGCAGCACTTTCTGGTTAAGAACAAAATCATCAATGAGAAATAATTTAAAATATAAATATATAATAATAACTTTCTATATAGACTTAAGCCTAATGTCTCGGAAATGTAATCCCTTGAACTCTTAAAGAAATATACTGATGACTTTACTCTTTGGTTATACTTTCCTTTTGGGTGTTTAAGACCATACAATTGGCCCAAATAAATCAATTTATTTTTACACTTAAGGTCATTTCAGGATCTGTTCCTCAGTGGTCACATGGGCTTGGGAGGAGTTCCTGGCTCCTTTCTTTTACTAGTTTCATCTACGTGAAGATGAGTCAAAGGTCCTGCTAGACCATGCCTGGCTTCACTTGGAAGCATGGATGAGATGTTTCCTATGAGTTGACCCTCTTCTTTGTAGACTTGACACTGGTTCAAGTCCATCCCATGGGGTCTCCATGGCCTCCCTGAACAAGAGGACACATGACTTACCACAGTTACAGGATATTTTGAAAGATGTTCTATAGTACCCTGGAACTTAGTCAACCTTGGAGGACAAGGGGCAAAACTGTCTTTTAAGTCCCTCTGAACACATTAGTATAGGCCTCAAACTATGGCTGTTGAACATCCGATAAGGATTGTTCCACTAGCCTGGTAATTTTAATTATCATGCGCTATGTAGATAAGGCTTGGGTGAAAAACCAAATACTCTCAGATAAACCTTGACTAGATATATATTTTGTTCCTTAAACTAGTTGACTAAACTACGACCATAGACAGTTTAAGATTTTGTGCATTTTTTCTCATCCTTTATAACAAACCTACACAGAACTTCATCACTTGCTTAGGCTTTCTCATTTTTTCCATTTTTGAAAATATCTTAATTCCCATATCCTTTTAACATCTTTTACAGTCTCATTTTCTTTTTTCTAAAATAATTATGAGACATTATAGCATTAAAAAATAGATTTTCCACCTGTTGTGAGACTTCTTTTCCTGGGGATGCTAAGCAATGCATATTCCCTTTTGAGGTTCTAGTGTCAAGCCAATGTTTGATCAAAGTTTTACTGGGGAACCAATGAATTTATTGAGCTTGCTTACCGAGATAACTGAGAGGTTGCTGAGGTGTATGTATGACCTGAGGGTGTGCACACTGGAAAACCTTTACACAGTATGGGTCATGCCTTCTTTCCTAGCCTTCCCCAGATTGTATACTTTAGTCCTACCCAAATCCAGGAGGCCATATGTGATTAGGGCCCAATTACATATAATTGGCTGGGAAGAGTGGCTGGATACTCTGGTGAGAGTCCAAGACCCTGCTTGGCCCTCTTTCAATGAATGAACACAACCATCAACAAGCCCAATTACGACGATATTTAACAATTAGGCTCAGCTAAAGTTGTGATGCTGGTAGTTATTTCATGCAGAAGGGACTGCTGTAATCATTTAAATATTTTTATTTATTTTCATTGAAAACAATAATCATGTATATGTAAAGGGTACAGTGACCTATGTATACATGACACAAAGCTATATGGAGCTAACACACCTTGACGCCACTCCAACTATGGCATCGTTGTGCTGAGAACATCACAACACTTGTCAATCATGAAACAGAAAAGACATTATTATTAACTGTGGTAGTCTTGTGGAGGAGTAAAAACACTATATTCCTTGATGCATATAGATGCAAAAGTCCTCAATAATATCCTAGAAAATCAAATTCAAAAACATATGAAGAAGATCATACAGGGTGACAAAGTTGGTTTCATTTCAGAGATGCAAAGATGGTGCAACATGTATAAATCAGTCAAAAGACTATTATAGAAAGACTATAGCAGAATAGTGATAAGAACAGGAACACAAGATAGAAACTGACCAGACAGGGCAGGACCCCAAAGCAGAATTCCAGGAATGTCTTTGTATAGGCCAGAAATGCCAGAATAGAGTTCTGTTTCCTCTTTCTTCATTATCTCCTAGCTGAGCACCTCTGACTGAAGCTGAGAGGAGGCACTTGGACCCCTGGCTGGGCTGACTGGACTGACCAACTCATCACTCTCCCTATATGTTACCCCAGTACCTACCCTAAGTCATTTAAAAAGGCCCCAGGTTCAGTGGTGCCCTGTTTCTTGGAATATACCCCTGATGTATAACTCTCTCTCTCTCTCTCTTTCTCTCTCTCTCTCTCTCTTTCTCCCTCTCTCTCCCTCCATCCTTAAGCTCCCATCCATGAATATGGTAAGCTTTTCTCTAAAACTTACCCTCTGTGCCCATGAAATTTCATTCTACGAATTCACAGCATGAGAACTGAAAGCTCCCAGCTTAGGGTGCCAGCCATCAAGTTTCTAGGACCCAAATCCCCAAGAAAAGTTCTATCATTCTCACATATATCCCCGAGTTCCCATGTTAATAACACATATCAATAGATACACAAAAAGCCTTTGACAAAATTCAACATCCCTTTGTGATAAAAGCCACTAAGAAAGTGCAAATAGAGAAACCATACCTTGATATGACAAAGTCTTTATACAACTGAATAGCCAATGCTATACTGAATGGTGAAAAATTGAAAAGACTTTCCATAAGATCAAGAATGTGACATGGGTGTCTACTCTAACCATTCTTATTCAATATAATACCTGAGATGTTAACCAAAGCATCAAGGCAAGAGAGGGAAATAATTCAATTCACAATATTTGCCACCCTCCACCAGTATGTAGGCATGAACTTTACCAAATATGTTAAAGACTTCTGTAAAAACTATGAAGGCTTCAAAAAGAAATTGTAGAATAGACTAGAAGTCAGAAAGATCTCTATGTTCATAGAGAATTTTTACAATTAAAATAAACATATTACCAAAATCATTCTATAATTTCAAGCCAGTATCTACAAAAAAATCCAAAGAGTTCCCCAAACAACTAGAAAAAAAAACAAAAATTCAAATTAAAAAATAACCAATAGCTAAAACCATCCTGAGTATAAAGAGCAATGCTAGAAACATCAAGATAATCTAACTTTAAACTACATTATAGAGCTATAGTAACAAAACAGCTCTAAAAACAAAAACAGCACCCACACACGTTGCAGACTAATTAACCCAGAAATAAATCTAGATAGCTTTAAAGGAGGTGTCAAAAACAGACACTGGAGAAAAGACACACTTTTTAACAAAATGTACTGGGAAAACTAGGTATCCATACATACAAGACTGAAACTAAATCCTTATCTCTCATTGTGTACAAAAATTCAAGTCAAAATGTATCAAAAACCTTAATGCAATATTTGAAAGTCTGTCATAGTTAAAGGAACAGATGGGAAATACCCTTCAATATATAGACATAGACCATGATTTCTTTAAAAACAATTAAGAGAAATAACAATAAGGAATAAGGTGGCTGTTGATTACCCCCCAATATACTTTGTTGTGCTGGTCATTGTTTTGGTTATTAGGATTTAAAACTAGGGTTGTATCATCTATTGATGTTCTCCCTTACCAGCTTGCATAGTTCTCTTCAAAACTATGAGAACTAGCCTCCAGGGAGGTGGTTCCCAGGTCAGTTCCAGCTCTATTGCTCCAAGTGCTGTGTCCAAAGTAACTTGACTTGATAGGCCTTTACATGAACGCATGAAACTTGGTGGTGGAGAGGGGAGCTGGAGAGGGGCATGGAATGGGTGAAGAGGTTTAAAGATGATTAAGATGTTCTGTATAAAATGCACAAAAATTCAATAAAACATACACATCAATATAAAATGATGAGAGTAGTTCATGAAATGATAAGAAGAATTGACAAATGGAGTTGCATGAAATTTAAAACTTCTGCAGAGTAAATGATACAGTCATCAGAGTGGAGAGATGGTGCACAGTGTGATAGAACATCTTTGCCAGCTCTTTATTTAACAGGGAGTTAAAAGGTTCAAAAAGTTAAATACCAAAATGTGTAAACAAAGTAATCAGTGAAAGGGCATATTAACTGAACGGAAGACACCTTTCAAATGAGAAGCACAAATGCAAATACGTGCAAAAATGTTCAACATCTTTAGCGAAATTAAAATGCATTATAGCATGGCTGTTGAACAGGAACTAGCAAAAATTCAGGTTTACACACACACACACACACACACACACACACACACACACACACACACACTTGAAAAATTAAGTGACTACAGCTGTGTGTGTTTCTTTCTGGGTCCTCTATTCTATTCTGGTAGTTTTCAGAACTGTTGCTGTTGTTGCTGCTGCTGCTGCTGTTGTTATTTTTGTCGTGTTTTAATGGTTTCATTATGTAAGTCTTTTATCTTTTTGGTTAACTTTATTCCTAAGATTCTGTTTTTGTTTTTGTGTGGGGGTCAGTCTTTTAAGCTATTGTGAATGGGTTTTCTTCCCCCCTCTGATTTCTTTCTCAGCCAGTTAGTTATTGCTATACAGAAAAGTTTCTGAATTTTTGTACATTGACTTGGCATTCTGCTGTTTTGCTGTAACTGTTTATCAGATACAAGTTTTCTGGTGGTGTCTTAGACTATGGCTTGCAATCTGAAAAGAGATCATGTTATCTGAGAACAGAGATATTTGCCATTTCTTCTTTTCCTAATTGAATAATTTTTTTTCTCGTTTTCAGGTGCTAGCTATAAATACTGCATCGACTATGAGCAGGGAGTGTGGAAATCCTTATCTTATTCATATTTTAGAAGAAAATCTAAATCTTTCCAACTTTGCTCATTTACTTTAAAAGTGTTAGTTATATTTGTCATTTATAACCTTTCTTGTATTGATGAATGTTCTTCCTTTTCCAGTTTTTCAATGTATTTATCATGAAAGGATGGTGATCTTTGGGACATTTTCTGCATCAATTCATGTGGTCATGTGATTTTTGCCCTTACGTTTACTTACATGCTGTAGTACACATTTATTTGCATATGTTGAACCAACCTTGCATCCTGGAATCAAACCACCTTGCTGCGAATGTAAACTTGTACAACCATTTTGGAAATAAGATGAAGATTTCTCCAATAACTAAAACTAAAGCTCCCATGTAACTCAGCTAAGCTGCTCTCAGGTATATAGCTAAGAGTTTTAAGTCTACAGAACAAAAATACTTACTTAAGCATGTTTACTGCCTCACTGCGCACAAAAGCCAGGAAATGGAACCAACTTAGATGAATCAACAGACGAATGGATAAAGAAAATATGGTATATACACATAGTAGAATTGTATGCAGCCACAAAGAAAAATAAAATTACTACATGACATTTGCAGAAAATGCATGCATGCAACTGGAAATCATTATGTGAAGTAAAATAAGCCAGAATCAGAAAGACAAATCCTGCATGTTTTCTTTTATATATGGAACCTAGATTTAAGTTGATAGCTGTATGTGTGTGTTACAATGTCCAGATATATTTATAGGTAGATATTGTTATTCATACAAAGAAAAACATAAGACATTAAGGGTGAAAGGAAGCATACAAACATAAAAGCAATTATTTTAATAGATTCAGAACAACATGGCATTATAAGCAAGCAAATCACAAAAGCAGAAAAATGTAAATATATTTTACTTTGAATGGTGATCTTAAATCATTTTTTAATTTAATTTTATTTGGAAATATTTTTCTTTTTATTCATTTTTAGGTTAGCATACAAAGTAATAGATTTTATAACTGCATTTTGATAAACATGTATCATTATGTTTGCTCTAATCCATCCTGCTTCCTAACCCATGCCTCTTCCCTGTTCTGGGTGGTTCTCTTTCTGCCCCCAAATGGTTCCACATTGTATTCCATTATTCCCTCTTTTGTTTCTATTATCACTGAAGATATATTTCTTCCTCTCATGGTACCATTTCTACTTTCTTGACCTACATGCATACACACACACACACACACACACACACACACACACCCATACACACCACAAAGTGGAAAGGAAAGGGCCTGGAATTTTAAATAGATTGTATTTTCTTTCCTAGGTAAGAATAATCATCAATCTCAAAAATTCATAATCTATATATTTCAAGGAACACTGCTATGCCACCAGAAGGATTAAGGACATGTTAAATATGACTTTCTTGGGACTAGAGGCTTCTGGGTGAGAGAAACTACTTTGGAAGAGTAGGAACCCAGTTTTTTTCTTAGCATGTTCATAGTTTAAGCTGTGATACTATGCAAAATTATGGTAATTGTGAAATTTGTTTCCAAATAATCTTTCAGAAATCTTTTCCCAAAGGACAAATATACAAATAAGGATGATTTGGAATCTAACTATGTCTAAATCATCTTGAAGACAATCTTCAGGTGAAAACCCTTCACACTGTCACATAGCTCTCTAAAATGTTTGCTATTACCCTTGAAAAGTCATTTTCATTGGTATTTATTCAAAGAAAATGAAAATAACTTTTATAAAATTTACTATAGTGAAGAGTGCTGTTTCATTTTCCTCTATAATAATAATTTGGCCTATACAACCTGATGCACATGAGTCTTCATAAAGAAGATTCAAGTGCTGGAATGTCTAAGTTCTCTTGAAATATTTGTATCATATAAAAATGTCGAGAAGAAGCATTATTATAAAGTACCTCAACCTTAACTCTACACTCTTCTCTAGATACACAAATAGGAAAAGGTTGCTGAAAATATTGTCTAATGTTTAAAATGCTAGAAACGAAGAACTTGTAAGAGATTCTATATAAGTGAAAGATTTTCTTGCTTTTTCTTCCAGATCCAAGGTATTCTAAAGAAGACTTATGTGGAAAATACACTGACAGATCCTCCATGCCATTGTTATAACCAGCATTCTGAGAAGCCCTGGATGCTTACAAAGAATACAAAGCTGGGTGGGGGTATGAGGTGTATTCTCTCTCTCTCTCTCTTTTTTTTTTTCCATATCTAAGGACAAAAGCTGCTTTCTACAACAAAAAGCACTGTGATCTCATTGTTTTCATTTGCCAAAGTAGAAGTCATCTTTCTCCCCAGCAAGGACAAATTTTATCCACTTGTAGAGTACAGTAAATGATAATCTTTCTGCCCCTGAATTTTTTTCCGCTCCTCACTTGAAAAGCCTAAAGCTTCTATATTTCCAAAAATGTCCTCCTCTTTTTTCCCCGATGAACTTTGCTCTGCCTCTCATCGTATTTAACCATGGGAATGTTACCAATAACTCTGTGAACTATGTGTCTGCTGACAGTCTATTGTACTTATTTTCCATTGTCCAAAGCAGCTAGTCTTTTTCTATTTCCTTAGGTCATGTGAGAATATTGAAGAGAGGGAAAATCCTCGGAAGACAAGCTGGCACCTCTTACCTTTCTGTTCCTCCAGTTCTATGAGAGAAGTTTGGAGTTAGAATACAGAATCTTCCGCTCTATGTCATTTGCAGATGTCATTAATTTTTAGCAGCTTTGTTATTCCTCATCCAATGAATACGATTACACTGTATTATACAACAGGTCTAAATTTGCCTATGGTCAGTTGAGAGCTAGCGCCATTTATTGTGTGCTTTCTCTGGGCCTGATACTGCACGCACACTCTCATGCATCTTTCATACCATCTTTCAACAAGTTATAAAGTACAGAGTAGTCATGGTTATGGACACTGATTACACTTAAATTTGGGATTTACATTTCTCATCATAATATGCATGGAAAAAACTCTGGTTTTCAATTACTGCCATAACAAAAAAAAATCATAACTCTAGTGACTTTAAGCAATCACCATTTATTACTTCATCTTTACAACTCAGAAATCTGACTGGGGCTTGGCAGAAATTGAGTCAGCTAGGGCTGAGTTCCTTTCTGGAGCTCATCAGCTTCTTCTAAGCTTACTCCCTTTGTGGATGTATTATGTGTGGTGCCTTGTTTACTTCAGGCCGAAGGGCAGAGTCTCTGCTGCTGCCTCATTCAGTGAGATCAATCCCAGCCAGGATCATCTCCATTTTTAGGAACTCAAAGTCAACTGATTAGGGACCTTAGTTATATCCCCAAATTCCTTTTTGCTTCATAAGGTGACATAATTACAATGAAAGCCTATCATCTTGGGGCAGAAAGAGAGTATAATGGACATATAAATGCGGGGTATTAGAAGTCATCTTTGTGTCTGTCTGCATAAATCATGCTACTTCTTCCTGTACCTATTGGCAGCAATGTGAATACCAGCAGAATTGTATGATTTTATTTTCATAAATAGTCAGTAGGATGTAGCTAGATTTTCATAAAACAAATTAGAAGGGTTCAGCTGTGTTAGAAATGTTTTATTATGTCATGATATTTTGGTTTTATTTGTATCGTGTTTAATTTTATAGATAGTCTAAATATCCTGAAAAAATATTTAATGGCATACAAATATTGGTTTAACATCTTTCCCCTGCTTTATATTCGTTGAGTGGAGAAATCCACTGTGGACCTTGACATTCCTAAACATCTGTGCTGAGGCCGTGGCACCACAAGACTTAAAGTTTTTCACCTTGAGTTGTTCAATAGTTAGTTTTTCATGTGGGCAAATGTGAAGGCTAGTGAGTGTTGTCAACTTGACAGAATCTAGAATCACCTGGAAGTTGGGTCTCTGGGCATGTCTGTGGGGAGATCATCTGATTACATTCACTAAAGTGGGAAGACCTACTCACCATGAGTACCATCATTCCCTGGATGGAATCCTGGATTGCATAAGGAGAGAAAGAGAGCAGAGCAGCATAAAGCATCTGCTTCTCAACTCTGGGTGTGGGGTAAGCAGCTTCTTCAAGTTCCTGCCTCTTGATTTTCCCATCATGACGGACTGTACTCTTGAACTGTAAGATGAAATAAGCCCTTTCTTCTTTAAGTTTTTACCACACTTTATCACAGCAAGAGGAAAAGAAACTAAGCCATCAAGTAAATAGATATCACCTTAACATTCCTACTCAACAATGGTTCATGCTAGAACTACCAGCTGAGGATACTGAGCATTTCTTTATATATTATTTCCCATCTGGATATCCACCAAATTAATGAGAAAGAGACATAGGGGTCTAATTTAATAAATGGATCAAAGATTTGAACAGTCACTTCACAGAGGAGTCGTGATGCTAGGGTTCTGTGAGAATAATAATTTCCCAGTGTCATATTCTACCACAAGATTACATCACAATATAGATCACGAAGTGAACATGTGACAGTATTTACACAGAGAGGGTCTAGTACTCTGTGATGCTGAAGAGTTCATTGGTCTAAAATGGAACATGAAGGGGCCAATGGACTTGAAGATTCATTACTTGTACTATCACATACATTGCTTTATAAAAAGAACAGTATTGACTACCAGAATGTACTCCCAAATCCAAGGAATGGAGCCTTTTGTACTTATTTGTTAAATTTTCTGTCAGTTTGATAAAAATAACTTGATATTATCTCAAAGTAGGCATACTATGAAATCATCATATAAAAAAATAAAAATTCATGTAACAAAATAAGCTTAGCATTAGAGTTCTAAAGAGTCAAATGAAGTACTAATAAATAAACAAAAATAAAACTAGTTTAGTATTTATTTGATATTTCTTCACACCAGTATTTTAGCTGTTTTCAATACAGCACTTGAATATTTTTGCGTTTATGACGGAAATTATCCTGAATAATAAAATGCTGCTGGCTCTGGTATCTGGATAGCAAATGTGTTAGTGATAATTTATACAGACCACAGTTTAAAGAGCACAAAACAAAGTCAAATACAAATAAAATAATTCCCTTCTCAAACATGATCACACATATACAATAGCCATGGAGTTGAAAGAATCTCTTTCCTCACAAATACAGCTATTCTCCCAATGTCCTTTTCCCAATCAAGTTAGGAAACAAAACCCTCTTGGGTAAATCATTGCAATGCTAATAAAATCCAGACAGGCATCTTGAAACTTGAAACAGAGAAAACAAAATTATCCAATGGAAATCATTCATTAGCAGTCTCTGGTTCATTGAAACTTACAAAATGTGGAAGAAACATGACCTGAATGTGTCATGGATGATAATGATCTTATGCCTGTGCTGTGCTTTCCACCCAGATGGAGCTGAAGCCCTTTTCTACATCTCCTAAGGGGTGGGAAACAGGCAGCCAGACCACTACTGCAAATTAGTAACTTCTGAATTTCTAATAGCATAGTCTGACAACTAAGTTCCATTGTTACCCAAGAAATTCAAGAAACAGGACAGCAGTGCTCTTCTAATGCAAACCACTAGAGGATTCAATAGAGAAAAATGCTCTACAAGCAATCTATGTTGGCATCAGATCTACTCTTCCCTGTAGGATCAAAATAGAAATAACTTGGAACCTCTAAGATTTCTAGTAAAGACAATGCTTATTTCTTGTTATTTTCAAGCCTGTCTCCAGAATTCCACTGGCAAGTATTAAATTATCCCAGAATAAATCATGCAAGACCATATCAATCCTCATTTAAATGCTAGCCCATGGCTATTTCTAACTGGCCACCACACACACACACACACACACACACACACACACACACACTCACTTTTTTTGTTGTGGGATTTAGCTCAATGAAAAGAGTGAGTGTGGAAAAGTAACAGCAGTGTTCTCATTTGCAGGAGGAACAAGGAGTGATGACAAGGAAGTCGGGCGACTTTTCATTTCATTGACTTGTTCTCTGCATCATTCCTAACATTTTATGGAAACATAGATCAATTGCCATTTCAAATGTACTCTAATAAAATTTTGTCACTCCATTCTATAGGAGGTGGGCATGTATACTTCCTCATCTAGGTTACTGAGTACCATCTTCTTGGAACTTGAACTATGAACTGAGCAAAAAGACTGAAAATGTTTTAGGGGGTTGATTCCAACGGTAAAACATGAACCATTCTGTCGATTTCCTAGGGCTACTCTGGTGTAGCATTAGCTGGTGCCTCTGAAAACATGGTCCTTAAACACTTTTTCCTCTTTGATAAGGTTCTTCGTGCAGTTCCAATAAACATCTTAGTGATTTGGATTTTTCCAAAGCTAGTTTGTACTATTTTCAATTTAAAAAAATCCAGTTTTCAGGATCTATCTCTGTCTCTTGCAAAAATACAGCTAAAATTTTCACTCCCAGTTTCTACTCTGAGTAACATTTGTCTTATGTGGACACTTTTTAAATTTCTTTGAAAATTTCATATATGTATACAATGTATCTTATTCATATCAGCCACTCCCTCCATCCCACTAACTCCTCCAAGGATTCCCCCAACAATTATGTAGCCCTTTTAACTGAAGTATAGCATACATGCAGATATAATTTATGAACTTTCTGTGAACAGGTTCATGGTATGGACATTTGAGGCACTGTTCTCTTTCAGTCAACATTATCTTTGGAGAGCTTTCCATGTTATTGCACACAGCAGTATGTTTTTCTTATTATTTTTAAATGTTGAATGAATATATAACCTTATCCCTATTCCATTGTTGATAGTCCTTCGGGTCGTTTCATTTAGGTGTTATTTAAAGCAATGATGGAAAGATCATGGATTTTGGAGAAAATTTTGATGGATTACTGTTGAGTGAAATTTTTGGATTGAAGTTGTAAGGTCATAAATATGTATGCATATATGTAGTCAATTTAGATACTGACAGATTTTTCACAAAGTGGTTGCATCAATGCTCATACTCACCATCAGAGCATGCAAATTCTAGTTGTCCTGCATGTTTAGCATCAATACACATTGTCACATGCTGTTGGCTATTTGGCAAGGGAATGAATTTCACCATCTATTAGTTATGCAATGATATGGTGTTGTGGTTTTTATCTTTATTTCTCTGTTAATTGAAGGTATTGAGCACCACATTATGTCAGTAAAATTATAAATTTATTAGTCATTTGGCTATTTTCTCTTTTGAAGGTACTGCTTGTTCAAGACCTCGCTCAATTGTTAGATTACTTCTACCACTGTGAAATACTTTTTTTTTTTTCGTTTTTACTTTTAGCCTAAATATGAACTTCTGTTGTGACAACATCTTTTTCCTTTTGCCTGACTTGAACTAAGTTCTTGCATTATCTTTCTGGTCTTCTTCCTGACCTTGGGTCTGTCATAATCTTATTTAGTCTTATTTTAGCAAGAAGTCTGCTGAATCACTTTACTGAAAATCTTTTACTAATATTTAGTAGAATTCCTTTCTCTGAATACTCAATGACTTACCATTTTTCTAGCCTTCAGTAAAAGTCCTGTCTAGTCAAATGGGCAGAACAGCCCCTTTCCACTGATCACCCTTCTTGGTAACATTTCATCTACTGAAGCATCCCCTCGTCTTTGGCTCCTTCATTATATAATCCCATGGGCCACAAAACCCCTCCACCAAAAATCAATCTTATGGTCAAATTTATATACTTTCTGTAAGTTCTTCCCCTCAGTGAGAAGGATGTACAGAAATAAATTTTTAATTTTGATGCAATTCATTTGTTACTCATTTTCTTCCCTGTCCTTCTCTCCTTTATTTTCCATTTGAGACAGGGTCTCCCTGTAGCCCCAGCTGTCCTGGAACTCACTATATAGACCAGGCTGGTCTTGAACTCACAGAGATATGCCTGTCTCTGCCTCTCTAGTGCTGGGATTAAAGATGTGTGCCACCATGCCTGGCCTGTCATTCTTTTATATTGTAATGCTTTTATATTTTGTTTACAAAATAGTCGCTAGTGTAACTCATCTATTTTTAATTTTTGAAGTGGAAGATAATCAAAATATCTATAGCTTTGCAAATTTTGGAAGATGGTGTGTTTTGCTAGAAAGTGCTTAAATAGTATTTATTAAAATTATAAGCTATTCTGCTGTCATCCTTAAAGACAAAAGAGAGATTTTTATCCAGATATATGTATTCCAAAAAATAACATAGTTAACTTGTCTAAAGCATGAGCTTACAAGTCATATCTGCAGTATTTATTGTATAAATGGCTCACTAACCTTGGTGTGATGAGTTGAGAACAGCTGAGGTCAGTAGAGAGTGGGAATTAAATTCATAGATTTCTTATCAGAGATTTCTTTCCATTGATAAATTCTAAAGATAATTGTGTGTCAGATATGGTGATGTAAGTCTTCAATCCCAGCACCCTGGGAGGTAGAAACAGGGAGATCTCTATGAGATACAGGCCAATCTAATTTATGTATTGAGTTATAGACAATCTGGGACTATAGGAAGACCCTGTCTCAATAAATAAATAAGTAAAACCTTGAGCAGTGTATGATGTAGTGGAAAACCAATGGTTATTAATATCTGTCAACTGTCCATTGGCACAATTATCGATTATCTATAGTCAAGTAAGTATGTGATACTGCTCTGATTACTGAAAAGCAACTCCTTTTGCCAGAGTTTTCTTAGAGTGCAGCGAATGCGAAAACGGACACTAGAGTGACCATTCAGGATGGGCATCTACCAGATGGAGAGAAGAAAGAACACCAATTCTCTTACTAGGTCAACACAGTCAAAGGAGCCATAGCATTTAATATCCAGTAAGAAAAATTCATCAAGGCACTCTTTCTCCTGTCTAATGTATATTAATTTAGAATTGTCTTCAGTAATATAGGAAATAGGAACCATTCATTTAACAGTGTCCACACACAACACTTTATGTCATGTTTTATTTAATTTGATGTGAAAACTGGTGAGTCGCATTTTCCCTATTTTACAGATGAGGTAGCTGTGACTCAGAGAAAGTAAAACAAGCAATATGACCCAAGTCACACAAGGAGAAAGAGGTTTCCCCTTACTCAAAGGGTGTGTCCTGCCTGCTGGTTTCATGACACTGTCTTCTGGTTGGAATCTTTACTAATAGAAACTTCGCAGAATTGTTCAAGCTAAAAGAGTATTTTTATCCACTCTTCCCCAGCATAGTGCCCACACCAGACCACCTGTCTCAGAACACCTACTGTGGCTACTGACGAATACTAGAAAAACAAGAGACAACAAAGTTATGAGCAGGGCTGCTAGGATTGGAGTGCTGCAAGAGGAAGTGTTATTTAAGACTCCGGCCCTCAGTCTCCTGTGTATCTGAGCTAATTTCTTCCTTTTCCTCATTCTGCTTCATTATTTGATTTGCTTATGATAAAAATTTTCATTTCATTGGATTTAGTCAATGGGACTCTCCAGGACAAAACATTCTTTGTTCAATAAAGAGTCAAGTAAAGACTGTAATAGCTTTGGAACTTTACAAAGCTCTGGAACACTGGTTTTAATAATTATATCCTGTGTGAATAATGAAAACACCTGGACTCACCAGACCATGTTGCAAAAAGAGTCCTATTGTAGCTTTCACTGTCTATTGTCTTTGGATAAAAATGAATAATTATCTTGAGCTTGAACTAATGAGAGGATGGGAAGGAATCATATTGGAAACAACATGGTCTTTCCCATCAGATTGCCATCTGTTTCCAGGCTTGCTCATATTTGCTGAGAACACTCAAATGGTTACAGACATTTGAATGTCTGTGTACATCTCAACATCAAGATAAGGAGACTACAAGAACATAATGCTGAGCAATGAAGAGGAGAAATATAGAATAACATTATGCTGCCTTTATACATCCAGAGTTTGTTACCGTAGGCACCATAATGTCAAGGTGCTACTCGAGTGCATCAAGTGTTATCTAGAAGTTGCTCATCTCACTGATATAGATCAGACTAGGAATGTGGTTCAGAGATGCGTATGAATTGCTGAAGAGAAGATGACATGAACTCTGTCTAGAAGACCAAGCAGATAGGCCACTGTATGGGGCTCCTAGAGTCGGGATATTGAATATCCATCAAAGGCCCACGTGTTAATAGTGGTCTCCCTAGAATGATAGTCTTGAGAGACGATGGCAATCTCAAATTTAGGCCAAGTACAAGGTTCTGAATCATAAGAGTAGGCCCATGAGGGGGTATATGGGACCTCAGTTTCCTCCTTTTTCCTTTTTCCTCAAATCCTAGCTCTAAGGTGACTAGATTTTCTTCACCACATATGCCCACCATGATGGGTTACTTGCTCCAGACCCAAAGCAACAAAGCCAATTCATCAGAGACTGAAACAGCTGTGAACAGAAATAAACCTTTCATCTTATAAGCCAATCACCTCAGTTTTTTGTTACAGTAACAAGAAACTGATAGTTGCATACCAAGAACATTCTACAAGTTATCAAAGCTCAAATCTGGCACTGTTATCTAAGTTAATAGATCAGTTGCTAAATGGATTTAAATATAAATTATATGGGCTTCCTAACCCAGGAGAGTAGCCTCCTTTCTTGGATTGGACTTAGAACATCAGACCAGCAGGACTAGGGCATTGTCATAGTAGTAGCAAGAGGAAGACTTGTGGATTCCATATTTAGCACCTCAACTTACAATAGGGTTCTGTCTTGATAAACACATTATAAGTTGAAAATGCTATAAGTCAAAATCATTAGCCATCATAGTTTAACCACACGGGTAGCATACTGGCTGCTTCTGCTTATAACTAAGTGTCTGATTAGGATCTGTTGCTTACTGCTGTTTCCCATCCTGAGAGTCTTAAGCTATGCAAGGAAACACCAAATTGCTCAACTTGAAATGTGGTTTTATGAAAAGGCCCTTGCTTTCACACTCTCACAAAGATGAAAAAAGAAAACGCAAACTGCACAATTGTTAAGACAGGATCTAATTTCAGCTCTCCTTCATATATTTTAAGAAACTTACCACATGAGCAGTCTTTTCCAAGTTAAGATTATTAATTTCTTTAAATTGGAACTCAGATTATGTTTTTCAAGTGATCATGGTGGTCACGTTCCTATGGCTGCATTAAGATTTGTCCATTGTCTTCAAGTGGAAAGACACCAACATCATGTCAGTCTGGATTTTTAGAAGCTATACTTGGTGAAATTTCAAACTGCTTTGGCAAGGGGGCAGTTTGGGTCACAAGATGTGCCCTGCCCACCCGCATCTGTGCTCAGCTATGCCTCCACTGTGCATCTAGTCCCTGGATGCCTGTGGATATTAGTGTCAGATTTTTCTCACATTACTATAAAGCAAAGTCTGAACTATTTTAAAAGATCTTCCTTTAAAACGAAGTAAAACTATATAATATAGCATATATTACTATATCTTGTGTCTAATCCTTGCAATCAGGTTGCCAAATTTCTGACTAGGCTCATTAATTTACTTAATTATTAGATTTTAGAAATAATTGAACCCTCAATTTAAAAAGCCTTGGGGCATAACTCAATAAAAACTTGCATTAAAATATCAATGAGCAGCTGTAATAATAACAAAAATAAAACTATCTGAATAAAACTGCATATTTGCCCACCAATTCACCAGTTCGTCTGGACAGACCAATTTATAAGAAAAAGTTTAGCCCCCTGCCATAAAATTAATCTGTTAGAGCTCCCTTAGGCCTGGCACGCCTAGGTCATTATAATAGGGAAGTTTTCTGTTGACATATGCTGCCTCTAACACCTAAATGCAGACATTGAGTAAGTTCAGGGCCCATTATGAGAGGTACTGGTTTAGATATTGTGTGCCTGGGGGTTACTTCTGGCAGCATCCCAAATCTTCAGGTAGGTCACACAAGTTAGTTAGCAGGGCCATCATTTTCAAACTTTAAGATAAAATTGTTAGAGGAACTATTTCTAGCTCCAAAATGCTTTACATTTATAAGGAAAGCTGTCAGTGTGTTAAGAACAATGTAGATTTTTTTTGATGGTGCCTATTATTCACCACAGTCAGCTATTCAACTTGTTTTCCAATCTTTAGAATCATGTCACCATTAGCAGTTCACATTCATTTAGAATCCATGGGCCCAGAGTGATTTATGGAAGTTTATAAAATACAGAGAAGATGTGATCCGTGCCCTTGATGTACTTACAGCAGAATTTTTGTTTTGCAGTGCACTCAATTATAATAACAGACTCCTATTCCATATGCAGAAATATTTCCCAGAAATAATTAGCTGCAGACACAAAACAATTAGGTGGTTGCAACCTCATAAAATGTGGTGGTTGGTTAATTGGCTCATATTCACATTGTGATGTTCGCATCTACCACCTGACCACCTGTGAAGTTTTAGCTTACAAAAAATAGAAGAAAGGTTTCAATAATATGGCCTACCCAGTGTAATCCAAATAGTCCACATGACCTGCATTTTCTATGGATATCCTTAACAGCACTCAAAAATGCTCAAGCATATGGAAATACAAAATGCTAATGTCTAGACAGAAAACTCTTCACAGAAAGAAAAATGAGTGCTGGGGCTTTGGAGCGACACCCAGACCTCACCTCATTTTTCTATCCAAACCCACTTACCTCTGTAAGTTCATCTCTTCAGTCCTTTAATGCCTGAAGACATTGGGTTACATTTTATCTTTAATTTTTAAGCACATGGAAATTATTTTCAATTGGTAGGGTGTCAGTAATGCATATTTGCTTTAAGTAAACATTTTTTTATATTTCTCCAGGGTTTGGACTGAATTCTTCATTATCTCTCCATAGTTCTCTGCAGTGACCAGCTATGTCTGCCACTCCCAGACTGAGAAACGTAAACAAGTTCCTTTCCCTTTCACAGATCTATGCTGTAAAATTCAAAGCCAAAATCCTAGCAGCACTAACTGTCCAGGTAAACCAAATCAGACCCTGGAAATTTGCAGATAAATGCATACAGCATCAAGATGGCTAAGACTTACGATTGACATCTATCTGTCATGCGTGGCTTTTTAAGTGCTTAACCACATCTCTAGAACCCTTCATTTCCTAGCACAGTAGTCTCCACAGCAGAGCAAGGAACATAACAAAAGCAGTATCAGTACTCTAAACCTTTCCTGAGATTCTCAGACATTCATGGATCATCAATGGAAGACTTAATCTTCTAAGATACAAGGTGGACTCACAGTACTTTCCCAGCATCTTCCCAGGCTGTCCCCTGTGGAAACTGCATGTTGCTTAAACAGTTGCGGATGGTGTTTCCAACACCTATTTGTTCAACAAATATTTGGCTTCTAGTCATCAAATTTCATGATACTTGGTAACATCAGATGATAGTTGTGTTGGGCTGAGAAGTGAGGTTACTTATCAGGAGGAGAGGCAGAATGTGTGCGGTCCTGACACAAAGAAATTCACTTTAAATAAAGTGAAGGAGGAAGAGGGGTAGGAAAAAAGGAGGAAGAGGAACTGGAGTGGAACAGACATGTAGGAGAGAAGGAAGACAGAGGAAGAAGAGAAGGGAGAGGAAAGAGGAGAGAGAAGTATGAGAAGAGCAAAACAGCATCCATGTGTGACTGTAGTAGATCGTTCTACTCAGAAAGCTTGTGAGAATCATTTTGTTATGCTTTGAACTTCATAACTTCCTCAATCTAGTTTCCTTATTCTCATATTCTCAAAGCAATGTGTTGAGGGAAGAAGAGAGGAAAAGAAAAAGAGAGAGGGATGAGAGAGAGAGAGAGAGAGAGCCTGTTTAATAAGGCTGAGCCAAATCAGGTGGAATAGATGAAAGTTCAGTTAAGAACAATGCACTACAGCTAGTGTTAAAAATTAATTAAGAAGAGCTTATCTGGGTACTTGTGTCATGGAACGCCAACACCAAGGTCTGTTTACTCTATTGACCCAGAACATGTGCCATTGATATGGAATGGAAACATAGCAGACATCTTCCACTCTCTTTTCTCAATGCAAGCTCAGGGTCCTTTAAAGCTTTTATTAAATAGGACTGGACTGAGTTAGATAAACTCACAGAAATCACTATTAAAATACCTTCTGAGAGACGTGTTGGTGCGGGGTTTAGAAGAATTTGTTGAAACTGATTTATCTTAATTATTAGTAATTCCTTAATTACTCATTCTTTCTAGAAGATACAATAGCAGAAGCATCATTTGCCAAAATAAGATCCAACTGCTTTACGAACTGAGGCTGATATAAGTAACCTTTTAAAGAAGTGGTGGTGTTGGTATCTTTTTCTTTATTTCTAGTGATTACTATTATTCCTAAAAACGGTGATAGTGGGCATATAACCAAAGTAATATTTAAAGACTTACACAATCAAAGTTTAATTTTAGTTTAAATTATATTGCTGGTCACATGCGTAATTGTCTTGTACTTCCCAAATACTCAATAAAAAGGAGTAAAAGTGGATACAAGTCTACAAAAAGTGAGGCTAACAAAGGACCGAAGATTTTTACCTCATTTGTGAAAGCAGAAACTATCGACGTGACTTTTGTCTTACAAAGCCAACTGGGAAGACAGCACAAATACACGTGTGAAGAAAGCCAGTGCTGGGGAGCTTGTTCCTAGCTGGTGGCTCCAGAAAGACTCTACCTTTAGGGTGTGAGGAAGAAGGGAGCCAGAAGGAGAGGGGTAGGCGAACCCCAACAGCCAGCCTTCAACTCGACCCAGCAGGCACAGTACTGTCATCCTGGTGTTTCTCACAAGTTAATATAGACAAATATATCTCAGAACTAGCTTTCTCAGTTCCTGCAAAAGATATTGTAATTATAAGCTCTATGAGTCTACCTAAGTTAGGGCTAATTCACAAGATGGTTAAAGGATCCTGAACTTGCAGTTAACAAAGGGATATGGAATGTGTGTGCTATTGTCTCAGAGAATTCACAGTGTATCAATGGAATATGTTCTCTTGATGCATACATATACATAAATATATTTTATATATACACATATATATGTTGGGAAATATATACATATGTATGGCAGACATCAGTATCTAAAGTGGTAGAACTATGTAGGGAAACCCAAGAACTGGGGAAGGGCTGTGACTACAGGGTAAGCTCTGCCAGCTCCACTTTTACCCATGGCCTCTGACCAAAGCCCAGAATCCTCAAGCACCATCCGTATGCTCAGAGTTTCTGGGATAACCGGCTAGTTCATTTTAAGGGAGGAAAAACAACTATCTCTAGGAAGTTGTGCATTATTTTGACACGGAGACGAGCAAAGGCAAAATCAGAGAACCAAAAGCTCACAAACACAAGAAACAAGTCGAAACAAGAAAGAATTCGATTGAGGAAATAAAACAGAAGATCTCAACTTATTTTCCCAAGAATAGTATAAGAAGAATTTGTATTGGTTTGAGAAAACCAAACTACTAAAAATATGTCCTTTTTGGGATCCAGGCACGCTTCTCGGAAGTTAACGTATGATTGCATGAACACAAACTGAAGGGAGAAGCAAAGGCAAGACACCTGCCAGGGGGCGAGGCCAGCACACAGAAGAAGACAAAAGTTGAGAACAAGTTAAGGAACACGAGGGTTAATACCAAAGTTCAATGCCTACGTGATAATAGTATCAGAAGGAGGGATATTGAAGTGAATGTGTTAAATCAACAGAATGAGTGATTCAGTAGACTGCAGAGACAATTTCCAAAACATTGGGCCAGTCTATCGCCAAAGAAGGGCACTGGAAATGAAGCAAAACAGAGGTAAGCAGATGTGAAACTACAGAAGATAAGAGATCAAGATGAGGATCTTTAAAAGTTTCTAGAAACAAACTACGTATAGCATAGAAACCATCTATAGCATAGAAAGAGGAAGAGAAGGAAATGAGAAGGTAGGAAAAAAGCTGTCATTGCTGTTACTGTTATTGAAGGAAGTACCGTGCTGGTGAAAAGCAGAGGCCAAATGATCTGGCCGAGTGCTAGTCTTTATTCTCCAAACTCATGCCTACTGGCAGCAGTTGGACCTAGTGAGAAGATCACTATAAAAAGCAGTAGAGTTAGTAGTTGTGGAAATAAAAGATTTTTAATCCCAAACTGAATAAAATATATTACTATATTTTACATAAAATATATTTTGTAACTTTCAATTTTACACATAATTATGACAGTAATTTGTGTATTTAAATGTGCGTGTGACCGAGTGTGTGTGTGTGTGTGTGTGTGTGTGTGTGTGTGTGTTCCAAGGATGACTGAGAAAATAGCCATTGATGTCTTCAGGAACAGCTTTAAAATGGATAGCACTCTGTGAAAACTGAGAGAAGAATTTCTTCATAAAAATTATAAAATATTTTAAATAAAACTATGAATATATTATATACCTAAACACATTTTTCATTTCCAAATTACTCAAGAAAATAAAGGAGCCAATTGACTAATGTGTTAGTCAGGTTTCTGTCACGGAAACAGTTATATAAGATAATTAACTTACAAGAAAGATTCACTTTGGCTCACTGTGTGAAGAGATTCCGATTTTAAAGAGGTTAGCCTCAACTTTGGCCTTGAAGAGGCATCAGACTGGAGCACATAGTGCAGCAAAACTGTTTACACCATAGCTAGAAAGTTAAAGTGGGAACAAGGAAGTGATGAGATCCCATCATCCTCTCTCTGGGCATGGTTCCAATGATTTAAAAGTCTTCTATTAGATTCCACCCTTCAAATGTCTCTTCATCTCTCAATAGTGCAACTCTAGAAACCAACATTTTATATATGGTCTTTGGGGGACATTCAACATCTAGCTACATATATATATATATATATATATATATATATATATTACTTTATGTCATAAATGTGTACCTTCATGTTAAACATTTAGTCTATGGAAAAGGTTTTGTAATTGGAAAAATACAAGCTTTGTAGTGGTTTCAAAAACAATGGAATCATGCGGTTAATTATAACAAAGTAAAAGTAATAGTTACAGATCTGATAGAAGTTGAGGAGAAAGGAAGCAGAGTTAAAGGGAGATAAACTAAAGCATGAGAGTTTAAGTAAGTAGAATTGTAGAAGATAAATTGAAACTAGGACACAAATTCCCCTTACCTATTGTAATGACAATTCAATAGATAATGTTTCAGATTACTGAATTAAGAAGTAGAAATAGAGGTAGGATTTAAAAACTTAATTTGGAGTCCAGAACTTCAAGAATTATATCAAATGTTATGTAAAAATATTCACCTTTCCAAAGAGATGATATATTGAACAAATTGTGGGAGGGCGGTCAACACTGTACATCTGAGAATTAGATGTTGAAATGTTTAGTTATAAGAACCCATGTAAGTGGTAGAAATGAAGGTGTAATCAGATTTTCTGTCACTCCTTTGGAAACTCAAAATATCAATGGGTATAATTTTATCATCTTTAAACTTTTCAGATCCCCTTTCATATATGTACAGAAGGTATCTTAATTCAGGTGTTGGAAAACTTCTTTCGTAAAGGCCTGATGATAACATTACGTGGTTTCTGTAAGCCCCACTGTACTCTCCTACATGGCTCAAAATCAGCCTGAGGATAGCTGGTAACTGCAGTAATATAGTCTGATTTGATCTGTGGACTACAGTTTACTAATACTTAACCCAATAAACTGGTGTTCTCTTTGAGTTATCATTTATAATTTATTTCTGATTATTTATATTTATTTCTGGGTAGGAAAATAACATTTTCAGTGAACCTAACCTATCATCTTTCTCAAACTCTTGTCCATTATTTTGAGCTAGATCGTGGAAGCTTCTAGTGAATGGAGTCCCTGCCACTGACTGACTTTCTTTTTCAGACCTTGACTTTGCCACCCATAAACTCTGAAAATGATATCAGGCTTCTACTGGGGTAGACAGATCCTCTTCTCACACTGTTTATTCCATGAGGCAGAAACCAAACAAAGCCAAAACAAGCAGAAAAAAGCCCACATAGCTATTTTCAACACTGAGGGACAACAGGGAGGTCCCAGCCATCAGTGTAGTGACTCCAGTCCTGTTTAGTGATTATTGTATGGGGTAGGTGGTGTCCAGGTTGAATCTATCACAAGCTAGTAGGGAACATCAGCAGAAGGAATGAAGAAGGATCTGCTCATTTGATTGGTTGATGCATTCATGATGTATTGGAAATGACAGACTTGAGGCATATGAAAAACCTAATGGATTATAGTTGATTAAATGCCATTTTGACAAAGTAGGAGAGAACATCCATAATGTGTCAATCAATTGCTGGGGCCAGAAGAGTCTCTTTGGGGTATTTCCAAAGGAGACTCAGTTCTCTCCTTTTCTACGCTGCTTTATTACACTCAATTCACACTCTGGGGCCATTGAATACTAGTGGTGTATTCCCTGCTCACCACAGAATCTTCCCTCCTCTTAGACTGTGTATGGCTGTGGGTGGAGCATTTCTTAAAATACACACACACACACACACACACACACACACACACACACACGTCATTGTAATAAACAGAACATAGTGACTAGTAGAAGCAAATGATGTCCACTACATTTTACACAATGCTTAGCATTAAATTTTTAAAAGATTCACACACTTATTCCAATATTGCCTCTATAGCTAAAAGTAGTTCATGGCTTTGATGTTATATAAAGGCCCATTTCTCTAAATACAATGTTTCTTCCTTTCTTCATTCCTTCTCCTTTTCCTTCCTCTTTCCTTCCTCTCTCCTTTTCTTCAGAAACTTTTGCCACCATTCATTGGTAGTTTCTCTGATCTCACTGGGAAAATGTAATGCTATGAACTTGGGAAATTTTTGGCTAAAAAAAAAAGTGCATATTCTAAACTGTCACCATAATCCAATGTGCTATTTCATATCTTTCTCTTAGTTGGTGGTAGAAAGCAGCTGAATGAACTTGATCTTGATTCTAAGCAGAGTTAATGGCACATGCTCATTGACTTGAGCATCCATATTCAGATTTCATTCAAGAAGTGTGAGGCTGTCACTGTGAGTTTACTCCTGATTTTTTAATGTTTCAGCATCAACATTCACATACTGCTAGCACAGCATGCAAATAAATAATGATCTGTGAGTTTTAATGCATGTTCTTGCTTGGTTTTTCCATTGTGGATGATTTATTTTCAAAGTATGATCTCCAAGTTACAGCATATGACTAAGAATTAAATATTTGTGATAATATTTCTTCTCGAATGTTTTGAGTTCAGATAATCTTAATTAATTGGAGTACATTAACCCCATGAAGAGAAAGACAGGAAATATGCTCTATTCTTTGAAGATGTAAATATTGAAATTATATTTAAATATATACCTTCACAGAAAACCTTTTTAAAATTAGTGCTCACTGGCTTTTGTCAACTTGACACAAAGATAGACATACTTGGGAAAAGGGAAGCTCAGCTGAGGGATTTCCTTCATCAGATTGGCCAGTGGGCAAGTCTATGGGTCATTTTCTTGATTGCTGATTGATGTACGAGGGCCTGGCCCACTATGGGCAGTACTATCTCTGGGAAGATGAGCCTGGTATGTATAAGAAAATTAACTAGGCAAGCCAGAGGGAGCAAGCCAGTAAGCAGTGTCCTGCCCCACCCCCACCCCCACAGTATCTGCTTCAGTTCCTGCCTTCAGGATTCCACCTTGATCAGTTCCTGTCTTGGCTTCCCTTGATGGTGGATTGTAAACTGTAAGTCAAATAAATCCTTTCATCCCAAGTTGCTTTTGATTATGGTATTTATCAAAGAAAAAGAAACCAAACTAGAACAAGTTTTAGTTAAAAAAAAAATACTGGTTGTAATACTAGGGCAAGATCGTATAGGGACCTTATGTTGGTCATTCTCAGTAACAGTGACAAAGGAAAGGAAATTTTCACACTTGTTTTAATCCAGTCCCAATGCTTAAATTATCAGCAATTGTTTATATAAACATTTCCTGTTATTTAATCAACTCTATCACAATACTCATATTCAGGTGATAATATTCAACATCTAAAATATACTTGGACATCCAGCATTTCCCTAAGTACTTTCCTTAAAGTTTCGGCGTCATAAGATATTCTGCCAACAAGGCAGTTATATGAATTAACAGCTTGGAAAAAGTAATTTTTAGAAAATCTGGTCAACTTTATTTAGCCTGTCGTTTCATAGACTTACTTATCAATGGCGTATTTCTTCTCATCTAATTCTTACCAATATAGTCTTTTGTGCTGCTATTATAGGAAACAAAGGATTTACATCTCAGATAACAATAATTATAAACAGATGGTAATAAGCAGGTGAAAAATATTAACATTTGACCAAAAATTCTGCTTATTTACTGAAGGCCTTGCAAATGTTAACATACAGTCTTAGTGAGCCTCTTGATTTAAAAGACAAAAGAGAATACAGTGGAAAGCTAAAAATGCTCAGGAAAGGTGCCATGACGGAAATGTTGATCATGTTGTTTGTGAACATAAGCAGCAGCAGTTTAGAGTGAGGCTCTGTAACTTCGAGAATTTTGTCTCTGGAACTTCTCTTTGGATCTAGAAGGTCAAAAGAAAATAAAAAAAGCAATGAAACAGCACATGGTATCCTTGGTTACTCTATCCATTTCAGTAGTCCTTATTAGGTGCCCACAAGCACAGATTCTGATCATCTAACCACAGACCAAACTCAGTGGTATGGATTTTCAACATACCAGCAAACATTACATATGTTGGCATGTCTAAAGATATACACACTTCTGAGAGTGGTGGGAGACTTGGGAAGACATAATCAAGGAATCTCTGGTCATCAAAAAGAACCCTTTGAGAAGGCAGTAAAGATACAAACAGAAAGAGCTGGTGAGGATCCAAGCACTGATGAATGATCTCAGGAGAAGCAACTTGGTTACTTCTTCATGTGGGAAATATTTCTTTTGGACCAAAGGAAGCAAAGCTGTTCAGTGAATGGATAAAAGAGTAAAGAAAGGTCTTGTGAAAGGGGAAGGTGTAGAGATAGGATTGTCATGAGTTTGAGGCTAGCTTGTGCTACCTGGTGAGTCCTGACCAGTCTGTGCTACAGTGTGAGACACTTCCTTAAAAATTTTTTAAAAGAGAGGGGAGGCAAGGGTATACAAGGAACCTAGGGGATAAAGGGAAAGAAGGAGCTCAAGAGAGGTAGGACCATAGGAGAAGGGTATTAGTAAGGGAGAAATGGAGGAAATGGGCACACCTTAAGTGGGAAAACTATGATGGAGGGGTGAGACAATGCGAGAGATAAAAAAACACCTAGCTAGTTTTGAAAACCAGAGAGAACAACATACTGACAAATTATACATAGCAGATCAAGAAACATATGTCTAGGTAAGGTTTATCTGAGAACAACTGGTCTTTGCCCAAGATTTATCTACATGACACACAGTAATTAAAAGTACCAGACTGGTGGAACTAACCTTCTTGGATGATTAACAGACATACTTTGGGGCCTATAATAATTTGGTCAGAGGGACATTAAGGACAGTTTTTGCTCCTTGCCCTCCTAGGCCAGCTAGTTCCAGGGGACTATGAGCATCTCTCAAAATGTCCTGTAAGTATGGTGGGTCACCTGTCCTCTTGATCAAGGAAGCCGAGGAGACCCCACTAGGTAGACTTGAACCAGTGTCCAGTCTACAAAGAGGAGGGTCAACACAGAGGAATCATTTCCTCCATGCTTCCAAGTGAAGCCAACCATGGTTGAGAAGGACTTTTGACTTATCTTCACATAGGTGGAACTGATAAAAGAAAGGAGCCAGGAGTTCCTTCCAAGCCCATGTGACCCCTGAGGAACAGATCCTCAAATGATATTAAGAGTAAAAATAAATTGGTTTATCTAGACCAACTCTCTGGCCTTAAGCACCCAAGAGGAAAGTATAACCAAAAATTAAAGGGGTCAGTATAATTTCTTAAGAGTCCATATGCATAGCTGAAAAGCAACAATGCCAGACAGGTGGTACCTTCTTTTGAGTTGTTGGCCAGGGTAGCCAAAGGGACTCCCAGATAATAACCCAGCATAGAACTGGGAAAATGAACAGCAGACCCCAATCTTATCTAAAGGAATATTGACAACTGATTACTGCTAGATGAGGAACAGCTGACCCTCCTAAAACAAAGACCTCTAGATAGGCTGGCTAGATTCACCAGAAGGGCAAGTAGTGGGGAATGGCTGGGGGTACCGACAACACAGCAGACAGTAGCAGGGATATCAGAGTATAAGGGCTCTAGTGGGAGGAGTGAGGCTGTGGGAGGGTGCCATCTGGGAAGTGGGTGTATAGTCGAATGAGATGGTTTGGGATGTTCTGTGTGATATACACACACCCAAAAAATCAACAAATTTTTTAAAAATGTATTATATTTAAGGAGGAAGCATGGAAATTTATATCATGCTAATTAATAGAGGTGATAACACCATTGAAATATGGCCAATGACTTCATAGACATACACAGGCGCCAAGGATCCAAGTTCAACTGATTATGACTAGTAATGATCAGATACATACAGATTAGAGATGCGTGTGCCAACACCTCAGTGTTAGTGGCAAAAACAATGAGTCTTTCTGCAAGGAACAATATATTCTAAAATGAAATGGAGATCTTTTTTAAAGGTTAAAAATCCATCCAATTTTATGTCTTACAGGGCTTATACTGAGTTCAATAATATATAACTATATTAATTCTACTGTGAACCTAGAAACTTGCACCCACTTGTGAAAGATCTACTGTTGCTCTGGAGTGTGTTACTGAATGTTAAAGCTGTAGTGAAAAGCTCTTCTAATCATGTAGTTATTAAAAATGAAAAAATATTACTTCATGTTGTATCCCAGGCTGCATCGAGCTTCAGACAAGCTGTGTAGCCAAGGATGAACTTGAATTCCTGATACTCCTGCCTTGGTGTACTGCTGTGCCTAGTTTAGGTGGTACTGGGTATTGAACCTAGGGTTTCATAAATCATAGGCAGTCACTAGATCTTCACCCCCCAGTAGCCTCTCTTGAGCAGCTGTGCTGGATAGCTTTGGTGTCAATTTGACACACCTGGGTTGGGGGGGCCTCAATTGGGGAATTGCCTCCATTGAACTGGCCTGTGGCCATGTCTGTGAGGCATCAT
>NW_008355272.1:6736385-6740089 GCF_000622305.1 Nannospalax galili
GCAGGACTTTTTTATATCCCTGAATATGACTATATTGCTGTTGCATACCTTTGCAAATAAAAACATTCATTTCTCTTGAAAAAAAATTTTTTAAAGAAAGTTGAAGAAAGGTTCTTTATTAATGTTCTTTTTTCATTGCTGTAACAAAGAACTGACAAAGGGAACTCAAGGAAAGGTTTCATCTGGCTCATGATTTGAGGTGATACAGCTGTTCACAGAAGAGAAATGACTATATTGCTGTTGCATACCTTTGCAAATAAAAACATTCATTTCTCTTGAAAAAAAATTTTTTAAAGAAAGTTGAAGAAAGGTTCTTTATTAATGTTCTTTTTTCATTGCTGTAACAAAGAACTGACAAAGGGAACTCAAGGAAAGGTTTCATCTGGCTCATGATTTGAGGTGATACAGCTGTTCACAGAAGAGAAGGCATGGGAATAGGCTAGGAAAAAGGTAATAGATCTGCATTCAGAATCAGGACTCAGAGAGATGAATGCTGGTGCGACTTGGCTCCGTTTTCCCTTCATGTTCAGTCTAGTCCATGACATGGTACTAGCCACATTCAGACTAGGCTTTCCTCCTCATTTAAACCTCTCTGGAAATACCCTCACACTCAGAAGTATGTCTCCTAGGTGAGTCTAAGTCCAGTGAAGTCAACAATGAGGGGAGTTTCAAACAACCTACATGGTTAGTTAGAGTGCTGTCCTGACAATGAATGCTAGCTCCTCACAGCAGAAGAGCATAATTGACCTTGACTGATCAGAAGTGCTACATGGGATCATTTACCTTGTACATTTATCACTTGTCAACACCTTTGTGGAGTATTCATTTTTATTCTCTCTTTTCATTTGAATCGACGTTCTCAAGGGCTAGCCACCTGTGTACAATGCAGTTAAGTAAATTTGTGTTCCTGGTATGATGCCCCAACTATCCGTATTAATTCTACTATAGCTCCTAGAAAAGAGATTATGAAAAGAAATCAGTCAAGACGGTCCATGTTTTATGGGGCAGGGTAGAAAATGGTTTGGAAACTACAAAAATATTATGGAGAAGACAGCCTTCAGGACTGTAGGTTCAGCTAAGTGGTACAAGCCTGCAATGTATGGGTGAGTCTTGGCTTCCATTCCACGCATACCGCCATTACCACCAAAACCAAATCATCTTCAGTATCAGCCTATAAATGTGACTCACAAACAGAATCACAAGAAAATATAAACTATTTGAATATTCAGAATGCAAATAATTCTCTATTCAAAATGACACATTCTCTGTAAGAAATTTTATTTTTCATGTCTTTTTGTCATTGTTTGGTTTGGTATTTTTCTCTCCCTGCAAATATTATTTTTATCAACCATGAATATTTGACTATAGCATTGACCAGAGGGAAGGCACTATTTTCACACTAAGATGTGTTTAGCAGGCTTTGAAGTTTCCCTATTCATCCAGTTTTCCTATCAATAAACTTCCATGGGAGAGCGAAAAAAAAGAGGGGTAACAATCACCTGCTGTGGTGCTTCAGTATGACCTCAATGTAGAGGGACAGAGGTTCTAGGAAGATTATAAAATCAAATTTGCTTTACCTGTGAAGTGGGGATAGGAGGAAGATAAGAAACAAGGGAGGAAGGGATAAAGTAAGGCAATACTGTAGCGGAAGAATACTTTTTAATCTCTTTAAATTATTACAGTTACCACTGGTGCTTGTAAGAGAAGCCTCAAAGCCTTGATACATGACACTGTGTTGTGATACAGCAGAGCAGTAACTAGAAAGCAGCCCAAATGGATTCCCCCCTTTGCCCTCTTGGACTCCATGGCCTTAAGCAAGAGCCTTAACCTTATGCACTTCCTTTTCCAACTCGAAAACCTTAATGTAGAGGAAAGCATACTGACATCCCTTAGGCGTGGGAGAATGCAGACATTTGAGAAAAAAACCAAATAGTTAAAGGCCTGGCCAGGCTTGGGAAAAGGCTTACTGGGGCCACATGTTTTCCTAGCATGTGACCTACAGGCACACACCTGGACTCGGTCAGGTTACACAGGGCTCCTTCTAGCCCTCAGGTCAAGCCCTAGTGGATGGTTGATAGATCCAGGACCCTCCTTAATTAAGCATACCAATCACCTAAAGCAACAAGAGGGTATTAGGGAATATTGAATGTCATTTTGGCTCTCCTTAGACTTCCTTTCCCCTTAATTATTTCAAAAGGGGAACGCTGTTATTTTTTTTTTAAGCCAAAAAATAACAAAAGCAAAGCCTCTTAGAGGAGTCAATATCTGTAAAGATTAAGTAGTAACTGACTAGACTATTAACTGTCCTGCACTTGCTGCTATGTTTGACAGAAGACTGAATTGCAGGAGTAATGGATGGTCTGTTGACTCACCAGGTCCTCATGGAAAATGGCAGTGGTCAGCTACTATTTGACTTCTTGAATGCAGTGTTGGTAAAGTCTTGATTCTTTCTTACTGGAAACCATCTTGTTTTTTGTTATTGTCACTGCCATTCCTCCTTAAAAACATTAATGCTATGTTCAGATTCAAGGAGAGATTCCTTCAGAAATGATCCCAAAACGCCAGCATAAGAGGAAAGAGCGAAGCTTCCTGTTATCTAGAGGGATCTCAGGTGTGAAGGGTGGGCTCCCTGCAGCTACAAATGTGACATACCATTCACAAACATATAATCCTTTTTAATTTTTAAATTGCATTTATTTATTTATTATCTATTTATTTATTTGTGTGTACACATACAAGTGGAGTCAGTTTTCTCCCTTTACCATGTGGGTCCCAGGAAAGAAACTGAGGTTTCATGCTTGGTGACATGTCAGATGCCTTTGCCCACTGAGCTGTTTCAAAGGCCCAAACTTAAACTCTTTCTCATGCAAAATATATCCAGAAGACTTGATCATAGCAGAGATTTTATTTTCCTTCACAGAGTGAAGAAGCATCCAAAAGATAAACCAGAACTAGTGGATCTCTCTCTCTCTCTCTCTCTCTCTCTCTCTCTCTCTCTCTCTCTCTCTCTCTCTCTCTCTCACTCTCTTGTTCTCTCACTCTCTCACTCTTTCCCTCTCTCTATGGTGTGTGTATATGTCTGTGTAGTGGTATATGGGTGGTATATGGGTATGTGTGTGTATGTCTGTGTGTGTGTGTGTGTGTGTGTGTGTGTGTGTGTGGTGATGGTGGTGGTGGTGATGGTGGTGGTGTGTGTGTATGCATGTGTGTGTGTGTGTGGTGTATAGGTGTATATGTGTGTGTGTCTATGTGAGCAATTGCATAGGAAAAGGTCAATATCAGGAGTCTTCCTCTATTGCTGATCTCTATCTCCCTTGACCAATACCATGAGCACTATCTAGAATTTTACCAGACCTCACCATTTGGAGAGTCTGTACTCCATCTCTTTTTATTCTTTCTGTCTTCTTAAGGAGACCACCACTAATCTTAAGCACTAAGCTGTATATGCATTATAATGTAACCACAGCAAATTTCCCGAAGTCAGTTGCTTATTGTCATGGGTTCTTTTAAGTAAAATCTTGACTCCTTGAATTCACTAATAAAACCAATTAAAACTTACTGGTTAACTAACAGGAGAACAGTGTTAGTTGAGTCACCCACAAAACAAATCAAGCACTGATGCATCCACCTACTAATCTACATACACAGGATAGTGTTTTCCAAATGCAGACATAAGCATTTAGATTGATCTGTCAATGTTCATA
>NW_008355272.1:6740099-6748262 GCF_000622305.1 Nannospalax galili
TATATATATATATATTCAGCCAGGTGCTGTAGCACACATCTATAATCCTAGCACTTGGGAAGTGGAAGCAGGAGGGTCAAGAATTCAAGATCATCTTTACCTTCATGGTGAGTTAAATTCAAGGCTAGCCTGGGCTACGTGAGACCTGTCTCAAAAATAAAACAAAAGCAAAACAAAACAAAACAGAACAAAGCAAAATTAGTCAGTGGAAGGTTGGGTGGATAAATAGATAGACAGACAGATAGAAAGACAGATTAATGGTAGATGATAGCTAACCATAAAACAGCACAATACTATAACAGAGTATTGTGAAATGAATTAAATGAGATTTGTGGTTTCCTTATAAGAGATGATAAAAAAAATTAGGGGAAAATGTTCAGCTATCAAGTTGCAGAAAGCAGTATGTTTCAGCCTAAATTTGACAATTTATATGGCATTGTGAATGATGTTTAACTTTATGCATCTCAGATTCATTATCTAAAAAGAAAAGGAAGAAATAAGGGAAAAGAAAGAAATCCATCTCATATATCAAGATATTATAAGTATTAAAAATAATGTCTATTATACCAATAATTCAATACTTGCTACACAGTATAGTTTCAAAAAGTGATGGCTTTAAGTAAATCTGGGGCAAAGGCCTGTAATCACAGCATTTGGGAACTGAATGTATGGGGATCAAATCACAAGTTCAAGGAAGACAGGATCAAGAGCCAGCTGGGGCTACCCAGTGAGACTGTGTCAGAGGAAGAGGAGAAAGTTGGCTTACAATCACAGAAATGCTAATGACAAGGTTACTGTGCTCTGTGTCTTCTGCATGGACAATCGGTTTAAACTAAACACAGAGCATAAGGAAGCATTAAGTTCAGGGAGTCAAAGGCTACATATTTTCTATGATGTAGCTTTCCTCTGGGGCAAGTTGCTTCACAGGCCAGCAGGGACAATAAGTCAACCACTTTTCAAGAAAGACATAGGTTTGTTGTCTCAAAAATTGGCCCTTGGCTCTGCTTCCCTGGGTTACACAACCCACCAGCCTTCTTCCTGGACACCAGGGCTGACCTCTAGGCCCAGAACCAACATTGTTTCCTGATCCCTTGCATCCAGAAGAACCCAGTGCCTTGGCGTATTCCCCAGAAGCCCTCTGGGCCTGGTCCTGCCCTCACCTCCCTCTGTTTCCCTGGGCCTGTACAACCCATCGGCCTCTCTCCTGGGTAAGTCCACTGTGCCCTCTGAGCCTTGACTCGCCCAGCCCCATTCACCCTCCCATCATCCCAATCCTTGTCTCTTCTCCTAGCCTGGGTATTGTCCCATTCCTTGTCTTGGCAATCCAGACACCAGGGGACCCACCACTGCTTCCTGATCCTTTGCATCTAGACCAACCCAGTTCCTTCTCAAGGTACCAGGAGCCCTCTTGGCCTGGTCCTGCCCTCACCTCCTTCTGCTTCCCTGGCCTGCACAACCCACCAGCCTCTTTCCTAGACACTAGGGCTGACCTCTCGACTTCCTGATTCTTTGCATCCACACCAACCCAGTTTCTCCCTGCAGTCCCCAGGAGTCCTTGTGGCCTCTTCCCACCCCATCTCCCTTTGCTTCTCTGGGTGTCATGGCCACCAGCTGCCATAGACCAGCATTTTTCCTGAGCCCTGCTCCCAGGCCAGTCCAACCCCTAAATTCCTGAGGGCAACAACTTTCCTGGAGGGATCCAGAACTTAGGAGAAAGCCTGACAGCATCCATTCCTCATCTGACTTGGGCCTCTGTGGAAACTCCTGGCCACTCCAATGTAAATCTGGCCACTTCAATATAAAATCAAAAGAGATAACTGGAAGCTTAGAGGAACAAGCTTTTCGTGCCCCCCAAAATAGGTCAACAGGGCAGAGCGTTAACAGAGAGACATCTGAATTAAACAATACCATATATCAAACAGAACTAACAGACATCTACCGAGTATTCCACCCAAGCACCAAAGGACATACTTTCTATTCAGTGCCCCATGGAACCTTCTTCAAAATCAACCATATACTGGGGCACAAAACAAATCTCAACAAATACAAAAGATTGAAATAATTCCATGCATTCTAACAGACCACAATACAAAAAAGCATAAAATCAATGCCGGAAGAAGCCCTAGTCACCACATGAACACATATAGATTAAACAACACACCCCTGAATGATTAATGGGTCAAAAGAAAAATTAAGAAAGAAATAAAAGTATTCCTGGAACTAAATGAAAAGGACAATACAACACAACAAAACCTCTGGGACCCACTGAAAGCTGTCCTTAGAGGGAAGCTTATAGCTCTAAGTGCTTACAATAAAAGATCAGAAAGAACACAAATAAATGACTTAACATTGCAACTCAAGACACTTGAAAAGCAAAAACAAATGAAACCCAAATCCAGCAGACAAGAAGAAATAACAAAAATCAAGGCAGAAAATAATGAAATTGAAACAAAGAAAACAATACAAAAAATCAACAAATCCAAGAGCTGGTTCTTTGAAAAGATAATCATGATTGACAGGCCGCTAGCCCAGTTAACCAAAAGAAAGAAAGATCACCTCCAAATCAACAAAATCAGAGATGAAAGGGGAAACATCACAACAGACACCAGAAAGATACAGAACATTATAAGGGAATACTTTAAAAACACATACGCTACTAAATTAGAAAATGTAACAGAAATGGACCAATATCTAAAGGCATGGGAACCACCACAACTAAACCAAGAAGAGATTAACAGCTTAAACAGACCCATAAAACATAAGGAAATTGAAAGAGTAATACAAAACCTCCAAACTAAGAAAAGCCCAGGACCAGATGGATTTATAGCAGAATTCTATCAGACATTTAATGAAGATCTACATCCAATACTACTTAATTTATTCAAAAAAGGAGAAATGGAGAACTTTCCAGTTCCTTCTATGAAGCCAGCATCACTTTAATACCAAAGCCAGGTAAAAATACAACCAAAAAAGAAAACTGTAGACCCATATCCTTAATGAACACAGATGCAAAAATTCTCAACAAGATGCTTGCAAACTGCATACAGACACACATCAAAAAGATCATCCGCCATGATCAAGTCAGCTTTATCCCAGAGATATAGAGATGGATCAATATACATAAGTCAGTAAATGTCATAAATCATACAAATGGGTTCAAAGACAACATAGTCATCTCAATATATTCAGAGAAGGCCTTTGACAAAATTGAAAATGCATTTTTGTTCAAAGTCCTAGAGGGAGAGGGAATTGGACTGGAGGGAACATACCTCAACATAATTAAAACCATATATAACAAAACCACAGCCAACATCATTCTAAATGGAGAAAAACTGGAAGCATTTCCATTGAAATCAGGAACCAGACAAGGCTGTCCATTATCTCCACTTCTCTTTAACATAGAGCTTGAAACTTTGCAAGAGCAATAAGGCAAGAGCAGGAAATTAAAGAGTAATAACTGGAAGATATCAAATTATCCCTTTTTGCAGATGATATGATATTATATCTAAGAGATGCTAAAAATTCTACCAGAAAACTCCTAGAAATGATTAACATGTTCAATAAGTGGCAGGTTACAAAATTAACCTACGAACATCTATATCCTTTCTATATACTAATAAGAAGCAATCAGAGAAAGAGTACGTGGAAATACTCCCCTTCACAATAGCTGCAAAAAATATAAAAATCTCAGAATAAACCTGACCAAAGACATTAAAGAGCTCTACAGTGAAAATTTTTAATCTTTAAAGAAAGAGATTGAGGAAGACTTCAGAAGATGGAAGGACCTCCCATGCTCATGGATTGGAAGAATTTATATAGTAAAAATGACCATCCTACCAAAAGCCATTTGTTGATTCAATGCAATGTCAATCAAAATCCCCATGACATTTTTCTCAGAATTGGAAAAAACCATCCTAAGATTCATATGGTAGCACAAAAGACCTCAGATAGCCAAAGCAACCCTGAGCACTAGGAGCAATGCCAGAGGGATTACTATACCAGATTTCAAGCTGTATCCAGAGATATAGTCATAAAAACAATATGATACTGGCAGGAAAATAGAGCCATAGATCAATGGAACAAAATTGAAGACCCAAATATGAGTACATGCAATATCAGCCACCTGATATTTGACAAAGGGGCCAAGAACATTCACAAGAGGAAAGACAGCATGTTCAGCAAATGGTGCTGGCAAAAGTGGATCTCTACCTGTAGAAGAAAGAAACCAAACATCTATATTTCACCTTGAACAAGTCAATTCCAAATGGATCAAAGACCTCAATGTAAAGCCTGAAACTCTGAAACTGTTAGAAGAAAATGCTGGCAAAACCTACAAGATATAAGTGTAGGAAAGGATTTTTTTAAACCGGACATCAATTGCTCAGGAAACAAGGTCAAGAATCAACAAATGAAACCTGATTAAACTAAAAAGCTTCGTACATCAAAGGAGGCAACCAGGGAAGTGAAGAGAAAACCCAAAGAATGGGAGAAAATCTTCACCATGGACACATTTGACAGAGGTTTAACATCCAGAATATACAGCGAACTCAAAAAACAGAGACTCAAGACAGAAAGTAACCCAATTTAAAGAAGGGCTAAGGAGTTGAACAGAGAGTTCTCAAAAGAAGAAGTAAAGATGGCTAAGAAGCATCTTAAAAGATATTTAACATCACTAATAATTAGAGAAATGCAAATTGAAACCATTTTAAGATTTCATCTTACCCCAGTCAGACTGGCTAAGATCAAGATCAAGAAAACAAATGGTACCAATGTTGGAGAGGATGTGGGAAAAGGGGACCACTCATCCACTGCTGGTGGGGCTGCAAACTTGTCAATCCCTATGTAAAGCAATGCGGAAAACTCTTTAAAAATTACAAATGGCCCTCTGCTTCCCTGGGCCTCCATGACCCACAGGCCTCTCTCCTACCTGCAGGCCTCTCACTTCAGTGTAAGTCAATCGTGCCCTCTGCGCCTTGACTCCCCCAGCCTCATTCACCCTCCCAACCCCCTGCCCCCTGGTCCCTCCTCCTAGCCTGGGTCCTGTCCAATTCCTTGTCTTTGCACCCCAGACACCTGGGGAAACCACCACTGCTGCTTGATTCTTTGCATCCAGACCAACTCAGTTCCTTCTCAGGTCCACAGGGGTGCTCTGGGCGTGGCTGCACCCTCACCTCCCTCTGCTTCCCTGGGTCTACACAACCCACCAGCCTCTTTCCTGGGCACAGGGGCTGACCTTTCCTCTTCCTGGTCCTTTGCATCCAGACCAACCCAGCTCCTCAATGCAGTCCCAAGGGGCCCTTGGGGCTGCTTCCTACCCCCATCTTCTTTTGCATCTCTGGGTTTCATGGCCATCAGCTGCCCTAGACCAGCATCTTTCCTGGTCCCAGCTCCCAGGCCAGTCCAACCCCCCAACTTCCTGAGGACAAAATCTTTCCTGGAGGTATCCACTTTAGGAGAAAGCCTGAGAGCATCTGATCCTCATTTGACTTGGGCCTCTGTGGGAACTCCAGTAAACAAAAGCAATCTGGCCACTCCAATATAAAATCAAAAGAAAGAATTGGAAGCTTAGAGGAACCAGCTTTTCATGCCCCAAAAGTAAACCATGAAGACACATAAAGTTAACAAAAAGAAGCAGACATCAGCTTGAAGGCTTGAGTCTCACACAAGAATCAGAAACTACAAAAGAAATTCACATGTCAAAATCACAGAGAAAAAAATAATAACATGAAAAACAAAAATAATATATCCCCACCAAATACCAATAGTCCTCTAGAGGAGTACAATGAGAACCACCTAGAGATAATGCAGGACATGGAACTCAAAAGAACAATTATAAACATGATAAAAGAATTCAGTGAATTTAAAGAACATACAAACAAAGAAATCAAAGAACTGAAGGAAGATAGGGATAAACTTCTGAATGAATTCAGAAAAGAGCTAGAAATATTGAAGAATACTCAGGCTGAAATGAAGATGGTAGTAAAACACTCAGTAAGCCAATTAGAAACAACAGGAGAAAGCCTCACCAACAGGATGAATGAAATGGAAAACAGACTATCAAGACTGGAGGATAAAGTGGACGAACTAGACCACTCAAGCAAAGATTATGAAAAATTTAAGGAATCACAAGAATGGAATATACAGGAATTATGTTACACCATAAAAAGACCAAACTTATGAATCATAGGCATACAGGGAGGGGAAGAATCCCAAGATAATGGCATGGACCAGATCTTCAACAGAATAGAGAAAGAAAATTTCCCAAAATTAGAGAAAGACATGCCCATACAAATACAAGAAGCATACAGAACACCAAACAGACAGGACCAGAAAAGAAACAACTGTCCATGGCATATCATAGTAAAAACACTAAATGTACAGAACAAAGAGAGAATTCTGATAGCTGCAAAAGAGAAATAACAAGTCACATGTAAAGGAAAACCCATTAGGATTACAGCTGACTTTTCAGTGCAAACTATGAAGCCAGAAGAGCCTTGACCAAAGCATTCTCAGTTTTAAATGAGCACAGATGTGAACCCAGATTACTATACCCAGCCAAAATATCTATTATAGACAACGGGGAATGAAAAATATTCCATGACATAAATAGGTTGAAGGAATTCATGTCCACTAAACAACCCCTTCATAGAGTTCTGGAAGCCATAAAAACAGCTGAAGAAGGGAATGACTGTAGCCAAGGGGGTGTGGAAAATCAATGAAGGTATAACTGTAGAAAAGTACAGCTATATCATGAATGTAAACAGAAATAAAAATGACAGGATTCAATACTCACCTTTCATTAATAACTTTAAATATTAAAACACTGAACTCCCTAGTCAAAAGACACAGACTAGGTGAATGGATTAAGAAACAAAACCCATGTATTTGTTGTCTGCAAAAAACTTATCTCACTTTCAAGGACAGACATTATCTTAAAGTGAAAGGATGGAAAAAAATATACCAATCAAATGGTACTAAGAAAAAAGCAGGTGTACCAATTCTAATATGTGACAAAATAGACTTTAAAACTAATCAGAAGAGATAAAACAAAGAGGGCCACTTCATTTGGATCAAAGGAACAATAAACCAAGAAGGTATTACAATCATGAACATATAGTCACCAAATTCTGGTGCACCCAACTGCATAAAAACAGTACTACAGGACTTTAAGACCCAAATTAATCCCAATTCATTAATAGTAGGGGACTACTCCACCATCTCCATTAGATAGGTCAACAGGGCAGAAAGGTAACAGAGAGACATCTGAAATAAACAATACCATATATCAAATGGACCTAACAGACATCTACAGAGTATTCCACCCAAGCACCAAAGGACATACTTTCTATTCAGCACCCCATGGAACCGTCTCCAAAATATATCATATACTGAGGCAAAAAATAAACCTCAACAAATACAAAAAGATTGAAATAATTCCTTTCATTCTATCAGACCACAATGCAATAATGCTTACAATCAACACTGGAAGAAGCCCTAATCACCACATGAACACATGGAGATTAAACAACACATTCCTAAATGATGAATGGTCAAAAGAGAAATTAAGAAAAAAATAAAAGTATTCCTGGAACTCAATGAAAAGGACAATACAACACAACAAAGCCTCTGGGACACTGCTGAAAGTGGTCCTTAGAGAGAAGTTTATAGCTCTAAGTGCCTACATCAAAAAATTGGAAAGAACACAAATAAATAACGTTGCAACTAAACACACTTGAAAAGCAACAGCAAACAAAACCCAAACCACCAGACAAGAAGGAATAACAAAAATCAGGGCAGAAATTAATGAAATTGAAACAAAGAAAACAGTAAAAAGAATCAACATATCCAAGGGCTGGTTCTTTGAAAAGATAAACAAGATTGACAGAACACTTGCCCAGTTAACCAAAAGAAAGAAAGAGCACCTCCAAATCAACAAAATCATAGATGAAAGGGGAAACAACACAACAGACACCAGAAAGATACAGAACATTATAAGGGAATACTTTAAAAACCTATATGCTACTAAATTTGAAAATGTAACAGAAATGGACCAATATCTAAAGGCATGGGAACCATCACAACGAAACCAAGAGATTAACACCTTAAACAGAACCATAACACAAAATGAAATTGAAACAGTAATACAAAACCTCCCAACTAAAA
>NW_008355272.1:6748355-6766235 GCF_000622305.1 Nannospalax galili
CATCACTCTAATACCAAAGCCAGGTAAAGATACAACCTATAAAGAAAACTATAGACCCATATCCTTATTGAACATAGATGCAAAAATTCTCAACTTAATACTTGCAAACCGCATGCAGACACACATCCAAAAGATCATCAACCATGATCAGTTTGACTTTATCCCAGAGATGCAGGGTGGTTAAATATATATAAGTCAACAAACATCATAAATCATATAAATGGGCTCAAACAAGAACCACATGGTCATCTCAATAGATGCAGAGAAGGCCTTTGACAAAATTCAACATGGACTTATTTTCAAAGTCCTAGAGGGAATTGGACTAGAGGGAACATAACTCAACATAATTAAAGCCATAGATAGCAAACCCATAGCCACCATCATTCTAAGTGGAGAAAAACTGGAAACATTCCCATTGAAATCAGGAACGAGACAAGGCTTGTCCCCTATCTCCATTTGTCTTTAATATAGTGCTTGAAACTCTTGCAATAGCAATAAGACAAGAGCAGGAAATTAAAGGAGTAATAATTGGAAAAAAGAGATCAGATTTTCCTTTTTTGCAGAAGATTTGATACTATATCTAAGAGATGCAAAAAATTCTACTTGAAAACTCCTAGATATTATTAACACATTTAGTAAAGTGGCAGGTTACAAAATTAACCTACAAAAGTCTGTAGCCTTTCTATATACCAATAACAAGCAATCAGAGAAAGAGCACATGGAAACACTCCGCTTCACAATAGCTGCAAAAAAATAAAATATTCTGGAATAAACCTGACCAAAGACATTAAAGAGCTCTGCAATGAAAATTTTAAATCATTAAAGAAAAAGATTGAGGAAGACATCAGAAGATGGAAGGATCTCCCATGCTCATGGATTAGAAGAATATTGTGAAAATGACCAACCTACGAAAAGTCATTTATAGATTCAGTGCAATGCCAATAAAAATCCCCATACATTTTCACAGAATTGGAAAAAAAAAAAAAAACATCCTAAGATTCATATGGGAGCACAAAAGACCTCGGATAGGCAAAACAACCCCGAGCACCAAGAGCATTGCCAGGGGATTACTACACCAGATTTTAAGCTCTATTACAGAGCTATAGTCATAAAGACAACATGGTACTGACACACACAAAAAACCCATAGATCAATCAAACAAAATTGTGACCCAAATATGAGTAAATGTAATTTCAGTCACCTGATATTTGACAAAGGGGCTGAGAATATTCACTGGAGGAAATACAGCATGTTCAGCATATGACTGGCAAAACTGGATCTCCACCTGTAGAAGAATGAAACCAAACCCCTATCTTTCACCCTGCACAAAAGTCAATTCCTAATGGAACAAAGACCTCAATGTAAAGCATGAAATTCTGAAACTGTTAGAAGAAAACATTGGGAAAAATCTACAAGATATAGGTGTAGGAAAGGATTTTCTAAACCGGACAAATGAGACCTCATAAACTAAAAAGCTTCTGTACATAAAAGGAGGCAACCAGGGAAGCGAAACAGAACGAGAGAAAATCTTCAAGAGTGACACATCCTACAGAGGTTTAATATCCAGAATATATAACGAACTCAAAAAACGGAGAATCAAGACATGAAGCAACCCAATTAAAAGATGGGCTAAGGAGCTGAACAGAGAGTTCTCAAAAGAAGAAGTAAAGACGGCTATGAAACATCTTAAAAGATGTTCAACATCCCTAATAATTAGGGTAATGCAAATTAAAACCACTTTAAGATTTCATCTTACCCCAGTCAGACTGGCTAAGATAAGGAGAACAAATGATACCAAATGTTGGAGAGGGTGTGGGGAAAGGGGAACACTCATCCACTGCTGGTGGGGCTGCAAACTGGTTCAACCTCTATGGAAAGCAGTGTGGAGAACTCTTTAAAAAACTACAAATGAACCTACCATTTCACCCAGTTATACCACTCCTTGGCATATACCCAAAGAACTCAATCTATTGCAGAAAGACTTGTACATCCATGTTTGTTGCTGATCTTTTCACAATAACTAAGAGATGGAAGCAACCTAAGTTGCTCAATTGACAAGTGGATAATGAAACTGTAATAATTCAACTGTAAACCTAAAAACCTACAGCCAATTTTGTAAGAGATGCAGCCTAGCTCAGAAAATTGTTATTGAATATGTCAATGCTGGTGTAATGAAATGCTTCTTCTAAGTATGTGGTTATTAAATAAATAATTAAAAAAAGAAAATGTGGTTCATTTGTACAATGGAGTTTTACTCAGCAGTAAAGAAAGATGAACTCATGAAATTTGCAGGTCCATGGATGGAACTAGAAACTGTTATACTATGTGAAGTAAAATAGACTCAGAAAAAAAATCGACATATGTTCTCCCTCATATGTGGATCCTAGAACCAAACCCTGCTAAGTAAGTATGTATCCAGACATAACTACAGGAACCAGGATAATGGAAAGGAAACAGGGAGGTAAAGGAAAAGAAAGAACCTGAAAGAGAAGAACTGCAGGAAACAGGCGTTAATAAGGGCGATATGGATAAAAATTGGGTTAGTTCTAGGGAGGGGGTGGGAAGGGTATACAAGAAACCTAGGGGATAAAGGGAAAGAAGGAGCTCAAGGGAGGTAGGACCATAGAAGAAGGGTATTGTTAAGGGAGAAAGGGGACAATGGGGGTGCCTTAAGTGGGAAAAGCATGATGGAGGAGTGAAACAATGTGAGAAATAAACAATGCCTAGCTAGTTTTGAAAACCAGAGGGAACCATGTTACTCCTACAACATACTGACAAAATACACAGCAGATCAAGAAATATTTGTCTAGGTAAGGTTTATCTGAGAACAATTGGTCTCTGTCCAAGATTTATCTACATGACACACAGTAATTAAAAATACCAGACTGGTGAAACTAACCTTCTTGGATATTTAACAGACATACAGTGAGGCCTATAATAATTTGGTCAGAGGGACATAAAGACAGTTTTTGCTCCTTGCCTTCCTAGGTCGACTAGTTTCAGGGGACTATAAGCATCTCTCAAAATTTCCTGTAAGTGTGGTGGGTCACCTGTCCTCTTGATCAAGGAGGCCCAGGAGACCCTACCAGATGTATTTGAACCAGTGTCCAGTCTACAAAGAGGAGGGTCAAAACAGAGGAATCATTTCCTCCATGCTTCCAACCGAACTCAACCATAGTCGAGCAGGACCTTTAACTTATCTTCACATAGGCAGAACTGGTAAAAGAAAGGAGCCAGGAACTTCTCCCAAGCCCATGTGACCCTTGAGGAACAGATTCTCAAACAACCTCAAGAGTAAAAGTACATTGGTTTATCTGGGCCAACTTTATGGCCTTAAACACCCCAAACGAAAGTATAACCAAAGATAAAAGGGGACAATTTAATTTCTTAAGAGTCCATATGCATAGCTAAAGGCTACATAACAAGCAACAATGCCAGACAGGCAATACCTTCTTTTGAGTTGTTGGCCAGGGTGGCCCAAGGGACTTTCAGATAGTCCCAGCATAGAACTGGGGAAATGAACAGCAGACCCTAATTTTGTCAAAAGGCATATTGACAACTAATTACAGCTAGATGAGGAACAGCTGACCCTCCTAAAACTGAGAACTCTAGATAGGCTGACTAGATTCACCAGAAGGGCAAGTAGTGAGTAGTGAGGAAGGGTTGGGGGTGCTGAGAACACAGCAGACAGTAAGAGGGATATCATAGTATAAGGGCTTTAGTGGGGGAAGGGAGGCTCTAGGAGTGTGCCATATGGGAAGTGGATGTATAGTCGAATGAGATGGTTTGGGATGTTCTGTGTGATACACACACACACACACACAAATCAACAAATTTTTAAAAATGTATATTTGAGGAGGAAGCATGGAAATTTATGTCATGCTAATGGGTAGAGGTGATAAACGTTACCATTGAAATCTACCCGATGACTTTATAGATATACATAGGCGCCAGGGATCCAAGTCCAACCAATTATGAGTAGTAATAATCAAATATATACAGATTAGAGATACATGTGCCAACATCTCAGTGTTAGTAGCAAAAACAATGAGTCTTTCTGCAAGGAACAATATATTCTAAAATGAAATGGAGATCTTTTTTAAAGGTTAAAAACTCATTCAATTTTATGTCTTACAGGGCTTATACTGAGTTCAATATTGTATAACTATTTATTCAACTGTGAACCTAGAAACTTGCACCCACTTGTGAAAGAGATGTACTCTTGTTCTGGAGTGTGTTACTGAAATTTTAAAGCTGTAGTGAAATGCTTCTTCTAATCATGTATTTATTAAAATGTTTTAAATGATTAAAAAATAGTAATTCTTCCAAGCATAAAAATTTGCTCCTTAATAATTAGTAGATGTGAAAAACATTACCATTGAAATCTACCTGATGACTTTATAAACATACACAGGCGCCAAGGATCCAAGTGCAACCAGTTATGACTAGTAATAATCAGATACATACAGATTAGAGATGCATGCACCAACATCTCAGTGTTAGTAGCGATAACAATGAGTCTTTCTGCAAGGAACAATATATTCTAATTTTAGTAATGAAATGGAGATGTTTTTAAAGGATAAAACCTCATTTAATTTTTTGTCCTATAAGTTTTATACTGAGTACAATATTGTATAACTGTAATAATTCACCTGTAAACCTAAAAATTTACAGCCAATATTGAAAGAGATGCATCTTAGCTCAGGAAATTGTTATTGAATATATCAATGCTGTTGTAATGAAATTCTTCTTCTGATTAAGTGGTAAATAAATAAATAAATACTAAATAAATAATAACTAAAACTGCAAATGGACCATTTGACTCAGTTACATCACTCCTTGGCATATACCCAAAGAAATCATCCTATTACAGAAGTTCTTGTACATCCATGTTTGTTGCTGCTCTTTTCACAATAGCTAATAGACAGAGGCAACCTAAGTGTCCCTCAATTGATGAGTGTATAATGAAAATGTAGTTCATTATAAAATGGAGTTTACTCAGCAGTAAAGAAAGATGAAATCATGAAATCTGCAGGTAAATGGATGGAACTAGAAACTATTATACTAAGTGAAATAACAGACTCAAAAAAAAAATTCGATGTATGTTCTCTCTCATATGTAGATCCTAGAACCAAATCCTGATAAGTGAGTATGTGTCCAGACATAACTACAGGAACCAGTATAATGGAAAGGAAACAGGGAGGTAAATGAAAAGAAAGAACCTGAAAGAGAAGAACAGTAAGAAATAGGTGTTAATAAGGGAGATATGGATAAAAATTGGGTTAGTTTAAGGGAGGGGAGAGGGAAGGGTATACAAGGAAACTAGGGGGTAAAGAGAAAAAAGGAGATCAAGAGAGGTAGGACCATAAAAGAAGGGTATTATCGAGACAGGGGAAATGGGGGCTCCTTAATTGGGGAAACCATGACGGATGGGTGAGACAATGTAAAAGACAAATAATGCCTAGCTAGTTTTAAAAACCAGAGGGAACCATATTAGTCTAACAACTTACTGACAAATTATACATACCAGATCAAGAAATATATGTCTAGGTAAGGTTTATCTGAAACAATTGGCCTTTGCCCAAGATTTATCTACATGGTACACAGTAATTAAAAGTACCAGACTGGTGGAACTAACCTTCTTGAATGTTTAACAGACATACTTTGAGGCCTATATTAATTTGGTCAGAGGGACAAAAAGGACAGTTTTTTTCACCTTACCCCCCTAGGTCAACTAGTTCCAGGGAACAATGAGCATCTCCCAAAATGTCCTGTAATCGTGGTGGGTCACCTGTCCTCTTGATCATGGAGGCCAAGGAGGCTCTACCAGATGGACTTGAACCAGTGTCCAGTATACAAAGAGGAGGGTCAACACAGAGGAATCATTTCCTCCATGCTTTCAAGCAAACCAACCATGGTCAAGCAGGACCTTTGACTTATCTTCACATAGGTGGAACTGGTAAAAGAAAGGAGCCAGGGGCTCCTTCCAAGCCCATGTGACCCCTGAGGAACAGATCCTCAAGTGACTTTAAGAGTAAACAAAATTTGTTTATCTGAGCTAACTCTATGGCCTTAAACATCCAAAAGGAAAATATAACCAAAGACTAAAGGGGCCAATATAATTTTTTTAGAGTCCATATGTATAGCTAAAGGCTATATAACAAGCAACAATGCCAGATAGGAGATACCTTCTTTTGAGTTGTTGGCCAGGGTGTTCCGGCAGATCCCAGGAGCTCACTGGTCAGTTTAGCTGAGTCCATGTGATCCAAATTCAGTGACAGACCATTTCAAAAAGTAAGGTGCCGGCTAGATGAGGAACAGCTGACCCTCCTAAAACAAAGACCTCTAAATAGGCTGACTAGATTCACCAGAAGGGCAAGTAGTGGGGAATGGCTGGGGGTGCTGACATCACAGCAGACAGTAGCAGTGATAATAGAGTATAAGGGCTCTAGTCCAGGGAGGGAGGCCATGAGAGGATGCCATATAGGAAGTGGATGTACAGTGAAATAAAATGGTTTGGGATGTTCTGTGTGATATACACACACACAAAAAAAATCAACAAATTTAAAAAAATGAATTATGTTTGAGGATGAAGCATAAAAAATTATGTCATGTTAATTAGTAGAAGTGATAAACATTACCATGAGTTTTTCTGTAAGAAACAGTATATTTTTAAATGAAATGGAGATCTTTTTTAAATGTTAAAAACTCATTCAGTTTTATGTTTTACATGGTTTATACCATGTTCAATATTATGTAATTGTATTAATTCAACAGCAAACCTAAAAATTTTATAGCCACTTTTGAAAGAGATGTATCTTTGCTCTGGAAACTGTTAATGAGTATGTTAAAGCTGTAATGAAATGCTTCTTCTAAAAAAAAATTGACACATTGGCCCTGGAAGTTCACACCTGTAGCGTAAACTTGACTTTAAATCTTCCTTATTCCTTGTAATAAAAGTTTCATATTTTCCCTTTAGTAACACCTTCATCCTACTATTCTTCTCTCCCAGATTCCTTCTTTTCCTTTACCTCCCTGTTTCCTTTCCATATTCCTCATTCCTAGTGTTGCATCAGGATATGTACTCACTTATAAGGATTTGCTGCTAGGATCCACAAATGATGGAGCACCTACATCTTTTGTTTTTCTGAGTCTGGGTTACTTACTTAGTTTAACAGTTTCTAGATCCATCCATTTACATTCAGATTTCATTATTTCATCTTCCTTTACTGCTGAATAGAACTCCATTGTGTAAATGTACCACATATTCGTTAACCACTGGTCAGTTGAGTTGCACTTAGGTTACTTTCATCTCTTAGCTATTGGGAAAAGAGCAGCAAAAAACATGGTTGCACAAGTGTCTCCACAATAGGATGAGTCCTTTGGGTATACACCAAGGAGTGGTATAATTGGGTCATGTGGTAGGTGCATTTTTAGGTTTTTAAGAGTTCTCCACACGGTTTTCCATAGGGGTTGCACAAGTTTGCAATCCCATCAGCAGTGAATTATCATTCTCCTTTCTCCCCATCCTCACCAGCACTTGGTATCATTTGTTCTCTTGTTTCTAGCCAGTCTTGGGTAAGGTGGAAACTTAAGGTTGTTTTAATTTGCATTTCCCTAATTACTAATAATATTAAACACTTTGTAAGATGTTTCTTAGCCATCTTTATTTCTTCCTTTGAGAACTCTCTGTTTGGAACTTTAGCCCATCTTTTAACTGGGCCATTTGCTTTCTTGCTTCTTTGTATTTTGAGGTGTTTCTAAAGGAGAAATGTGTAAAAAGGGGGTAAAGAGAAGGGGAAGGAGGGCTATACAAAGAACAATGGAAATAAAGGGGAAAACAATCTCCAGATACACAGTAAAAAATAGCCTTAAGCACAGAAGGAACCCTATGGGGATGGTAGAAAGTCCTTCCAGAAACAATATGGTTGTTAAATGAAAATCCCAGTATCATAGGTGGGTTGCCCCCTATGAGCTGTTGGCCTGAGGGTACCTGGAGGTTCTCAAAACAACAAAGGCCATATAATGTTGGTTGTGCACCAGAAGTGGATGAAAGGACCCTATTGCTTAAGGCACTGCTTGATGTGAGCACAGGAGAAGGAAAAATCAAGCTTGGACTAAGCTGGAAACTCCCTGCCATGGGAGTTTGAATGGGTGGCTTTCATGGTTCCAAAAGGTGATGTGCAGATGATTGGGGGAGAATCATCCCCTATAATTCTCCTCAACAATGGACCCCACGTATTGCACTATCAATATACCAAACAATATGTTCCTCCTGGTGCAATAGTGGAGCATCTAGTGAATGTACGACCAGCAAATTTTCCATTGGACATAATGTCTACTCTTAGGGGTGGAACATACATCTGATACTGCAAACCAATCCAACCCCCTGTGGAATGGGAGGATATAGGCCTCAGTGGGAAGCCAATGCAATTGTTTTGTTAGATGGAAATGATACACCTGCTAAAGTACCACCTAAGCATTTGTGTTTACACCTATAGGTTAAATTATTATAGTAGCCACTGTTTAGATGTTCTTGCTTCTTGCTATTTGTGTTTTTATAGCAGATGGAATCCCACTGAAATGGGACAACAGCCTATGGAAAACTGACAATGTGGAGACCCAAAAGTTCAGTGCCTTGTTACAATAGGAGGAAGATCATCCCAAACCTACCAGACCCTCCAAGGCTCAGGGACTTTTGCAGAGGAGGTTGGTAGAAAAAAATGTAAGAGCCGGAGGAAGGGGTGGAGTGTTACCTGGAAGTGTCCTCTGACCACTGTGCTGGCAAGCTATAGTCACACCTCCTTCCCATGCTCATCAAGGAGTGGAAGGGAAAGTACCCCTTCCACCCTATCAGTCAATCTTAGCTGCATGTGGAGGAGGGGTTAAGGATATATGTTTGCCAAGAACACCAGGAGGCACCTCTCTCCAGCATTTTCTGCAGCTGTCAGGAAGTCACAGGATCTATATTTGAGTGTGGACTTTCCAGTGCAGCCATAAATGGAGGGGGGGGGGATCCACTCCTCTGTAATAAAACCCCACCCTATGCCCTGTTAAAAAAAATCATATTCAGAGAACAAGCTCTGATCATTAAATACTGAACGTCATTGGTATAATTAAGACTCATTTAGAATAGAATTGACTTTGCCATGCAGCAGGAGGAGCAGAAGTTCATTGCTCTCATTGCTCTTCATCATTCTCTCATAATCTCAGCTACACTGTGTTCTTGGTGTAGATGAAGGAGCAGGGTGTTCTTTACCTACTGTTTTTCTGTGCTTTGTGCTGCTGTAACAGACTGACTGAGACTGGCTAAATTATAAACAGGAGGAATTTGTTTGGTTCATGGTTTTGGTATCTTAGAAGGCCCAGATTATGCCACTGATATCTTGCAATGACCTTTTGATGCTTTGCACCATGATTGAAGACAAAAAGAGGAGCGAGAAAACAAAATCAAGCTGAAGTCCTCCTCCTTATCAGACCCACTCCATAGAAAACTAATCCCTCTGGTGATAGCAACACTAATCCTGAGAGCAGAGCCCTCAGGACCTCATTATCTCTTAAAGAAACCCCCCCTCCTTTCTTGCTATCACCACAACTGCAATTAGATTTCAATGTGAGTTTTGGAGCATAGTTAGTTCGCAAACATGTCGTTTCTTAGGTGTCCCTGTCTCTATATCCCCATGGCAGCCCCTGAAGAGTTGGCCCATCCTAGGCTTTGTCTTGAGAATATGCAGAGCGTTTCAACTGCAGCATTGGGCAGACCCTCAGAATCCCTGGAGTCCACTTCAGACCAAGTGGAAGAGCTTTGTCTGCATACAAAGACAGCTTCTCTAGGGGTAAGTATGAACATTAACATAAATTTATTTCTCTGAGCATTGTATCCCACCCAGGCAACTGCTTTTCCACCTGCCTCATTTCTGTGATTACATCAAGAACTACTTATCTTTCCAAGAGACAATGCTTCCTGCTCCTAAGAACAGCAGTAAGGTGGCTGAGAGGGCACTTTCTAGAGGAAGCAGGGACATAAACTTAAATCAGTGACTTCTTTGGCTTTGTCCTCACTGAATAATACCTTGATTAATTAATGAAATAGCAACTGATTGTTTACTAATTTCAAATGCAAATAAGCAGTTAAACCTGGAATTGTGGCCAGCAGAATTTTTCAAGTTATTAAAAACATATTTTATTTGTATTTACCTTTAAAAATTACTTATTTATAAATTTTCATCTGGATTACAGAAACACTTTGTTTATTATACATAATTTAGAAAGTATAGAAAGCAATGAAGAAAAAATGAAAACTAACCATTTTCCTTTCAGCCACTTAAAGCCAAATCTCAGTAATATTTTTGCATCATAAGTGAAATATATATATATATATATATATATATTAGCTACAGAAATTGGGTCATTGTGTTTTATACTGCCTGTGGTTGTTTTCCATCACTATAACTAGTTATGTTGAACAAGTTAACTTATAAAGCAAATAGGTTTGTTTTGGCTCACAGTTCTTGAATCTCAGTGCTAAAAAGACACAGCCAGCAAGAGCCTTTTTCTGGCAGAGTCTCAAGACAGCACAAGGAATCAACTGCAGGAGTTTAGGAGCCAAGTGTAGGCCCCTCTACTCTCTCTCCTTATAAAGTTACCAGGACACCACACTGAGGACACTATCTAATTTTAATCACCTCCCAAAGACCCCTTGTCAAAACTCTGTAGTTTGGTAAGTTTCCATGTTCTTCAAATGTCAGAAAGGGCCTTAGATTTCAACAGATTCAAATCTTACCAGGTCCTAGCATGTTTACTGTCTACTTTTTTATTGACAGTAATTCCATACATAAGCCTCAATGCTCTTTAATGTTGTTAAAAAAGGCTATCACTGAATATATTGTTGAATATGTGTTATTCAACAATAGAGGTACATGTCTCCTAATCGTTATACACAACAGTAATACATCCATTGGGAAAATTGATTAAGCATTGATGATGGAAATGTTTTTCAAGAATGGAAACAGAGCTAGGCCCCCTTTACAGAGGATACACTAAAAGAAATTGTGAATGATTGTATTTGAATATAAAAATTCAGATATTAAATAATTCTAAAAATCAGGGAAGCATTAAACAAAATTCTATTGTTATAATTCAAAGAATGTTTGTGTAGCAGCAATATAAAATGTTCATCAAGTTAGGAAAAATATTTACAACTTTTAAATAGCCAATATATAAATATGTTATATGTAAATGTAAGTGACATATGGAAGTAATTATAAATTAGAAATGTATGAACACTTTAAAAGAAGTGTATAAGGCCCATAAAGAGGCAACTAACATACACACAAGCACATACACATAAGGGTTTACACAAATATGCACACACACACATTTACACACACATATAAGGGCTTACACATATACACACATTTCACCCACATATAAGGGCTTACACATATATACACATTTAAACACAACCACACATACATACACACATTTATAGTCCCAAATGCACACATACATACATACAAGCATGTTTATAGACATAAGCAAACATACTCACATAGTCACAAATATTCATTACATACAAACAAGCATACACACATACAAGGGCTTACACACACATATATATTTATATGAACTTTCAAGCAGGCATTCATTAACACACTTATGTTCACATGCACATACAAGGGCTTACACAAACATACACACAATTCATACATACATGCTCACAAACATATACATAAGCACACATACACACACAAACACACACACACACACACAAACACACACACACACACACCAGTGGAGAATTTACTTGGCTTTAATCTCTAATTTTATCAGAAATATAAAATATTCAACTTCAGGAGCAATCAAAGAAATGTACCCCTTTGTCGCCCGAGTTCTCTTAGGGTCCCTTGCTTCTGGTGTGGGTATACAAACCACATAGCACATCTTTATCTGAACTTTTCATAGTTTATATCCTGGGGAGGGGGAGTAGAATAACTTACAAAGGCAAACACCTAGCACTCCATACCAAGGCTAACACCCCACAACCCATTCTTCTCCATGGCTCAGTGGCCCACTGGTCCAGATCTCTTCCACGCCCCACCCACAGTCACCGTTAGCTTTCGCCCACACCTTGTGGGCCCTCGGTCTCACTCCAGGTTGTTAAATGCCCCCTCTCACGTCCCAGCAGGCGAAAGGCAGGGGCCATTCCTTTTCACGCAAAGCCCCTCCCCCCTCAGCTAACTCTCCCAGCAGTCAATCCTCTGCGGCAGGCCCTCCCCTCGGAGGAACCAGGGTCCTGGGGACACACCTTTATATGCCAATTCTATCATTTATTAATTTCTTTTTCTATAAATCAATCAATCACTACCTGAGAATGAATATGCACCATTTGTTTTATGTATGTACTTGTTTTTCTTAATACATTTTTTTTTTTTTTGTAAAAATTGTTACTCCCTTCCTATTCAGTGCTGTATATTCTCAGTGACAAGATTGTGGTTAGACATATGTTGGACTGATCAGTTATTGTTTAGACCCAAAATTTCACATTTTGGTGGCATAAAGCAATAGGTACTTCTAAGCATTAGCTGGCTTTCATGTGCATATATAGATAGATATAGATATAGATGATATAGATATAGATTTTCTCGGATATATATATTTCCATCACAATTTTCTCAGTCAGCCTAGATGGTTAGCTTCAAGTTGCTGTTGACCTGGGTAGCTGCACTTGGCTGGTGACTCACCCTCTTGAGGACAGCAGGCAAAGGGAGCATGCCCCTTCTGAGGTTGGTACAAGGAAAGGACAGTGCATCTCTTCAGAGAAATCTCATTGCAAGCCCCTCTTTCATTATATGTTTAAGTTGAAATTTTCCAAAGAAAGACACATTTCTAGGTGTAAATTCAAGGACAGGCCAGTATATTCCAGCTTCTGTAAGAGTCTACTGCAATTTCCAATAGTAGAGACTATGGTTGCAGATATGATGAAGGATTGGAATCCACAATCCTCGTGTGTGTGTGTGTGTGTGTGTGTGTGTGTGTGTGTAAGGTCAAAACAGATACTTTTTTCTAGACAACATTGCTGTGAAGTGAGATGAACTTCCTACCTTGACTCAGCAATTTCTTTTTGAACATGTTAATTACATTTTTTATTTATTATATATTTGCACATGATTGCACACATGCCATGGCATGCATGTGAGGATCAGAGGAAATCTTGTGAGGGTCAGTTTTGTCCTTCTATTATGTGAGTTCAGGGAACTGAACTCAGATCCTGAGGATTGATGACAAGCACCTTTACCTCCTAGCCATCTCATCAGTGTTGGCTCATTTATTTCCTTTTGTTTTTCTTTTTTTGGTGTTGTGTGTATGATGTGTGTGGATGTGCATGATCTGTGTGTGTGTGTTTGTGTGTGTGTGTGGTTTGTTCCTGTGTGTGAGTGAGGGTGTGCACATGCTACAACATACTTGTGGAGGACAGAGGATGACCCTGGGTGTCATTCCTCACCCTCCACTTTGAGGTAGGGGATTTCCTTCATCGCTGACTTCTATGTAGGCAAACTGCTCCATGAGCGTCTAGGGAGCCCCCTACCTCCACAGCCTATCTCTAGGAGCACTAGGATTGCAGAAACATGTTGGATTCAATGTAGTTTCTGGCAAATTGAGCTTAGGCCCTGTGTGCATCAAGTGCTTTACCCACTGAGCCGTCTCCCGGCTCCTGCTCATTCATTTCTAGGAAATGGTCTTTACAGCCTTAGAGATTAATGGAAAATTTTATTTCTATGGATTTTTTTGCAATATTATCCACAATGTAGAAATTTGGAAGCAATCAACTTTTACTCTAAGAAAGCCTTTTTATTGTATTTTATTTGATCTATGACTATCAGTGTTTCTTATTATTGTATGTGACTTATTAGAACTTAGACCACATAACAAAAAATCACTTTTTTCTATTTAGTCAGGTATAAAAATTTAAGTTCAATAATTAAAAAATCATTTGAACTTTAATAATAAAAGCATAGTCATTTTCTTTCTTATCTTGTATTGCTCAATAGATAGCAGAAATCTGGGGATAGTTTGTTGGTAAAAGTCACAATAGATTTTTTTAAATGCAAGTATGGATGAACATATTTTCTAGATAGCACAGAGTCCAGGCCACAAGCAGCTAACTCCACTGAAGATCAGGGTAAAGGAAGACCTAAAGCAAGAAGAGTTAAAATCTAGGCTCTGGCTCTACATGTGTTTAGGAATGGTAAACTGGGAAAAAAAAATGTGGGGTCGGGGATAATGAGGAGGTGGATATTCCTTATGGTAAAGTGCTTGCCATGCAAGCAACAGGACCCACATTTGAATTCCCCACACCCATGTAAAAATAGGATATGATGGTGCACACCCCAACAATAAGATGGAGGAGACAGGACAATACCTGAGGCTAGCTGGCCAGCTAGTCTTCTCAAAGTGGTGAGCTCCAGGTTCAGTGAGAGATGCTGTCTCAACAACTGAGGAGAGAGATGAAGAAAGGCACTGGACATCAACCTTTGGCCTCTATACAGGAACACACACACACACACACACACACACACACACACACATGATTAATCATTGAGAAGACATATGGAACTAATGATAAAATAGGAAGTTCTTTTTCCTATGACTTGATTGACATCTCTGCCCCACTTCTGAGGAAAGAAGAAGGTGTACTGTTTCCATGCCCACACCCTTGAAAAATGGGATGTTCTCTTTGTCAAGTGACCCTAAAATGGAGCAAGGACAGATTTCACCTAGCTGCTAAGCTGAGAAGGTCCTAACTTTGCTTCATAGTCTAGCTAGCCTCTAGTTCAACATTCTTAGTTTCTCTTCTATTGTCCTCAAATAAATTTGCAGTGAGGACAGCTTATTCACTTATCAAGAATACAAACTAATTGCAAACTAATTATAATAGCTTTTTCTTACTTGTTATCATCAAAATATGAACTCATGGAGACCTCATTTTCCAAGAGGCCACTGTTAATAGGCTATCAGGTAGAAAGCATGCCCGAGGCACTGGGATATTTATATGCTGTATTTTTATATTTTTTTGTTTTTGTTTATTCATCTATTAATTTGTTTATCAAAGATTCCAAAAAATATTGGAAAGCTCAACTCCTTATTGTCCTTGAAATGCTTTGGTATTGTAAACATGGGTCACACAGGCTTAGTTTATGAACTTAGAGCCTCTGCATTCAGGTAAAAGGATGCTGCCCTCCAGCTTTATCATGCAGCATTTGAAAAGCCCAATCAAGATTCAATCACATCTAAAGCTCCCTTCTATCCCCAAAATATCAACCATTCACCAGTTATTTTGAGTAATAATGAGTAAAAGTGGATTTTGAATGGTGGGCTTGGGACCCCTGATTTGAGCAGCATCAGCAAAAAGAGTTTCTTTATTTCAAATTAACTACAAATTCAATTAGAATAAAATTCTTCACTCACCCTGCAGACGAGATTTTACACAAAGAAAAGCAGATGTTCCCACAACATTGAGAGCACTTTGCCCAGCAGTCTATGGAATTTTCCATCTTGCAAGTCCAATCAGTGGTGAAAGATACACAGAGGCAGTCTCTCCAACTCACAAAACGGCTTCTAATTCCTGTGTTCCTTTAATTAGATTTACTTCTTTAACTAAAATAATATTGGGCTCAAAGAACAGAGTGAAAAGAGATTTGTTTAATATTGGGTTAGCAAGAGGCTGGAGAGATGACTTAGTCAGTAAAGCACTTGCAGCACAAGCATGAGGACCTGAGTTCAATGCCCAGAACAAGGGTTTCCTGCGCAGGGTGTGGTAGAATACACTTTTCTTATTACAAGTTGGTTCAGTTGGGCATAAAATAGCAGTAAGATTGGTTATTAAAAGTGTGATGAAATCATGCCTCAATTCTATTTTCAGCTTTGAAAAGATAATGGAACACAAATGGAAATTAGAAGAAACCCAGTACAAACCTTGTACAGTGCTTTATTTCACATGCAGAATGGCCTGTGATGTAACGTGCTCAATGAAGAGACTCCAAGCCACAGGTAGGAAAGAGGCACTGGATGGAAGTGACAGATACAAAATGGGATGCCATGAGATCTTTGGCTTCTGGAAATGGCCTAACTTTGAAAATTTAGAACTTATTTTAACTTGTATTCATTCACTGATCAGCAAAGTGCAAAGACAAAGGGGGAGGCTCTATTTTACAGGCCCGAGGAATGATGAAAGCTTATGAATAAGCAAGTGGTTGGTCACCCTTGATGTTTATATGTGTTACTAAATAAGGCAAAACAAATCCACTTGATGTTGAGTTTCCATTTCTTTCTAAAGGATTTCGTTCGTGTCATACATAACTTTGTTCAAATCCCACTAAGTTTAGAAGACTATTTCTCAGGTCTTTTTCTTCCTAGCCAAACATGGATCTATTTTGGACTAATTTAGCTCCCCAAAATCCAGCCAGACTGACTTTACTGAACTTTGCATCTGTTTGTAAAGAGTCTCCAGTTTAAAATAGTCAGGGACACTCATCTCCAGAAGGAAAGACCTCGGTGATCCTCTGTTCTCCAAAGTCCTTCTCTTTCCTGGGTGATTTCCTTTTCCCTGTTCCCACTCTCAGTCCACTTCCTTTGCACATGCCATACTGCTCTTCAGCTCACCACTGAGCTTGTCTTAGAAAGTATATGTGTCCTTTGTGATAAACAACTTTATAGACACTAGGTAAAGCAATAAACAAAATGAGTGAAGTCTCTTTAGGCCTTTTTAGTACAGGAAGAGGGACTATAAGCACAGTAAGTCTACAACTGCATGTGCAGATTGTGAAGGGTACTAGGAAGGAAAGCAGGGAAGTGAGAGGAGATAAAGAGGGATTGCTATTTGGACCAGGAAACCAGGTCGTCAAGGGTAACTGGATTTCACTGAAGCAAGCAAAGTTGTAGGAAGGCTACAGTCTGGGAACCACCTTGGATTGCCTAGAATTTGGGGGTCTGGATTTATTCAGGATATGAACCAGTCATTTTTATTTAAAGAAAAACAAGAAAAAAAAAACTTTGTTAATATTCTAATGATCAGCTAGTAAGTGTAGATTTGAAACAAGGGAAGAGCTTTAGTTTCACATGGGCAACCCGAGTGCAGAAGGTACACGAATTCCTGATGTGTTCAACTTTCCTCTGAAATCTGAGTAGAAAAAACTGGGGATAACAAGAGAGGAGGCAGGGTGAAAAGACAGAGGGCTATTCCTCCTATTATATGAGAGGACGCTGGAGTAGAAGGGGTTTATTGGGTGTGATAGTAATTGGTTAATCAGGAGCTAAATAGTGACAATTTAGCCCACACATTATATCATTACTCTGCCTAATGTTCCTAGTCCCTAGATTGCCTATGTGCATAAATATATCTTATTTGGTGAGAACAGTTCTTTTGACTCCCACCACAGGAGCTTGTTCCTACCTGACCCTGCAGGCACTGGGATTGGCATGCTCTTTAGGTATTCTGTTGGGTCTACATTAAGTGTTTCCCTCTCTGTGGTCCACTGACTCTCATGCCTGTGTCAGGAACCATACTCCCATTATTAATGTCCTTGTCTTTGTCTCTCTTGTCATACTATTTTATTTATATTTGTCTGCCTGGAGTCTAGTGTGAACCCTTGGAATTAGTGATGGCTAGGCTATCGCTGAATAAGTAATGAACTAAATATATGCATGACTAAGAAAATAAATGGTTTTAATAACAATGACTATTATAAGCAGAAAACAGAAAAATAACCATATAATATATGGAATATTTTCCTTTTTAACTAAGTATTTTCTAAGTATCCTAAATTAATAAAATTTCATGTTCTCAGTATATTACTAACATTTCTTCATTTATAATATGGT
>NW_008355272.1:6766297-6808797 GCF_000622305.1 Nannospalax galili
ATAATAATATGAAGAATTATATATATACATCAATGAGTCAGGGGCACACTCTTTTGTCTTCTTGGATTTAGAGGCAGAGGTGCTAGAAGGGAACCATGAACCAGTTTGGTAGACTGAGTCTCATCTGGAAAGCAGGTAGCACAGAGGAAGAACTGCCCAGCAGGGAAGTTGGGTATGATGTAGCTAGCCACGTGGAGCTGGGTATAGCAAGCAAAGGCAGTAAAGGTGAGGGACCAAGATAGTCAGGTTGGTTTAGCCTGTTTAAGGACAAGAGAGTGAGATGTTATCTGGAAACTCATACTCTGAAGACAGAGATTTTGACACGAATCCTACAGACCCTGAATTTGGAAACCCTTGGAAACTGGAGAAAGATATCATGGGAGATGGAGTTTTCTCTTAAGTAATCTTCCTTTAAATGTCACATGCTCTATTGTTCAGGCTTCAGAGATTTACTTTAAGATTTCCCATAAAATATGACCATATGAGACAGAATGTGTTTAGTTTCACTTGCAGCCTGGCACAAAGTGTTCACCAAACGTTAATTCTTGTTAGTTTCTGTAACAGTACTGGGGTAGTTAAGAGGCAAATTCATAATTACTATTTCATTTTCATTGTATCTTGACTTAAGCCTGTAAGGTAAGCAATACAGATATTGCCTTTTCCATTTAACTGACAAGGTAGTAGGCTAAAAATGTCTGAGATTTGCCCAAAGTTATATATGGTCCAGAAGACCCAGTAAAAATTGTTTGATTCTAAGTCCAGAGCAATAGAACCATTAAATTATAAGTATTTCAGGACTTTTATTTTTAAAATTCAATTTTTAATTTGAGATAATTTCAGATTTATATGTAGTTGTAAGAGGAAATAGAAAATGATCCTTTGCTCAATTCCTCCTAATGCTAAACTAACATCTTAAAAAGTCACAATCTATCAGCTATTGAAACTTATAGAGTCAAGCTATGCAATACTTTTTCCTATAGAATAACCATGATTCTGTTATAGCCACAATTCCCTACCTCTTATTCCTTCCTGTTCTCTGTTTCTACAGTGTTGTCATCAGAATATAGCTAAATAAATGAAGCATGCATCATGAAACATTGTAAAATTAACATTAGTTATTCTTAGTTGCTATTGATATGCAGGTATTCTGTCTTTAGGTCTTGGCATTTCACTTGTGCTGTGTTTTGGTGTGGATTTCTTTGGACTTATCCTGTTAAGTTTCACTGCATCATAAATATGACATGTATCTTTTGCCAAATTTAGGAAAATTTTAGTCATTATTTCCTAGGGAATGTTTTCAAGCCTGTCCCCTTCTTTCCCAATAGGGCTTTGGTTAATGCAAATGTTGAATCTTTTGTTATAGCTCCAAAAGGTCTAGAGGTACTGTCCATTTTTCTTTCAGGCTGTTTTCTTTCTGTTATACAAACAGGCAATCCATATTGTTCTGCCTTCCAGTTCACTGATACTGTCTCTCTCTTCCATTCTGTTGAAGAGCCCAAACACTTTTTTTGTTGACTTCTGCGTTTTTCAGTTCAAACATTTTCCATATGGCTCGTCCTCATATCTTCTATTTTTGTTATGACTTCCTATTTCTTTGTGGAGGTCTTCTCTCCCTCCCTCTCTCCTTTTCTCCCTCTCTCCCCCGTTCTTTCTCTTTTACTTCTATTAGTTTCAAAAATGCGTGCTTTGTTCATTGAATCATTTTCAAGATAGCTGCTTTGAAATCTTTGCCAAATAATTTTAACATTTGTGTCGTACAGATTGTGTCATGTTTATTGCCTTGTTTCCTTCAGCTTGATGGTGTTCTTGCTCTAGGCATGCTCAGTAGTTTTTCTGGACACTAAAGGGCTGTGAAGTTGTTTAAACTTCCTGATTTGGATGACTTCTTCTAAAAGCTCTCTGGCTAAGGAAGAGGGGTGAGAGTTGGGGATAGAAGTACAAGTCCCACAGGTGGCTTCTGTTTGCAGATGGGAGAGAAGATGCTTCTTCTTGTGGCAGAACTGGGATGAATCTTCAATAATAAATAGTACTTCCCCATGTGGTAGGAGCATAAGTGTCATGGCCCTGTCTGTGCCTTCCTCTGCAAGCACAGGGTAAGGGCTCTTTTCTGTCTTTTCAAGTTTCCCATTTGTCCTCCTGGGACATATTCTATTTAGTTTGCTGTGTTTGGTTAGGTCCAGCAGCTACTGCTTAAATGTTTTGTTGTCTTCCTTAGTTTTCCTTTCCCGTTTCCTGATTCTTTGACACCTGCAGGAGAAGGAGGGAGGAAAGGAGGGAAGGGGAGAGGAAAGCAGCCCCCAGGCTTTCATTAGAGACTCTTGTCTGTGTCTATCATGATTTTTGGATCATCAACATTAGCTCTAGCTCTGACAGGCAAATGGAGTCAAGGGAAAACTCAGGACCCTCCTTGGTGCCTGTGTCCTGAAACTTCTAGTCAGTTTGCATTCTTCTCTCCATATTTCAAGAGCTTCTTAGATGTGCTTGTTATAAATTCCCAGTATTATATCTGAACACAGAATAAGAACCATAAAGAAGTTTTGTAGCTCACCCTCAACAGGGCTGCTAAAAAGAGCATTGGCAAAATGAGATGTATGAATCAAAGTAATATTTGAGTAAATTAAGTACCTTTTAACCCCAGATGATTCTTCTCTTTGGACAGACATGATTCAATCTGTAGCCTGAGTTGGCCTGGAATTCATGATACCCTTTAGTAGATGTGGAATTACAGGCATGAGGAGCTATAACTGGCTTTGTCACCATTTATTTTTTCAAGAGAAAGATAATTTTCCATACTGATCTGTGTATGTCAACTTAATCAACATATCAGTTTTAGAACACTAATGTCTTAGTTATAGAAAATACAAAAACTCATCTCAGATCCCTGAAACACAATTCCCTGAGCCCTCCTTTACTAGTACTGAAGTTATGATCACAGTGGATACCTCACCAGGCTGCTTCTCAGAGAGAACCTGAAGGGCGGGTAGAGCAAACATTGTTGATATTTAATTCCCCTCTTCAGGTAATTTCGCAACGCTCACCTGAAAATCTGATATAATTTGCATCTTACTAGCTGGCCCTATCTTTTAACTACAGAAAAGACACTGAGTTTAAGCACTGAAATAGCATCACTAATGAAGAAATGGACTCTGATTCTAAGATTGCTACAGATGGTCATCCCAAGCATAAATGTTAACTTTTTGTTTATTCCATTATTTATTTTCCCAACATTTTGAACTTCTTGATGCTGCATAGTAAAATGTTCCATTTCAGACTGAATGAGAAGCAATTGAAAGTGTGGCAAATGGTGACAGTGGAAAGGGTTTAACCAGTGGGTTGGCATGTCCTCATGGCATGAAGAAATTATTTTAAATGATTTTCCACACTAAATTTATGTTTGGCTATGTGCCAAGACAGCTAGCATCACTAGTACATACACATTGGTTGGAATTTAGCTCATGAGCTAGTTCACAGCACAGTGAGTTAAAACTTGGGTTTTTGGCAAATATTGTGCTTTATGAGCATATCTGTGGCACCGCTGAATTAAATAACAATGGACTTATTTTATTTCATTAGAAATTAAGTTTAAGAGCATTTTAGATGATTCAGTGGTAAAGGAGCTCACTGCTAAACCTAAAGACTGGAATTGGATCCCCAGAACCAACATAAGAGGAGAGAACTTATTCCCTCAGGGTTGTTCTCTGATCTCCACGTGTCTGCCATGGGGTGTTTGCAGAAAGAGAGAGAGAGAGAGAGAGAGAGAGAGAGAGAGAGAGAGAGAGAGAGAATAAATAACATTTTTAAAAGATTTTTTGAAAGCAATTAAGTGTAAGACAAGATTCGCTATTTCTTGAATTGCTTTTCTTGCTTGGAGCTCTCAAAACTCATGAAAAATCTGACGTTCCCAACATTCATCCTTTATAAGTTTTCAGTGAAATGCTTTAAACTGCCTATGTCTGTTTTAAGATAAAAAGGAAAAAAAAATATGGAAAATACACAAGTAGCAATTTTTTCTCCCAGAAAATTAAAAATGGAAGCATGGATTGTGCTAAAGCACTGGAAATATTCATAGTTTCAAAGATCAAAAAGTACTCAGTTGACTAGTAGTCAAGTACTTACTGTTTCCACACACAATAATACTATGTGAAAACTCATGTGGCATGTATCTACTTAAGGTGACAGCCTCCTAAAATTCCCAGATTACACTGCATATGATCTCTGAGGTTGTTTTAAACCTAAAGAACGTGAATTCTGAGTTCACACAGGTGGCCGTGAGAAAGAACCCAGGAGTCAGGAGAAAGCAACAAAACGGGTCAGGAACCAGCTTTCTAAACAAATTTGGTATCAGCCACCTCAGATTTTACAATCCTAATACACGGATCGTATTGACAAGAGGGTATTACAATCTTGCTGGCTTTGGTGACATGGTGACATGGTGACATGGCATCACTGCATTATTCCTTGCTTGGGTTTACAAAGGAATGAACTGGAAATTAATTATATATCAGAACATGAGAATCGACCTGGCAATAACGTACAGACTAAGAATGCTCTATTTACACATGTAGGTTATTTAAAATATGTCTTGTTAAATAAATATTTAAAATACTTCCTTATTTAGCTTCTAAACTGTTTGGACCGAGACTGCAATGTGACTCATTGCAGAATGTTTGAAAATGAGAGAGTTGCCATAGATTTTCAACCCTGCAGGCCCTGCAGGATTTCCTGTGCTTTCATGGTGGGGCACACAGAAATCATCTTTGATGAAAACAACATCAATTATTTATATGAGCGCTGAAATATGTAATGATGGTAGAAAGTTGGTCCTCGGGAATTCATACCTTTCATTTCAGATCACATGTATGGAACATGTCTGCCTCAAAGAGAGACATCAAAAGTAGACAGAGAGTAGGGGGAGCCAATGGTGTCATAATAAAATGTCTCCTTTTGGGTAATTCTCCCCTTGTAATTGAAAGTCCAGGTTTACTTCTAAAAGGGAATAAAACGATGTAGGGAGCTTAAAAGTTTTCCTTGCTTATTGAATCAGCGCAAGACAGGCTGACAAGGCAGGAAGACGAAGAGTCAACAATGAACAACAGAAGGACCACATTAAAAATTAGTCAGGGGGCTAATCGGGTGTTCAAGATACTTTTGAGGGCCCTGAAATTACGCTTTCTCTGGAGGATATAGCTATACCTGAAACCTCGAGCTCTCAGCAGAGCGATTTTGGTCCCTGCAGAATGGGACTGTGAACATGGCGGCTGCAGATCCACCAGGGGGAGCAGTTCACCAGCACAAAACAAACCTTCCCTGAAGGAAGTCGCCCAAGGCGCCTCTTCCTCTCAATTTACACAGCTGACAAGGACCCTGATTTTTATCAGTTCTACTCGATGTGACACGCATATACCTCGCACTGATTTCCTATGGCCAACCTCATGTTGGTGGGGTAAGTGTCTTTCAGTCAGGGACACATGACCAGGAGCAAGCTTTTCTGTGGAACTTGAAAAGTGTCCTTGTAATTTATTGAAATTGCTTATTTTATTATAGGAATCAATTTGGGCTCTGCTTCAACACGAGCCCTTAGGTTCAAAACACATAGGTTTGTCAAACTGGTTGTTTTGTGTGGGTGGTGTGAGGGTGTGTGGGAGAGGCTCCCTTAGGTCCTGAAGCTGCATATCTACTGCAGTTTGCTGATACCCAGTTTCTCTCTTCAGCAAAACTTTTTCTCTTCCTTTGACCAGAGCCCTGGGGCTGGGAAAGAAAACAGCTGTCAGAGAAAAGCTGGTGTTGGTGATAAGCCCTTTGTGTGTGAGCTCAAACTTTGAGACCAGCCTGTCCAAACAAAACAGCTGTGGTCTTCAGTGCAGACAGCAGAGTACACCAAGCCTACTTGTGAAAAAAAAAAAAAAAAAAAAAATGCACCCAGAAAGCATGTTGGACCCTGAAACACTCTGCAAATGGCTGCACAGTCACAGCAGGAATTCCCGAGGGGAGCCAACCTTTACTTTTAGGAGAGGTCAGTCCTTTTGTCCTCTTCTCCTAAGCCTCCACAATGGCACTTCAGCACATTGCTATCACAATAATCCTTGCAGCTGAAGGTGTAGACCCTGGGTCAGCAGCTCCGGCGTGATGCAGCACTTGTTTGGAAAGCAGAACCTTGGGCCCCATTCTAGACTCTGAATCATAGTGCAGGTGACTCAGGTCCATGCTGAAACTGCTCACAGGGACCCGGATCTCTGGATCCACGTGTTTCTCTTAGGAGGCACAGAGGACATGTCAAGCAGGATTCAAAAGATGTCAAGGTTACTTTGCAGCCTTGTAGTATGGTCACCCAACTCACAGCAGCTATGTGGAAGCTGTGACCTGCTTCTGGAACTTACCTAATTTCTGTCACCTCATTCAGCTGCACAGGTATTATACTCATGGTGAAAACTAAGCTCACAGCTAACATTCAGAAGACCAGCTGACCTCTTCTCTTCCCAACACTTTTCCTTCCATGAATATTAACCAGGGACTTGTTGTCAACATTTTCTTTCAACTTTACTAGCACTTCACTTTCTGCTAATTTTGTGTTTACTTCTGAATAAACCACAGAGAAAGATATCATAATTCTTAAGTGATCTTAGGTACTGATCTTGTTATTTGTCTGCTGAAGGGCTCTGAAGAGGGGAGAGCCGAAGGAGCTAAAATCATTACTGGGAATATTTTTTAATAAAATTTTAAGATCCATCTTCAACATTGCTTTATCAAAGGAATTCATTTCAGAAATGGAAATAAAAATTACTCCATTAAAAATACCTACCAGTGATAAGAATAGGAGTTAAGAATTGGCTAGGTAGTTGGGGTAAAAAAAGACCCCAGTTTCTTGGCTAAAAGTTAAAATGTTCTTGGGCCTGTTAGCAACACACTGTTCCAAAGGCCAAAAATGTCAAAATTTCAAAAGTATATGGTAGTTCTTATCTAACCCATAAAAGGATTTTAGGGTTACCTCTTCAGAGGGGGGAATGTTAGAGTAGCAAAAGCCCCATTTTAAAAAGGAAGGAAGGAAGGAAGGAAGGAAGGAAGGAAGGAAGGAAGGAAGGAAGGAAGGAAGAAAGGAAGGAAGGAAGGAAGAAAGAAAGTGTCAGAAAAAAGTGATGGGGAGATATGGGAGTTGTTGGAGGGGAGGGAGTGGGAGTGGATTTGATCAAAACATCTTATATGCATGTATGAAATTTGCAGTAGTTTTTTTTTAAGTTAAAAAAAATATACCTACCAGTGTGAACCAAGCATATCGGCACATACATACAATCCCAGCACTCAGGAGACAAAGGCAGAAGGATTGCAACAAACTCATACTGCTATCTGATGCTATCACAAGTGGAAGGCACGAATGACAAGCATCTACATCACAGTACTGGATACTGTATGTTCCCCCCGGGCAGAGTGGTCCTCAAGAGCAGTGTTCTATCTTTCTCATATTCTCCCCAGGCTTTATGTTATTCTTTTACAAATCCTGTAATTCTACATACTGAATTTTGGCACACATCTCTTAGAAAGTAAAACTAATATGAATGTCAAGTACCTGGTCAATAAGTTGAATGTCATGTCTTCTGAAAACACTGAAGTTCCATGGGATGTACAGCATGGGACTTACTACCTGATAGAGTAGAGAGCTATCTCTTCCTCACCACCACCTTCATTACTTGCCCTCCCCTTCCCTTCTTTATTTAAATCTGGGATGCTAGGACTCAAACCAGGCTCTTATCTAGGTTAAGCAAGCTCTCTATCACTGAGCCACGTTAGTCCCAAGAGCAGAAACTTAGCAGAGCAGTTAAGAGGAGATGCTAGTCTCAATCTGATGTCAACGTTCTGCTCAGATCTGACCAGGATGCCCTAATCCTTCACATAACAAAAAGACTGCTCAGCCTGTATTCCTCTATGAGTTTTGAGGCAGGCATAGGAGTGATGGTAAGTGCTCTGTCAGTGTGAACAGTTTTCGAAGGGAGCTACTTTTCTCTTCCAGAGAGTTTTCAATGACTTCTGCCCTTGCCAATGGCTTCCTTGTACTGTTTACCTCCATAGAGTCTCCCATTCATCTTTAAGAAGAAATATCTACCTTCTAAATTATGAAATGAAGACAATAATTTTTCTTGTTATTACAGACCTACTTTAAAGGTACCTATATACTGAAGAAACCTATATACTGAAGAAAATGTAAGCAATTTAGTTATTTACTCTCCACCTCTAAACACACCTCAGAATTTCGTTTTGCAGCCTAGATTATTCCATTAAAGCTAAGTCTATGTCCTGTGCCACCCCTTCCATATTCCTAAACTTTCAGAATTATTCTGAATATTGTTCCCCAAATTTAATTTTTATTATAAACTTCTGTGGAGGTATTCATTAAGCATCTGAGTTCTAACTGGTTAGAATTTCGAGTTAAACAGAATGCAAGAACACAGGCAGCAAGGCAGAAGGGGATTTTCATCCTATTTGAAACCCATTGCTAATACTCCAAAGGGTGAGAGCCACAGGCCCAGTAAGAGGTACATGACAAACCCAGACTAACCCAGATCCACGTCTACCCAACATCAGGAAAGGTGACCACGTCATCAGAAATGTGCTCCTGATGGTTTAAAGATAAGAACTCTGTGATTTGCAAAGTTTTTTTTCCTTATAAAAATACACATCTTGGACCTTCTTTTGTGTTTCTTCATTTTGAAGCCAAAATCAAGGCAGAAAAAGTTCTTTTCTCTCTTGTCAAACATGAATACAAAAGCTGAATAATTAGTATGAGTTATCACTGCTCTCGTTGTAAGCCGTGTAGCCACATTCACAAATATCAAAGCACTTGGAAAGATGAAAACAGCCCCAGACACGTAGGAGTGAAGGATTGCCAGGATCTGTGAAAGAAAATAAAATATCTGTCATTCCTTCATTCCTTCTCTGAACTTTTTTTTTTTTAAAGAGAGAGACTTTTACTAGAATGGAGGAACATGGGGACAGTTGAATATTCCCTAGAACTATTTTTAATTGGTGTCCTTTTAGCCTTCATAAGAAAACATACAAATATTTAGAGAGCTTTGGAACTAAGCCCTTCTTTTATCTCATTTTTATAAGTGTTCCCAATCTGAAAAGGAAAGAGACAAATCAGAAAAAAAAAAAAAAAGATCCTCAGGGGCTGGGAAGATGGCTGAGGGGCTAAAGTGTTTGCTGTGTAACCATGAGGATGTGAGCTTGGAGCCTAAGTACCCACATAAAAAGCCAGGTATGGTGGAGCAGGCCCATAATCCCAGATCTAGGAGCCAGAGACAACCCAATCCTGGGAGCTTGGTGACCAGGCAGTCTTCCACATTGGTGGGCTCTAATTTAAGTAAGAGAGGGACCCTGTCTCAGCAAATAAAAGAGTGATCAAGGAAGACGCCAGATGTCAATGCTTAGCTTCCACATGGGTAAATGAACCAGCAACCATATGCTATGTACATGTACACATGCGCGCACCTGCACACATACACACACACACACACACACACACACACACACAGTGGCGCACATGCACACACACATACACACACCGAGACAAGACACAAAGATTCTCATCATTAACCTTGGTATGAAGATGTGATGCTCTGTGGTTTCATCCTATGCATCTGATCTTCAACTTATTTGCAAGACAACTGGTTTTTTTTTTTTTTTTAGTCTTTTGTTCTGTTTTGCTTTTTTGACAAGCTCTCCTTATAGCCCCAGCTAGCCTGTAACTCACTATGTAGCCCAGGCTAGTTTCCTTGATCTCACAGAGATCTGCCTGCCTCTGCCTCCCAAGTGCTGGGATTAAAAGCATGGGCCACCATGCCTGGATGACATCTACTTTTTAAAAATAAATAAAAAAGTTTTAGAAAAATGAAAGCTCATTCTGAAGAATCAAAACGTGCATTCTTAGGAAGTTTGTTGTTAGAGCAGACTTTTCTGACACGGGAAGTCTTTCCCATGCCAAGCTTACTCTGGAATCTTCAATAATAACAGACCAAAAGTAAGTGCTTCTCGTTGAAGTACTGTAGACAGTTACATGTAAAAGAATCTGAAAATGAAGCACCCTGCATTCTGTGCAGACAGCTGTCCAACTTTCAATAAGTATTATTTAAAAATTCGAAATATCTCACTTTTTCAGTCTTGGTTTTTAAATTTTTGCATTATTTTATTTTACTGTATGCATACATGTATGTATGTGTTCGTGTGTGTCTGCATGTGTACGTCTGTTCGTGTGTGTTGTGTGTATCCATGTGTGGGTACATACCCATGGAGCCTAGAGGTTGATGTCAGGTATCCTCTATGGCTGTCCACATTACTTTTTCTGAGGCAAAGTCTCTTACTGAACCTGACGGGTCTGACTTTAACGGCTAGCTAGCAAGCCCCAGGGGTCCTCCTCTCTCCGCCTTTCCAGCACCAGGCATACCCTTGAGCATTGCTATGTCTGGCTTTTTTACTTGGGTGCTGCTGCTGGGTTCCAAACTCAAGCCTTCATGCTTATGTGGCAAGCACTTGACCAACCCTATTCATGTTCTTTTGTGCAAATGTACCATTGAAGCAGACTACCCCACAAGTTAGTGACCTCAGTACTCTTGACTCTTGAGGCCAGATAATTCTTTATTGTGTGGAGCCATGATGTCCATGGGTGAGGGGGGGCATTTATCAGCATCCTTAACCTCTACCCCACTAGATGCCAGCAGTACCCTCCCACTGTCCAGTTTTAGACAGTGGCAGAGACATCTGAGGGCAAAATGACTCCCTATTGAGAGTCTTCACACTTGCTTGGTTAGTTGACATAAAAACATTCTGTGGCAAATGGTTATTCTGTGAACAATAGTATAGTAATTCCTGTATTCTAAAATTCTTCCATTATTTTTCATGGTTGAGACTAAGTTGGTAGTGTATCTGAAAAAGAAAAAAAAATGCTTGTTTTTGTTGGAGTCAGTCAGCTCTTTACAAACACAGCCCATCTGGTTCTGAGGAAATATGCCGCCAGCTTTGTGGGGGTTCTCTATCTCTGTATCCCCGAATTGAGGGTCAGGTGTCAAACAATTACACTCCTAGTTTTTCTTGTTAAGTAAGAACAATTCATCAAAATAATAGGCTAATTGTTCTGACTATGTGAATGATCTATAGCAAGCACCACTGTGCAAAATACTAACTTTCAAAGATGATAACTTAACAAAAATAGTAACTACCAAGTATTACTGCCATAACATACAATTAATAGTACTTCTCTGATGAAGGGGTTAAAATACATTTCTAAGCATCACTTAGAATAAGCATGGAAATTGGGAGCATAATTATATAAGACCCACCTCAAGAAACATTTTGTTCAATGTATATATAGTTCTCAGCTCAGTTTCAAAAACAAAATTAGATTCTTTTTTTTAAATGACCTTACTAAGCATTGAAAGGTTATTTTGAAAGTGGCTTTTCTCCCAAACAGAAGATTAAAGCGTGTCCATTTCCTAGCTCAGATATCCTCTGAGAAACAGTAAAGTCAGGTAATAAAAGTAAGGATAGCAGAAGTTGGTTAACAAGACTGACAGAAGGCAATTGGAAGTAGCCTTAAGGACTGCACCCAGTCCATTCAGGTGTGCTCAGGCATCGCTAGGCCCAGAACAGGGTGCCTGGTGATGTTTAATGTGTCATACAGCAAGTGGGGCAGGAGTTGGGAACTGAACACCAACCTTGTGTCCCCGTGTTTATTAAGCTGTATCACATGACGTTAACCTCCCTAAACGGTGACTTGGTGTGACACCGGATACTGAGATGTGAAAAAGAAGGTAAGAGAGGCAGATCCAATCATTCCCACCAACAAAGGCTTCTTTCTTAAGCCCTTTGAAAGGGTCTTTGGACACAGTTTCCTTGTGTAACAATCACTAAACCCTATTGTCTCTGAATTGTGATACGTCCTTGCTCCTGGCTACCCTTTGCCTGATGTCTCTTCTTACACATGTGGTAGGTGACCTATTTCACAGGGCTTCACCAAACACTGCCCCACTTACCTCTAAAATTAATTCAAACAAAAGCAGCTTCATCATCTGAGACTCCAAGTACTTGAGCCACATACAAGGAGACCTTCTACGGAGTTGTCCCCACTTACAAAAAGCTGGTAGAACTCTCTTTTCTCACATTAGAGCAATTTGTGCTTAAACAAACACTTTCTGGGGGAAAAGATGAAAAGGATTCGTTAAAAGTGCACAAACAAAACCGATCAAGCAAACTCAGAATGTAGAAATTTCTGCAATGGGCAAGATTTGATTTCTGGATAGACTGGCAATCGGTACAAGGTAAGAACGATAGCCTACAGCCTAGTGAAAGAGACACGAAGATTCAGGAACACTGGTTCTGTCTTTCTTTTCTTTTACAATTTATGGATTTTATTGCACTTATTTATGTTATATATGCCTGTGTGCGGAGGCGTGCATGTAGCCATCAGAGGAAAACTTCTGGGAGCTGTGTCCTCTCTACCATGTGGGTCCTGGAGATTGAACTCAGATATCAGGCTTAGTGGAAGGGGCTTTTACCAATTGAGCCATCTCATTGGCCCTGCCTCTGACTTTCTATGGTGAGATCTGGAATACTTTGCTTGAGGACTTGACCTGTGGTTTCCATGGGTTAATGTCCTAGCTTCATTCTGTTGTTGTGTTAACGTAATGATCCCAAAAGCAACTTGGGCATGAAAGAGTTTATTTGGCTTATACTTCCAGGCCTCGATCCATCATTTTGGGAAGTCTGGGCAGGAAGTTGTGGTAGGAAGTCAGGTAGGAAGCAGAAACCATGAAAGAAAGCAACTTGCTGACTTGCTCTCTGGCTTAGCTGGCTTTCTTATACGGCACAGGACCACCTGCCCAGGAAATATCGCTGCCTTCAGTGGGCTGGACCCACCTGCATTAGTTAAGACAGTCCTTCATAGATAAGCCCATAGACCAAACTGATAAAGACAAGTACTCGATTAAGACTCTTTTTGGGGTGATTCTACGCTGTGTCAAGTTGACAGTTAAAGCTAGCTATGACAGCTGGTATGGAAGACCAAGTCATTTACTAATTGCAACTTCTTCACAAAATAAGTTTTTAACCAATTAAAACACATTAAACTAATTTTTAAAGCAGAGAGAAGGGGACGTTTGATATTCAAATTGACATCTGTTCTTATGGGTCTCTGTAAAATTGGTTTCAAATTTTAAGTCAAATTTGAGAGAAAACTTAATGTTCTACTATTGATTAGGGAAAGTAATAAAATATAATCAACAAGGAGACTCTTGGTTCATGCAATAATGACAGTAACACCAAATAGGCCTCCATCACACTTTTATTTTATTTCTGACTGTAAGAAAGAACTAGCTTAAGAAGCTAGCAATTCTCCCCTTGGCTTCTGCGTTGCCTGTGTTTGTCACGGATCAAAGAGGGGCCAGGTGACAACTCATGGTGAGACAAATCTATCATTTCTCCCGAATAAAATAACCCGAGTGGGTTCCATGAGTGTACGGGTAGCCCATAAGATTGATGCTCCCTCAAAATATCATCTTAAAGTAGGAAATTTGTTGTTGATACACCAATGAACTTTCCCCGTATTCCAATTGAATCCGTCACCACGGGTATATTGATTTCAGTTCCCTTGCCTCCGCATGCTTTTTCTTTTCCTTTTGAAGTCATCCCCCTTGAAATTTGTAGTAAAAATGGAATTCATCTTGCTCCTTCCTTGGAGCCGCTGGTCTTGGAACTGAGCTCTGCTGGACAGCAGATGTCCCAGGGTGTCAGAATTTGAACTTCTGTCTCTGAGCTGGGAACGGCATCAGTCATATCCTAGGCTAATAAATGAGTCAGGGTCTGAGGAATCCGACCTCTCTTTTTAAACTAATCTCAGAACAATACTCAATGGTCAGTTCCATGTCAACAACTTGCTCAATTTGTCCTCCTAGAAGACCATTCTCTTCCCTTCTTGGCAAGCCACAGCCTCTGAACTTGAACACACTGGATGGACCAGCTTTGGAATTCAGTCTGGCCCCAAATTTCAGCTGACTTTATAATTCAAATATAATTGCTGATGCACTTTCAAAATCTTTTGGGAAACTGTAAATGCTTATTTTAGTTTAGAACAAGTGGCAATATTTTATATTTGAGGAATGTGAGTGTGGCCGCTACAGAATTGCATATCTATCATGTATAATCAGGGACTCTGTTGGCTGGCTTAGTCTGCAGATAAAGGCTTAGTAAATGGGTTGCCTGCTTGTTTTGGAGAGTCCCAAGTGCCAAACCAGAGCGCAGGACATGAATGGTGAAAATGGGATCGGGGTCTTTTCTAACCTAGGATTCATTGTTGACTCACAGATTGCTGTCATTGTTCTTTCCTACTTACCTCCATACATCTGTAAAATATGTCAGGGTGTCCTACCCACCCTTACACTCTAGTTGGAAGGGGCTACTATGAAGGGCCTTCTAGTTGGAAGGGACCAGGGGTATCCCTGTGACAGCACCCCTGTAGTTTTTGGAACCATCCTTATAACTCGGGAATTGGTGGTCCCTACCTATTAGAATGGGCACTACCTCCTGTCTGTCATGACTCTAGACCTTCCTCTTGTTCCTCTAGGATGGTTTTCCTAAAGTATGAATTGCATTAGCCTTTGTTTTCCAGTACTGAAACCAACCCCCCATGCTTGGAACCTAAGGTTCCCCAGAGATCTATGCATTGTTCACCAGATTCTTTTACACAACTTTTACCAACTTTTGACTATTGATTTACTTATCTGTGTTCACAATTCCACCCCCAGGGGACAAGTGATCTTCCTATAATAAATCACTGAATACTGGAGCTGGAGAGATGGTTCAGTGGTTAAAAGCACTGAATGCTCTTCCAGCACCCACATGCCTGATAGTAACTTGAGAATTCAAGCTCCAGGGGATTCAATGCCCTCTTCTGGCTTGCATGGGCATTGAATGCACAGGTGCACTTACAAACATGCATGCAAAACACTCATAAACATTAAAAACAAAAAATAATTTTAAAAGGAACATGAATCCTGTTCTTCTTTGGCTCCTGTGTTCTCCTTCAATAAAGGCAGGAGAGAGGAAGAGGAAAAGAGTGATGGGGAGCATTGAATGTCTTAAAGGCAATATTGGAAGGAATGGTCCACATGGATATCCTGGTTCTTCTGACCCCCATACCTTGTCTGGATGCCTCTCCTAACCCCCCTACAGGTTTCTCCAGTGCCCAGGGTACTCTTTTTAAGCACTCATATCTGCAACTTCTTTGAGTCTTCTCTTTCCCTTCTATAGCCAGGCCCTGTCTAATCTGTCCTCTGAGCCTAGCACAAACATGTCACTCTTCCTTCTCTAAGCTTCTCTTTTCCAGGGCCACATATGTATAACTTCCTGCAACTTCTCAACTTCTTCTTGCCTCATGACCTTTCATGATGACCTTGGCTAGATCCCTCTCATGGGCTGCAACCCTGTTTATAATCACTTCCCCAGACGCCTCTTTCCTTTTCCATAATTTGAAGGAAGTATCTTCTTTATTCTCCTTGTAAATTCTCTACAGCAGCTCTTTTATGATTTCCTAGTGCACTGGAACCTTGATTCTATTCATATTTTCCTATTTGCACACCCTGGGTTTCTCCTTTTAGAAGGCACCCTGCATGGATCATTCAGGACCTGTTCATCTGGGTTCTCAGTACATGACTTTATCAAACTACTCTCTGCTAAGTACTAAGTAACCTGCTGCCAAATTCATTCATATCCCTTGCCACAACAGCATAGTTTTTATTTCACCTTTTCCCTTGATGAATAATAGCCACTAGGAAAGTAGTATTTGCCAGTGAGATATGCTTGATTTGGAGAAAAAGAACACTAGTGAGATGAACAGCATTCTATAGAAATTACTTTTTTTCTTTTAATGAAAAAATTCAAAGACTCTCAAAAGGATACGTCCTAAATAATAAAAATGTCCCGTACAACACTAACAGTTAATTTATGGGTAATGTCTAAACATACTGCATTCTCCTAACTTGCACCCATGAGATTCTATAAAGATTCTATTTAGAATATGTACAAGGGTCAGAAACCAGTATTCAAAAAGAGATATTCAACTTCTACTGAGTACTAAGGACTTAAAAGGAGGTCTCACTTTATAATCTCTCATACTTAGGCAAACCAAACAAGAACCCCTTTTGGAGACTTCTATTGATTTTACCTTTTCTGTGTGTTTTTGAGACAGGGTCTCACTGTAGCTCCAGCTGGCCTGGAACTCAAAATGTAAACAAGACCAGCCTTAATCTCATGGAGATCCACCTGCCTCTGCCTCCCGAGTGCTCAGATTAAAGGTGTGTGCCACCATGCCCAGTTCTCATTTTACCTTTTGTTCTAAGTTACAGTAAAGCCTTTTCACTCTAATTACCCAAAACAATCATGCTGTTATAAAATCAAATGTGTACTAAGTGCAGAATGTTCAAGAAACTATATTTAAATTTGAGAAGATTTCTTACACTCAGCTCAGCTCAAGGAAGGCTCTTGGCACTTCTGTGTTCGGGATATAACTGTATGTGGGTCCTATGTAAATAGATCCAGTGGTACTTCATTTCCAGCTGTTGGTGCTTAACAAAACTAAGATGCTCTTGAGAACACCAGATGGTCCAATCATGGAAGTTTAAAGAGTGGATCTCCTTTGGGGGTTTTAGTGCCCGTTAGAAGTTTACCTATCCTTCTTTTGTATGCTGAATTTTTATCACTATACAATGTTCTAAATGAGATCTGCATTGTTTCTCATGGGTAGACTTCAAGAAAGAGCAATATGTCTCAGCACTACTTTTAAATGAACTATTATGCCTTTTATGGTTTTTTTTTTTTACCCATTGGAAACAGGCTTTGAGAAAGTCTTTGAATTCTCCCATTTAGAATTTTTTAAAAAAGACTTTTGCTTAAGACATTTTTAGATCCCTTGATTTTTCTGATGAATTCATTAAACAACAATTCAGACTGTATATCAGAAAAATATTCCAGCTGGGAAACACCACCTTAAGGGAAGATGGAGATGTCCCAGGACTTGAGTCAGACTAGGCTGGATAAAAGCTGATGGAGGGGGTGGGGACTGACCAAGGAAACCATGCCAAAAGGGCCAGGTTCACTATAACAGAACATGGTTTTTCCATATCTAATTTCTCAGCTTGTGACTCTGGTGGGAATTTTTCAGCCCATAAAATGTGCCCTTTTTCTGTCCCTGGTAATGGCCTAATGAAATAAACACTCATAAATATATGGAGTTCCCAGAGATAAGATCTGAACATCAGCTGCCTTTTACCTGTCACTGGACATTTTATTGGCAGTGTATTGGTCATGTGGTCTCTTCCAGTTATTTTTCTCTCTTCAGCACTGAAGGTCAGTCAGCATTCTAAGCATTGGTTTCTTTGAAATCTTTCAATGCCTATGTGCAAAATGACTAAATGAACTTAAATTTTATATACTACTTAACACTCTGTGAAGAGATCATTGGACTTTATGGGCTGGTTATTAGTTTCAGCCAAATCTCAGAAAGTCTGGATCAGGACAGGAGAACTCATTGCCTGAAAAGTTAGATGATCTGACTCAGCAGACAGAGCTAGAGCTACTTTGCCCACTATATTGGGTTTAAAGTAACTGAACTGAATAAATAATTCTGAGAACATTGCCAAGTTTGCTTCTGTGGGAACAAGTGACTCGACTCTTGTGCTTACAGTGTTTCACCAAGAGGATAAAAATGTAGTCATCCCTGTCCTTTTACCAAGAGCCTTCCAAGAGGTAGCCAGAAAATAAGTCAGGCTTTACTTTTCTCTGTCCTCTCTTAGTGCTGGGATTGTCAAAATACTACTTACTGTATTTTTCCCTGAAAACATATGTAGAGGTCATGTACTCCCTAAATCTGAACAGCAGTCAGTCCTATGTGACAAATAAGGACAGAGCCCCCAAAACCTCCCCTTCTGCATTGAAAGCTTTTACATTTCTGAAACACAGAGTGAAGCAGGACTTCCTTCACCCACTTCCTGTTTCTTCTGGCTGCTGGCTTTTCCTAAGCCCTTGTTTGGGTACCATGAAGAATGATTTTACTTCCTATGGCTCTTGTCTTTGCTGTCTTGATCCAAGATGAAGCTTTTCTTTTCTCTCTTGCCTAATAATAGCACATGAGAAAGTCAAATAACAGGCATGCCTGAGGAAATGTAGAGAGCCTGGACAGATCTGCTGTGATCAATCTCCTACTTCCTGGTTCTAGTTTTTTCTTATTCAATGCAATATGCATGTGCCCACCTAAGCCTGTACCTTGGGATATTCAATAAATCAAACACATAAAGGTATGTGGTCACCTGGGCTCCAGTAAGTGATCCAAGAGCAGGGAGTCTCTGCCCCAGCCTGAGGCACTAGACCCATAATAGCACTATGTGGGAGTCATACACCTGACTGTTCTTTGAGCCCTTATACATCAGTTTTGGACTGTTCTTGAATCACATATCCTCTTCAGAGGCTTTGCTCTTGGATGGATACAGAAGTCCGTGTTACCTAACTTCAGGATTTCACAGTGCTGCTATACAGCTCCATGGAACAATGTCAGTGCAAGGGTTATCACATATTATCAACATAAAAAGATTACTAATGAGAAATGAATCTAGAGGTGGAGCGGGTACAAGACATCATTCTCCTTCTCCAGGCTTGATCATGAAGAAGAGAGGATTTCTTCTTGTCCTTGTCAGAATTCCTTGATGAAGTAAGCAAAACTGGAAGCTGGAGAGATAGCTCAGCTGTTAAGAGCACTGAGTGCTCTTTCAGAAGAACCAAGTTCAATTCCCAGCATCCACATGGTAGCTAACAATTGTCCATACCTCCAGTGCCAGGGGATCTAGTGCCTTCTTCTGACCTCACAGGTACACTTACATGCAGGCAATACACTCATACAGATAAAAAGTAAAAATAATAAATAAATAATTTTTAAAAATAAGCAAAACTTAAGAAGGGAAAGTTGCAACCATGAAAACAAATGTTCTGGGAACTCCCATCAGGCTTAGACAGTTTGAGCATGTTTGAACATCATTTATAGCGGATTTATACCCTTCCTCCTCATTACCGCAACTAAAATTTAACTTTTTGGCTTGAGTTTCTTTAATGAGTTAGATTTCATTAGTGCCTGGTACAGTGCCTGGAATAACAGGTCTTATATCTTAGGAATCCTTGGACTTAAGTGTTGCTCCATACCTGAGTAACCGAATGTCTAGACATTCTCAAATCTCTCGGGGCTGCTTCTGCCTAGCCACGGTTCCTTTCTCTACTCGTGTCTCTCTGTATATACGTCTATGTACTATGAGCGTCCTTCTCCAGATTCCAGTCTTCTGGTCAGTTTCCAGTCACCACTTCCCTCACTCTGTGGTCAGACACTGCCATGATGTTACTTCTAGTGCCCATGCTTCTTGTATTCTGAATTTAACAGCTAATGAGTTTCTTCTCCCTGCTCTGAAGCTGCCCATCCTCCTGGATGGGATACTGGCTTCACTATGACCATCACAGTCAATCGTTTCTGCTTCACAGTCTCACAACATGAATTCAGATATCCTTATACCTCAACAGTCTCCCTTGGTCTCAGGAGAAAACCTGACTGTGATTTACTGAGAGGACGGCTTCTTCATTTGCAACATACTTTTTTTCTCAGTGTCTGTGTCTCCTGACCCTTATTAGTCTTTCATTTGTTCCTCAAAGCTCTACCTCTTATCCTCAAAACCCCCTTCCTGACACCCTAATATTATCCCCTGCCTCTCTCTTTGACCCACCAAGTTTTTCTGTCATCTTTAACATTTTATTATTACTCCTTCTTTATCATCCCTTTCTCCCCAGAAATGCTGCTTCCAAAAGATGTCTCAAGAAAGATCTGGTTTGCATAGTCAAGTAAGCTTATGACCTATGACATGCCATGTCTTTCTTCATTTTTGACACAATTAAAAAATGGCAAAGAACCTGCTCTCCTTAGTTTAAATGATAAGCCACTAAGTGTGACTAAATATAGAACTTTACTCCCTACCCGCCTGGCTGACACCCATTAGCACTCTACAAAACTTTTGAGATACTGAATTTGTTTTGGAATAGTGCCTTGACAAAAATTATGTTCAAATATCTGCTATTAAAACAATAAGGAAACAAATAAAACTGCTAGGGTGTTGATAACTTTCTTTTTTCTCCTTTTTTTTAAAATTTTTGACTTTTGGATCACTGTTCTTTTTCATAAGAGGCTCTTATCTCTAATCCACCTTCATGCAATTATCCTCACTTTAGTGACCAAGTAGACAAAGACTCGCCATCTGCATCTCTAGTCCCAAACTCACCTCTAAGTGTATAAGTTTTACTGTGTTGACATTATCAGTCAGCCTTTTGTCTACAACTTGATCCATTAATGCTGCCAGCTCCCATTCCAAGTCAGCTCTCAGTCGCTGGTCCCCCAATCTTTGTTCCAATACCAGTCATTTGAATTGAATTCTGAAAAGTGAGAATGATCCTTTATCCTCAAGTCAGATATACCTGGGATTCTGGCTATATTCTTTGCTATCTGAGCTTCAGAATTCTCACCTGCAAAACAATAGTGATAATAGCATTTGCTTATGTAGCTTCTGTGGGCTTCATGCATACTTCATGTCTATCATGCTTTTTCCCATGGGGATGCTCATAAGTTCATTTCTTCTCTTCTTCTTCTATTCCTACAGTTTAGGCTCTGCTGACAGAACAGCTCTGAAACTTGCTTTTAAAACTTTGATATCTCTCCTCTGTCCAGAATCATTATTCACAGTTATAATATACGTAACTGTGACCAATTAGATCATCATATTGCAACAAAAACATACAAAGTGTATGTATATGATATATAATATTTCCATCATGCAGTGAGAAAGTCAGGCTTCTTTTCACTGAGCATATGGAGTCACAGTCTGACTTAAAGTCTAATGATGTTCAGATCAACCTGAGTCTTCATAATTGGGATTTTCTATGTTTGTTTTGCACTCTCTCCTGAGAGCAGTCAAGGTGGGAAATGTGGCTGCAAATGAGCACATCACCTGGCCTATACTGCTGACTACTTCACCAATGGACTCTTAGAGACATTATCAATACCCAAAGCAGGAGAGAGAATAAGAGTGACTGTGACTAGGAGTCAAATTTCTAGTTTTATAATGTAGGGTTTTCAAAATGCTTACTATTTGCCAGAATAAACAATGAGGCAATGGTCCATAGGGTTTTCTGTGGACAGCTTGGTCTGGACACAGTGATGGGTCACTCTCAAGTATCTAAAGTTCAAGTTCAGTTTGGAACGTGACCAAGCCACTCAAATAGATAGATGAAGTTTTTCAAACCTCTGGAGATGCGAAATGTGAGCTGGAAACTACATGCCCCTTCATGGTAATTTTGATTTTTTTTTTCTGGTTTGTGTAGAAAGAAAAAATGAAGTTTAAGTGAAGTCTTTTAGATTACTAAATGTGTGGGTGTCCAAATATGGACTTCATGGTAGAGGTATTTTTCAAGTGTGTCTCTTTATAATGTCATAGCTGTTTTTATAAAATGGTCTTCATTATCAATATTAATTTAACTTACAGTTAATATACACTTTCAGATAGTCAATGGTGAGAGAAATTATACTGTTGAATAAGTACTGTTTTTAAAACTTGTTTAGCCAGCACCAACAATTTTTAGAAGTGGTTTTAATGTGTTCCCACCATCTTTTCCTTCCTGTGCTTAGAAGCAAAACCACAGTTCTCTCAATCCTTTAAAGTGCTAGTCTTATCAGGAGCAAAATTACACCTCATTTGGTTTAGGTGCATTAAAGCTTGGTCTACACAACCAGATGGGAAAGGGAGCAAGACTGAAAAATATAGTTAGCCTCATTTCCAGAAAATGTGGGTGCAAAATGTCAGGGCAGTTATTGGGATGCACGTCTAGGTCCACCCTACTTACTGTGTAGCAGAAATGAACTGTACAAGTGACAATCAACAGACATTTCTTTATTTAATACAAATTAGCTAAAATTGTAAACATGTACAAGGTGAGACTTTCCATCTTTTAAATCACAGGAAGATTTTTGATTGGATCTAAGGGACAAAAGGGCTTATCAGTTCTTAAAGGTATTTTATGATGTTCTCATCTAGGCTCTCTTGTGACCAGTTTGAAAGCATACACCGTAGCCTTGGGACTTGTTCCTGAGCCCCCAACAATGTGGTTTTATTTAAAGTGGGACTATCTCAGAGAGCAGTTATAACTATGGCTGGGGCCGGTCAACAGGCAGACTTATTTGTGAGAGGTGCCCCCTTTCACAGACCTGGCACAGCTGCTCCTTGTACTTAGTAGATGAACAGTTGTAAATGTTGGTTGAATTTAATGAATTGTGTGTGTGTGTGTGTGTGTGTGTGTGTGTGTGTCTGAATGTCTGTGTGTGTCTGTGTGTGTGTTTGTATTTGGATGGGTGTATATATTCTGTTCACATGTGTGGACACACATGTGTAAGGATGCATGTGCACATGTGAGTATAGATGTAAAGGCCCCAAAATGACGTTGAGTGGACTCTTCAATTTCTTACCACTATTGAGGTAGGGTCTCTCAGGGAACCTGGAGCCAGCCAATCCAACTAGTCTAACCAACCACCAACCAGCTTACCCAGTTGATCCCTCCATCTCTGTCTCCCAAGTGCTAGGATTGCAGGGAGCCTCACCTTCCCAGATTATTAAATGGGTTGAGAATCTTTACAGTCTTCGCACTTGTGTGCTGAGTGCTTTGTTCCCAGCCCCACGTGTCTTGTAAGCAACACAGTTCAGACTCACAAAGCAGAAGAGTAAGGAAAATGTCAAGGTGAACTCACATCATTTAATTACCTCTTTATTGCTCAAACCGAATACTAATCTACATCAGCAATAGCTTGGAAATATGAAAACAAGGGAAGGATTTAATCCGGTGACATCAAAAGCTTAAAGCTGGAACTGCTGGTGGTGGTGGTGCACATCTTTGATCCTAGCACTCAGGAGGCAAGGCAGAGGCAGGCAGGTTTCTGTGAGACTGAGGCGAGCCTGGTCTACCATAGCTACATAGGGAATTCCAGGCCAGCTGGGGCTACAGAGAGGACCCTGTCTCAAAGTACCGAAAAATCAAATATAAAAACTGTAATACAGGCTGGGCAAGCTCGCGCACGCCTTTAATCCCAGCATGCGGGAGGCAGAGGCAGGTGGATCTCTGTGAGTTCAAGGCCAGCCTGGTCTACATAGTGAATTCCAGGACAGCTGGGGCTACAGGGAGACCCTGTCTCAAAGAGACCAAAAAAAAAAAAGTAACACTTCTCCAACTCCATGGCCTCAATGTGACCAGTGATGACAGGTGATGTAGGTGCATGTGTCTTTTTGCCACAGTCGTGTGTTTATCCACTTATGCATAACTCCTTTTTACATTTTTTATTAATTTTTTTAAAGTAACACTGAAGATCTGAGTGTTTCTTAGCTGCCATATTATGAGAAGTCTTTTGCATGCACTTCTTCAACAAACCTTACAGGAGCTTCAAAGAGGTACATTGCTGTTCAAGGCCTTAGAGGTGGTGAGATAGACAGCAAGCCCATGTCCATGCCCAGATGCCAGGCTAGGTATTGGTACACAGCTACTGCAACCGTATCTATATATCTTCATGTTGAATTTTCTTCAAACCCACTGCCTTGAGGTCCATGTAGAATGATGGTCTACATGGAGTAGGTGTGAGCCAGGGATACAAATCTAATGAGAACAAGACTCTCTCCTCTAGGCATTCCTCATGTGGGAGAATAACACGCGTATAATTCTTTGCAGGACCGTGTTAATGCTTTGCATAGAGATACAAAACAACCATTCTTGAGAAGTCAGGAAGTGTTTGAGATCTGCATCGGGAAGCTGGAGAATAAACACTTCATGTTGATATTAGGGGCAAGAGGGACAAAGAAAGTGAAAACATTTTTTATATTTTATTTTTATGTGTACGAGTGTGTTGCCTGCATGTGTGTGAGTGCACCATGTCGTGCAATGCCGCGGAGGTCAGAAGAGGGCTTCAGATTCCTCTGGAACTGACGTTAAGGACAGTTCGTAGTTGCCATGTGGGTGCTGGGAATCGAACCCGGGTCCTCTGCAAGAGCAGTCAGTACTCTTAACCACTGAGCCATCTCTCCAGCCCTGGAAAGTGAAAACATTTTATTACCTGAATCACCAATAAAAATATGTAAAAATATATTTTCATGTAAATATATTTGAGAACATATAGGCATGATTTTCTTCATATCTTATGGACAGCCAAGAATTTTCAGTTCCAAGTTCTATTTAAAAGAAATAAAAATTAAAGTCCAAACTGCTTAGCAAATAAATGATATAGCCTGAAACTGTTATTATATCAACATTTATTTGACAAGGATAATTATGCAATCCCAAAACTTCTGTTTTCTTAGTTGGCTTATGAATTTGTATTTCTCTCATTTTTCTCATTATTTTAGGCAAATACTCATTTCTATTGTTTTTTATATGCTTTTCTCTATGACATGTGGGCAAAATATCTCTGGGTAAGCCTAATAATCAATACAATATAGATTAACATTCATTATTTAGAAGGTCAGATTATTTTTCTTTCATATATTATTCATAGGTCAGAAAACCATCCCTTATTTTTTTTTAACTCCTAAATTTGTACTTTACTCGATTTATTTGTGCTAATCTGTAATTAGTGGTCCACAGAGGGAGGGAGAGTTCCATACTCCATGCCCATCAAATGCTCAGAGTCATCTGGGAAGCCTCTGTGTCCCCCTGTAGAGGTTCTGATGCACCCTGTACTACAGCACCATTTGCAGAACAGTGACAGGACCATAAACACAATGAACTGTGGTCTCTAAATCACTGCTAGGCCCCCTTGCTCTTGGAATCTGCTTTTCGACATTTTCATCCCCAGGTCATTGACTACTAATGTAAACATGAGCGCTCCTGCAAACACTCCCTGGAGCCACCCTGCTGCATACTTCTTTCTGGCTAGAGAAGGCATCTAGCAGCACCTCTTTCTGTGGTCTGTTTCGGTCTCTGAGACTCATCACAGCCTGACTTCTTGCTGTAAGCCATGCACTTTGATATGAAGTACTAGCAAATGATTTTCTTTGATGGGGTCCAGAATCCAGTGTGTTTCCAGTTTGAGCATGCTATCCTATCTGCAGGGAACTTTTCACAAGTTCATTAGGCAAGACCTTCCCTATAAATCTAGCAGTCAGCTTTTCAAGGTGCTCTTTAGCTAAGGCACACTTGCAGAGTGCCCAATATTTCCTTTCACACCTGATTTCTTTCCGGAGTCCATGAACTCAGCAACTGGTAAAGCCATACTTGAAAAATAATTTAATGTCACCCTTCAACTGGTTGTCAGTTAAAAGGCTTGAGACTCTTCTAGGGGCATCTGAGGATACCTTGCTCAGATTCGTTATCAGCAGACATCACTATTAGTGGGGAGCCTGAGCTTTTGAGAAAGAGCTGTCTTGGAGCTTAATTCTCACATTGCCACTTAAGAGACTCTGGATAAGTATATTTACCCCCTGCAGTTCCATTTTTCTCATACGATACTACAGATATATTTAGTATAGCTTTAGACATATTGTGAGGACTAAATAAAGAGTAGATATCGAGAGCCCTACACATACAAACTATTTCATTAAAAATACACAAAACACAAATTGCCAGATGGATTCACGCAAGCCTATAATCCCAGCACTTGGGCAACCAAGACAAAACAATTGATGTGAGTTCAAGGTCATGCTGGGCAATATAGCAAGACACTGACCACTGATTCAACCCTCCTCCTGCCTCCAAAAAAAAAAGAAAACAGAAAATAGAAATTTATTGGCTAAGCTGAAAACTTTTCTTTTGAAAATAAACAAACCTCTTCAATAGCAGTCATATTGCTGTAGTCGTCTCAGCCTGGGGCTTTTGGAAATTTCCACCAAGTATAAAGAAGCTCCTCTCTTCTCTTAGCAGAAAGTCCACAACAATAGAAGGTTTGCATTGAGAACAGCAGGCTGGCTTCTCAGGACAGCAAGAGTTCTCAACAATTAGACGTAGAAAGGGCTTGACCAACTTAGGTGACTTCATTTAAAATCATCAGTTGGTCCTCCTGGGAAATCTGTACTCCGTGGCTAGCTTCTATTTCTTTTATCTTAACCATTATTTTAACTTTTTCCAGCAATCTTCTGATTTATTAAAAATAAGCCTACCTACCCAAAACTTAAACTGAACTTCCAAACTTCCAAGTATGTTTTTTTTTTCTTTTCATTCCCCCATCTTCTCGCTGTTCATTTCTGACTTCCATACCAGAAGGTTATAAAGAAGGCGTTTTGTTTATTTGAACTAAGTCAGTGACCTCTGCCAGTGTTTCTATCATGGGCTACATATTACAGAGTACCTTCCACGCAAGATGAAAAAACAGGATCAAGTTCCAGGGCCTTATGGGACTCCTCAGCTCGTCAACTTTTTAAGGAGAGATCCTGCTGTACAGATAATGTGTACATGCTATTACAGAGAGGCATGGTGACAGGAGAGCTATTTTGTCACAATGGTGATGTGCAAACTTCAGAAGATTTGGCCCTCCAGTTTGGACATACTGCCAAGAATGTGGATTCTTTTTTTAAGTATCCAGATGTCTTCTGTCTGTAAAACTGGGCTTCCTGAGACTTATTTTTTTTTTTAATTTGTTGGTTTATATCAGGACAAGAAAGTACATTGCCTTCTTGAATCTAATTCAAGTGACTTCCAGAGTCTGGGAAGCATACCATACCTTTGGGTACCTATTTTTATCTTTTATGCTGGACTTTTATTAACTATGTCAAAGCTAGACTTATTTTAAACATGAACATATCTCTTCTTAAGCAAAGTCAAAACGTTAAAAGTCATTGTATAAGAATCAGGGAGTGGTATGGATGACTAGGTATGTATGTTTCTTACAAACAGCGAAAGAAAATCAGATAGGCCCTTGTGCATTGTGTGCCCCAACATGTCACATGAGGGAATTGCCTCTGTCATCTCTGCACAGAGACCTCTGTGTGCAGACTCCGGCCATGACAACCAGTGGTGGAGTCTGAACTACTGAAGTACAAATTGTTACTTCCCAATTCAGTTTTAGATTGCATTGTTTAAATCAGATGTTTAGATTATACCAGAAGAACAGGGATGCCTTTGCTCACCTCAGTTCTACAGAAAGTCAAAAAGTTCTTCAGTGAGCCCAGGGTGAACTCATGGCTCCCTTTGGAAATTTGTGTCTGTAAAGAGCAGAAGCTTTTGACTGCTCTGTGACTGCAATGTCCAAAGTGGATAGAAAATCAACACAAGGGCCCTTGGCTCCTTACATAATTACTAAGTGCTTAGAACAATATTATTAATGGATTCCATTTGGAACACAAAAAATAGATCGTTAGGATCATAATCATACATTTGGTTGTTGTTATAATTTGTTTAAGTGTTGGGGCTGAAGAAATGGCTCAGTAGTTAAGAACACTGGCTGCTCATGCAGAGGACCTGGGTTTGATTTCCAGCACCCACATGGTGGATAACAACCATCCATAACTCCAGTTCCACAGGATCTGATGCCCTCTTCTGATCTCCACAGGTACTGCATGACAGGGGTGCATCTTCACACTAGGAAATACACTCATACACATAAAAAATAAAAAATAAATAAAACTTTAAAAAAAGAAATGTAGTCTTCCCCACAACGCCGAGAGTACTCTTCACGAAACTTGTCTCATTCCAATGACAGAAGTTCTGCATCTGTGTTGGGTTGATGGCCAGAGTGAGAGCACATTTGTCTCTGCAGTGATGGCTATGTGATACCATGAAATGAGAGTCACTTTCCTTCTATATTGGAATTTGTTCAGATATTCATAATGAGGTATTTTCCAAAAGTTTTAAACATTATTTTCATACCTTAATTCCTGCTCTTCACTTTTATGTGCAAGCATCAAGCCTAAGAAGTTATGTAAACCTTAATGAGCCCTCGAAAATTCTCTCTGTGTATTTCCCAGAAAGCAAAATGACAGTTTGTACAGGGTGTGTTAAGCATCTTTTGCCCCTCCCATACCCATGCAGTGATTGAACTGCTGAGACTAAAAACTGGAAATTGACAAGCAGAATCTTGGACCAGGTTGCTGCCCATAGGTCTGTCTTTAAGATGGTTATTTTGGGGCTTTTTTGTTTTGTTTTGTTTTTCAACAAAGTGCTGTTTTTAAATTTTTGAAGATCCTGGGAAAAATAATTCAGACACTTACAAATTCATACTCAGATAATTGGTAAAGAACCCAAATAGAGAACTAGGTGAGATCTTGAGAGTGGCCTGGCTAATCTTTTACATTCTTTTACATTATATAGTATTTGTACCAAAAGAGAGAGAAAAGCAATGTAGTCATTGTCTTTGTCAGATGCACTATGTAAGCAATAGATAATATATGAGAGAGAGAGAGAGAGAGAGAGAGAGAGAGAGAGAGAGAGAGAGAATCTGTATGGTCATTGTGCTGGATAGCCTTAGTTGTCAAGTTGACACACTTGGGTAGAGGGAACCTCAATTGCTCAATTGAGGACTTTCCTCCATTGGACTGGCCTGTGACCATGTCTCTGGGCTATTTTCTTGATTTTTTGAGTGACATGGGAGGGCCCAGTCCACTGTGGGTGGTGCCATCCCTGGGCAGGTTGTTCTGTAGTGTATAAGAAAGCAGGCTGAGCATGGGCCAGGGGACCAAGCCAGTAAGCAGCATTTCTCCATGGCCTGTACTCTAGCTCCTGCCTTCAGGTCCCTGTCTTGAGTTCCTACCTTGGGCTCCCTGATGAACTGTGACCTGGGAGATTCAAGCCAAATAAACCCTTTCCTTCCCAAGTTGATGTTGATCATAGTGTTTTGCCACAGCAATGAAAAGCAAACTAGAACAGTAACCCATCCAGTGTCAATTCACCTCATGCTCTAAGCAGTGTTGTGTGATTAAGCTCCATTCTCTTTATTTTTATGCATGAGTCAGCCACTTCCCTGTGAAGATTAAATGAGAAAATGTAGAAAAAAGCATTACTCTAACCATAATGTACCGTCTAAGTATTAGATACTGTCAGGCACATGAATTTATACAAGTCTCTAGGTCTAAAAGATCTGCAGACTCTAGGCAAGCAGCATAAGCTTCTGGGTCCCTTATAAAGCCTTAGAGGCGTACTCAGTAGAAAAACGGGGAAAAAGAAGAAAGAATTAATGAAGGGGTGAAGTTAGTGCTAGTTCTTGGGAGATTTCAATTCCATCTAGGAACTCATAAATGACAAACCTATTACTGACTTCCTAGCTTTCCAGGACCCAGAAGGCACAATAGAGTTGATCCCAGTAGCAAGGAAAAACGACAAACTGATCCCTGTCCTGGGACTACTGTAACTGGGTAAGAAAATATGAGGATGCTGGAGAAAGAAGTCAACTCTTGGTCTGGAGGCTGAATTAAGACTTCAGTGAAATCTGTACTCAATATCTGGAGGTAGCCACAGCAGAGCATGGTTTTCAGATGTCAAAGCACATAGGAGGGGAGAGAGGCCAGGATAGACAGAGAAGCCAGGATAGAGAGAAAGGCCAGGGTGGGGAAATGATATGCTGCATTCAGAAGAAGGCAAGCTTCTGTGAACAGGAAAGAAAGAGCCAGCCTTGGATAAATCAAGGAAGTTGGTCAACAAGAGATAGTTGAGATATCAGAAAAAAATTGTTTGGCCTTGAACTCATTATACAGAACTAGTCTCTAGAGAAAAGTGCAACATAGATAAACAATACTATGGTGCCATCTGTCAGATGATGAGAAAAGAAAGTTTAGGTTATCTTAGTAACAGGGAAACCTAGTCTAGATAATCATTTCATGTTTCCCATCATTCAGCTGGGCAATGCTAAGCTGATATTCAGTTAACCACAGATATATGGAAGTGTTCTCTATCCAGGTGGAATATTAATAATTCCTGAACCTCTTCAAATTTCAACTGACTGGCCTACTCTTCTGCAAGACAAATTGAACCTGAATCTCCAGTTGGGGGTACTTGAGCTTCTATTTTTGTTTTAAGGTTCCTAAATGATTCAAGTTCAAGTTTAGGAACCATTTACTTAAAAGTTTTAAGACAAAAAATTGTCAAAGGCTGCTATTCAAATCACCTTTTCCATGGTAACTGCGCTGTCAATTATCTCTGATGACATCTGGGTACATAGCAAAGGGCAGTTACCAACAGGATTCAAGCAGTGCACACTGACAATATCCAGGTGGACCCAATAAGGCAAGCACCACTTCCTCTTGTTAATTAACTACTTTTTTATTGTATGTACAAATGTTTTGCACATATGTATATAAGTGTAATACCTGCAGAGACCAAAAAAGGGTGTCGGATCATCTGGGAGTGGACTTAGCTGCCAAAGGAATGGGTGCTGGGAATCTAACCTAGGTCCTCTGAGCAGTCAGTACACCTGATTGCTGAGTCATCTGTCTAGCCCCAGTAAGCACCACTTCTGATACTTCAAGGTCTTTTCCATATTTGTCATGAACAAGATCATGCTAAGAATCCAGTGTGGTCTGATTCCTCAGACTGGTGCTGTGAGCCTCGTCTTTTCCTTTGGATGGGAGCGTCAAAAAAAAAGGTCTCTCCGTACTCTTCCATAGGGAGTCAGCCTCTCACACTGATCACTGCAAATATCTACTGGGCTTCAACGATGCTCCTTATTTGGTCCACAGATGGTAATGCTCATATGCAGCCTGGCATCTGAATTTTACTGGAGGGCCTGCAGACAAAACATCCATGACTTTGGTGACTTAATGACTACTGTCAGAAGTGGCAGCTGGATAATTCCAATAAGGCTAAGAATCTAGGCGATGATAGATGAGGAAAAGGGATATGAGTCAGGACGCTCACTGAAGTGTCCAACAATCTTGTTTCTTTCTTTAGACCTTGTATTATGTTCACTTCCCATTTCAAAAGCTTATGAGATAGATGAGTGAGACTAGAACTTGCCAGAAGCTGTGTTTTAGGCAGAGCCCCAAAAGGTATTCTTGAAAATGTAGGAGCTATCCGGGGTTTTTGTCTGTGTGAGGTTGCATGGGCCTTGTGCATGCTGGAAACTGATTACTACTGGGTGAGGAAGAGCTGATCTTCTTTAAGGAAATGACTCTAGATAGGCTGACTAGACTCCAATGGATGAACTTGCACTGAGGGATGTCAGGGGACACTAACTTAACTTGATATACCTTAACATAAATGATAGAATGCATGAAACCCAGTGAGGGGGGCTATGGGAAGGTGCTGATGGGGAAGAGATGTAAAGATGATGAAGATGCCGAGTATAAAATACACAAAAAACGCAATAAAACCATTTTTTTTAAAAAAAGAAAAAATAATGTAGGACTGATTAGGAGATTAAAGAGTCATTGATTGGTGGATATCTAAGTAATAAGCAGAACAGGGCTATAAAGGTGTCTAGCAATAGACATGGAAAGGGGTACAAGATGGCAGACCAAGCAGTACTTAGTGCATATCATGATTGGTATGCAACTCAAATTTTGAGCCCTAAAATGATAGGTGAGCATGGCAGGTACCTGGAGAATGCATCTTGGGTGCTCAGATCAGGGGCCCCTTACAGAAAGGGCACTGAGGTCTACTTGGACGCAGGGACAGGATGAAGTCCATTGAACTGGATTAAGAGTTAAAGGCTTCTCTCTTGGAACAAATTTGGACCAAGACTGCAAAGGGAACCAAGCATCTCCAGCCGCCAAGAGGACTTAATGCTTGATTGAAGAACTGCTGGTCTGTAGCTTCCTGAATTCCCCATGCTTGGGGTCAAGAGGATTTCCAGGCATTCGGGGGAGGAACCTGAGATTGGAATTAAGTGGCTCCAGCTTCTTTATAGAGGCAGAAAGCCAAAGAGAGTATCACTATGATTTTTTAAACTTCAATTCTAGTTTCTTTCCCTAACCAGTTTTTATGTGTGGTTAAGTACATCTAATAACATACTCAAAGAAGATTAGTTAAGCTATTTCAAGTTGAATAAAATTAGGAACTACTATACTACAGCTAAAATGACAGCTACTAAACTCAGAGAACAACCAAGTACATTTGATATTCTATTATGTTATAGACTATCTGATTTCATGGTGGACACATAATATCTTTTAAGAATGTATTGATATACACGAGAGCCATATCTATGTTAGAAGAATACTATTGATAAAAGATGATGTTCAAAAAATATTACTACCCCCTTTCCAAAGTAAAATGGGATTTGTTTTATTCAAATCTTTGCTTTAGTTTACTCTTGTTTTCTAACTTTAAAAGATCAAATCTTAAATATTAGAAGATAATAAGTAACTGTTTACCATGTGACATTTATACACACACACACACACACACACACACACACACACACACACACTAAAACCTGAAAGGAGCTGAAGGAGTGTTGTATTACCCAACATATCGCTGAGCTAGCAGCTAAATAACCAGCCCCACACTCTCCTTTTGTGTGATCAAGTAGTGCACATTCTTAAAACGATAATGGAACTAAATTTGGAGAGAACGGGCCCTTAAGTTTCAATTTATTTGTTTCACAATCACAGCCTCAAACTGAAGGGGAAATTATGCTGCAGTTTGATAAATAAAGCCCTATACATTCAAACACAAAATGCAAAATGAAAACTTTTAGAACTTCAAATAATCAAGGACCTTAGATTAATTCCATCAGTGGTTGCGAGTTTTTTTGTTGTTGCGAATTTGCTGGAGAATTTAGTATGAAAGCACTCTAACTAGTGTCTGATTATATCAGTGTCTCTATTTCCTTTTAGAACACACATCTGTTGTTGTGGGGGGGTTTCGGAGAGGAGAGTGTGGTTGTGGTTATTATGGAAATATAGCAAAACCAAATATTTTAAAGCAGATGAGAAGAAACCCACAAACAGTTGGCTCACAAATGTAATGTTTTCTGCACACCCCTGTACAAAGCAGTGGCAGCATGGGCCACAGCAGCCTGCCTGGGGCCCTAGGTTCTATCTGTTTCCAACACTGGACGGATCTTTTTGGTTAACTGACTGGAGATTGTTTTTCCTCTTTATCCCCCTCTCTCTTTTTAATTGTTGTTCCTCTGTTTTGCCTGAAAGCTGCAGTGTCTCACTGTTCATTATTCCCTGTTCAGTCAAATCCTGTCCAACATTAACTCACTGTGTGCTTCCCATTCTCCATCGCTTTTCTTTACGAGATGCACAAAACGGGCCTCAAGGTAACTTTTTAAAAAAATGTTTTCACTTAGATTATATGGATGACTTTAAAAAAATTAACCAAATGCTGATTTCATTGGCCTGTTTCTTTAATATTTAAATTTCCTAAATAGAAGTGTTTCTAATGATTGAACAATTGTTCCAAAATCCCAGTTTCACATTAAAGCTTTTTCTCTATATTGAGACCCTGTTGCTCAGAATCTGTGTTGACTTGATTGCCCTTTTTCTGCCTTAATTTGATATTACCAAAGGAGTGTTCTCAGACTCCAAACTAAAGCTGGGGCACAGACAGAATTAGAAGAAGAAGAAAAAAAGGCAACAGTCAATACCTCTGGGGAATACATTTCTCATATCAACCTCCAAGTTCCAGAGTCTTCAACTTGAATTAAGGGCAGCCATCAGAGGAACCATAGAAATGGGGAAGTTTCTGTTATAAATTAATGAGTATTTTCTGTGCAGTAAAGTGGCTGCTTGTACCACATTTTATTGTGATGTTTTATTCTTATTCAGTGCAACAGTAATTGGGTCTTAAACATGATAAAGTGTCTTAAAGGCTGTATTGGTAACTCAGCTGCCTACAGCAGGTTTTTAACTCTAGTTAAAGAAGGTTAATCAAAGCCAATGAATCTGTTTTATCCATTGCCGCAATTTTATATATTAAAAAAAAAATGTGCCAGGTGACGACTGAACTAAAAACTGAATTGTTCAGCTGTAAATGCAAATACATTTTTAGCATAATAATATTGCAAGCTCTTTGATGGCCTCGGATTCAGGGATAGCCAGCCTGTACCTGCCAGCCCCTTGGTTTTCTTATCTTTCTGTCGCCCACTCTTCTGCCTTTAAAAACTAGGAGGCTTATATAGTGAGTTCCAGGACAGCTGGGGCCACAGGGGGACCTTGCTTCAAAAAGACCAAAAAAAAAAAAAAAAACCCGAAGGAGATGCATTCTCACACTGCAACCTTCTGCGTGAGAATATCCAGCGACTGTTGCAGTAGGAAGTTCAGAATAGCTTTGCTTTTTATGAAAGCATACGAGGAGCCCTCTAATAAGGCCAATTCATTAGAACAAGTGTTTGTTACTAAATCGCCCCACGCAGGACCACAGGCAATCTGAGCCAGACCGAGCAGCAATTAAAGCCGCCTCCCTTCCAAATGCAGCCTGCACCCCAACTCTCACCCACGAGTTCTCTTTTGTTTTTTTATTAGAAATGTGTTTGAAGAATGCAAGATCATAATTTGTCAAGCAGCAGAACTCCCATAGGTCTTGTGTCTCCATACTGGTTTTAATACTTTAAGCATAAAATTAATAAATAAAACCGTCACTGTCGGGTGGGTGTCCTTTTTCAAGATTCAGGAGGACGCAGTTGGGCTGCCATACACCTTACTGCCTTGAAAACCCTGCCTTGTTGCATGTGAAAACAAAACAAGAAAAAAACAAAACAACAACAACAAAAAGCACCTCTCAGCAAGAGCTCACTCTCCAAACCTAAATTCACAGTGGTGGAGAGCTTTTCATCTCCAGCACAGCATTTACAGAAAACACGGCAGCACAGGCGCCCAGAAGCGCGCACACACACAGGACCCCAGTCTGCAGTGACACCTTTCTCCAAAGCCTTTGGTGCTCTGCGCAGCTCCGGAATGAGATGCATAGTCTCCTAACTGGCGCTGGCAAGCGCAGCCCCCTGCCTCGGAGACAGAAAGAAGGGGCGGGGATGGCCATTGTGGCTTTCTCCCGTGCTTTCGATTAATATCCAAATAATATTTGTACTTTGGGAAGAAGAATGTAAAAAGGGGATCTAGAGAGATATGAAGCAAGGCGGATTCCCCAAAAGCAAAGTGAGGAGGAGAGAAAAAACAAACAAAAACCCGAGAACCAAGCCTAGCTTTGGTCCAAAGAATGCCTACATCACAGGTTTCAAAAGCATCTTTTTCAGTTTCACGAGCAGCAGACCCCTCGATGAAAACTAGTTGCTAAATTCAGGGCCCTGTTAGGCCTCAGCTAATTAGAAAAAATGGGCTTTTTAGATTTTTTTTTCCTCTTCCTTTCTTTCTTTAGCACCTTTTCTTTCAAGCATTTAGTCTCAGGAGGGGGATCCCGGCTCTTGGCCGGCTGTTTTGAAAACACGCCTTTGAATGCCTCTCCCTAATTCACGCCTTTTGTTTTTCAGCCTTTGTGTTTGCCAGTTTGACCATATAACGTTATACATCTGGTGTATAGCTTGTTGGGGCTTTTTTCTCCCAGGGTTCCTATGCATTCCCTATAGGACCCTCCTGGGCTTCAATTTGAGCGATCGTGTAACATAAAGGGGCGAAGGAGGGCCTAGGAGGCTGGGGGAGGCCGGGGTAGGATGAAGGGGGCAGTGGAGGGGAGGAGGCTTGGGGGGAGACAGAGAGAGAAATGAGTGAAACATAAAAAAAAAAAAGTTGAAAAGAATTCTTTTGCTCTCTCCTTTTCTTCTCACTGTTGGGACTGGACCCTGAGTCAGCCGGCGACAAGGCCTCGGTGGGAAAAAGACGGGGCGCAGAATAGATAACTCATTGGAATTCTGGCAACATATTCGTAAATAAAACAAAAGTGAGGAGGCGGGTTGGGGGAGGTTATGCGTTCTCGGAGAAGCGCAGAGCTGCCCTGGCCTGGAAAGACTTCTCAGGGCTCCCTGCCTTGCCTCTTGGAGGCAAAAATCTAAGCTAGTCAAATGGGAAGAAGGGACAGAGACTGTCCCTGCTCATGAGCAGGGCTCTCCTCGAAGCTAGGGATGTTTAACACTGCAGCATGGAGGGTGCTCTTGTGATCACACTTTGCAGCCTGTGGAAAGCTCAAATCCTCTGTCCTGTTTCTTCCAGAGTCTGGTCTATGCTCAGAAAGGGGTCACTATCAATGAACCTAGGAAAACTTGTTTTTTTAAAAAGTTATTATTCCTAACTCCTGAAAAGGAGATGCCCCAAGATTTAATTTGCATTTAATGTTCCCTACCCCCACCTTCTGTGCACATCTTTGACAAAACAGCTTGATGGAATTATGTCCATTTCCTATCAAAGCATCCCCACTCTTGACTGATTTTGCCTCTCCTGCATATTATAACTGGTTCTAGAAATCCCCTTGTCTCAATATCTCCGTCTGCAAAATAGAGACTAACCCTGAACTCACAACTCTTGGCTCTCATGCTTACAAGGAGTCTGCTGCACATATGAATTACAGATAGCATGTATGGGTACAGTGACCCATTATACATGCTTAGTGTATCTGAATGCTCTGGTGCCATACCTAGAATCACTTTGCAAGCTTGATGCTGGCTGAGAACAAAAAACAAAAAACAAAAAACAAAACCAGAATAAACAGGAAGACAGTGTTTGTAGCTACTGTTTACAGCTAACACCGGCAGCTTTTTTTTTTTTCTTTACTGCTGAACAATTTGAAAAGCTATACCAGGCATGAAAGCAAAACAAACTCATTTCAGTGCAAAGCTTATGAGTTATTTGTGTTTCTCAAGGAGGGGGAAGGGGAGGGATATTTGTTTTAAATATAGAAATGGGGAAAATCCAACCAAGTCTTTCAGAATGTCTTGGAAATTTCTACAGCGCCTAGTGCTGTTTATGTGATAAAACTTATGGGTATAATTTTCTAATAGCTGCAGAGTCTACATGGTGAGAAATCTTATTGAAAATAACATTTTCCCCACTTTAGTTGCAAATCAAGTTACTTGATTAACCCCTTGATACATTTCTTCAGGTGGAAATCTATACCCCAGCCAGTCCCTAATCAATCCAGCCACCTGGCAGATAAAGGCGCTCCAAGGGTTAACACAATTAAATTAGCAAATGTTTGGAAGGAAATAGTAAAATCGGTTCTTTTTTAAAAAGATGTTTAACTAAGATGGCTTGCTGTTCCAATCAGACACATAATTATACAATAGGCTAATTTTGAAGAATGTTTTTTCCTCAACATGAATCAGACCAGAAGAAAATGCCTGCTATTCAACAAGGAGATGCACCGTAATCCCCCGGAAAAGCAGCTTACCTCAGGGAAATAATTTCACTTCTCAGAAAAAGAACTAGCTACTGTGAATCCTTTTCCTTGCTAGTTCGATGCCTGCTTTCCTTTTTGTTTAAGGTGGTCACAGATCTTGGAAAAGATCACTGGCAACTGAAATAAAAACAGAAACCTGAGTACTGAAGTTAAAATTACAAAAATTGATTGTTAGCTTCAAAATATAAAACCTTCTCAGCAGAGTGTCATGAAGGGCAAGCAGGAAGGGTCTGTATGTTCCTGAAGACATTATCTAAAATTCAAACCTTACAAACATGAGTGGCCATGCTCACTTCTTCTACTATGCCTGTATTTGTTACACGTTCAAGTGTGCTTAACAACTTGAGGCTGTTTCCTGAACCATTGCTTGGTGGGAAGGAGCGAACCAAACCCCTCACCTCTTCTCCCAGGTCAGAAGCCTAGGTCCAAAGAAAACTGTTCTTTATGTTTCTGTGAAAACTGGCTTTCTTTCTAATTCTGAAAGAAGCCAAAATTGGAAGTAAACTTTGTGGCAGGCAGCGGTAGCAAAGTAAAAAAGACAAATGGCAGTTACCCACTTAAGAAAATAACATTGTGCTGATTGACAAACTCCTTTACATTTCAGCTATTAACAACTCTTACAGAAACAGGGGCTGCCAATAACAAACTTGATTTCTAAGGTCCCCAAGGTAATAATAATCCACTAATTTGGCTGGATCACAGCTGGCCCTCTCCAGCAGTTTCTATTTGGTTTTTGCAGCCCAGAAGACTTATCTTTCTTTGGAAAATAAGGGGGCGGGGGAGGAGAAGGGTGCACAGTAAAGTTAAGAGGTAGTGTGCAGGGAAAACACATGGAAATTTAATGTGAAAGTTTCTTGTTGCAATAGAGCTGTTAGGCTTGGTGTGAAGACTGCTATCAGATGGCTCCTTTGACATTAGTTGAGCCTTTCAGTAAGTAAGACAAGCCTGAAGGATTAGGTTGTCAACCTCAGCCTGTCATCTTTGGAGGCAGAAAAAAAAAGATGCTTTTTCTTTATTTCCTTTCTTTTATTCTACTGCTTTTATTTCTCCTTGCATCCTCTCCACCACTTTTGAGCTTCACAGACTTGCAGAAGACAGAGTTAATAGGCAACAACCTCAGCCCCACACTGATCATGAAAGTGTAGCTTTTAAAGACAAGTGAGCCAAGCAGGCTGTAGGGACTAATCGCCCTGTGCGAGTATGAATTTATCTAAAGAGGATTTCATGTGGAACCCTGGAGCCAGCCGCCAAACGGATGACTGCACAGTTTAAGAAAGTTAGTGGGACTTGTCCCAATCAACTGTCAGGCCGCATAAAAGGTCTGGAACGCGCTGACTTAAGCAAACAATATTTAGCCATCTAAGGATACCATAAGGCCTGAGATTTTGCTTTGTTGATAATGTCAGGAAATATTGATACGTATCAAATAACACGCCTGATGCAAAAAGAGGATGTCTCCCTTTTCCTATCTCTATTTACAAAACTGGCTTGTGCTCTCAAAACAGAGTAGGGGCAGGGAACAAGTCACTGGGGGGCTTCCCCTCTCTCCCTGGGATCACAATCTTGTAGAGAATGTGAGATAAAACCATCTAATTCTTTAAAATAAAAAGGTTTTGGAATTTGATGAACAAATTCCCTGAATGTCCAGCTGAGAAAGATGAGAGAGAGAGAGAGAGAGAGAGAGAGAGAGAGAGAGAGAGTCATTGATTTGGCCCATAACTCCAAAACTATCTCGTTTATTAGCCTAGGAAACCTGGCCTGGATCATGTTTCTACCTGTTTCTCAGTTTTTAGCATAATCTGAAATATACTTAAAGTATCTGGCCATGGAGTTGTGATCAGGAATACCTACCTAAAGACCTTCCATGAGCTGAAAGTATTATTGTGAAAACTACCGTTCATAATCCCAGTGACTCCTCCCTTTAGGGCTTTAAGTACATGGGGAAAAATCATAAAGTCTCCAGTTGGAGAAATTGCATTGGGAACCTCAAGCTGTTACCTTAGAACAACGGTTTAGTTGAAGGCTTTAATTTAAAAGAAAAAACACAAAACCCACCCTCCTTTATCAGAATACTCTAAATGTTCTCCTCAGTTATGTTGTGCCTGAGGTGAAATCCTTGAAGGTATTGGGGGTGGCACTGTTAATGAAATACCCTTTGGCATTAAGCAGTATTTCTAGAATCTTGATTGCGCTACTCGAAAGGAAAAGTGAATTCTGTAACAGCAAAATAAACAAGAGGAACTGAAGGAAAGAACCTGCTTGTTCTGTGAGGAAGATTGCTTCCAGTTAAACAAAGAAATTTAGGGTCGTCTGCTTTCCATGGAAATCGCATACATATGGCCTTTGAAATTTGTCACTGAAGATGGTTTTGCTCTAAGGTAAAATTCACCGCTTTATAGCTTTTCAGCTGCAAGTCTCTCAGTTATTTTTTTTTTCTTCTCTCTTGGCCTGCAGCCCAATATGAATGTATGATCACTAGCATAATAGTTAAACATCTGAGTCTTTTTGAAGTGCCTTCAATGTTACAATGATGTGATGGTTGATTGCCCAGCAGTCAGTTCAGAAAAGAACTGCCTTCTGCCCCCTAGTGGTAGAGATTAGAGTTTAATGGCTCCTTAATACTTAATGCTTCCTGCCACCCCAGTTTCCCCCATGGCACACTGTAGGATCTGCTAACCAGTTTCTTAACAATCAGTAAAGTATATCTTTTTCTTTCTTTTTTTAATTTTTTTTTTTCGTGAAATGGGAATGCACTGTGTATGAAGAATGACCTTGAACACCAGGATTATGCAATCTGCCTGGCTCTGCTTCCTAGCTGATACTTCAGGCCACTGACTGAGTGTATTTCAAACCGTGTATTTCTACTCTGAGTGGACTGTTTCTTGTGTCACAGTATCATGCCTTCTATGTTCTATCCTGTCTGCACTGCTTTGTTAAACAGTGTACGCTACACTATAAACAGACCTTGTCCCTGATGAAACATTCTTCCTGGGAACACTCTGGGCCCATTTAATGGAGGATATTAAACAAGGAGTGGATGGCACTGCCAAAATTATGAAAATACACGTATATTCAGAGAAAACATCACACAGTTTCAGATACTGTAGAACTTTATACCTCTTCTTACAGGACAGTTTTGCACTAATTAGCACTGGGTATATCACAGGTCACATCTCTTAGTGTTAAACCTCATCAAGAAAGCCACATAGTCTGAGATATGGAAAGGGATTGTGGTGTTGACAAGAATTTGGTGTGGGAGATATTGATGACACACAGCTTTTTTCTTTTCTTTTTTTCTTTTTTTTTGCAAACTAGAAGGAATTTGTTCTAGTTTTTGTCCTGTCTGGGGTTCTGCTTATTTATTTGTTTTTCATTGTTCACACAGGAGTCAAATCTACTCATGGGAAAGCATTCAAAGTCATGTGAAAATGAGCACTTGAGATACAGGTAAGCCTTTGGTGAAAGTGCGGTTAGCTCTTGCAACAAGTGGACACCAGGGAGACAAGGAGATTAGGGGGGAGGGACTTGGGGAAGAGGGGATGGGACAGCTGGACCATGTGGAATGTGTCAGTTTGCTTTTGTGCCACTATTGTGTTGCTGATGTTGGAATGCAGGCAAGGCGCTACGTTATTGAATAAGGAGCCTGTAGATTCCAGCTGTCAACATGTGATCAACTCTTGCACAAAGAGAGGTTTTCTTTGGACTCCATGCTGATTGCTGGTCACCACTACACATTTCTCTGAGTCCTTGTTTGCTACCACATTGCATCTAAATACCCTTTGGGCACTATTCTCTTTTCAAACTGAATCTGTAGGCTTAGTACATAGCTTATAAAGGTATATTGACTAATACTGAAATGACAGGGACTTCAGGACTAATTCAAGAAAGAATTCTAGGGTCATAATGATAGCAAACAATAGTCTCTTCTGAAAGTGAGTACTTGGGGCTGGAGAGATGGGTCAGCAGTTAGAAGCACTGGCTGCTCTTGCAGAGGACCTGGGTTCGATATCCAGTATCCATATGTCGACTAACAACCATTCATAACTCCAGTTCCCAGGGATATGACACCCTCTATTGACATGAGGGCACTTACATACATTCAGGCAATGCACTCATAGACATAAAATAAAATAAAAATAATATTGTTATAAATATAAAATAAAAATAATAGTTATAAAAATAGTATTGTTATAAAAAGTGAATACTTGCTATTGTTTTATTTATTTAGATCGTGTGCCTGCGTGTGCACGCATGCCTCTGTGTGTGTGTGTGTGTGTGTGTGTGTGTGCATTCACATGCTTGGGTAGGCGCACACATGTATGGGTACATGTGTGGAGGCAAGAGGGTATGGACATTCCTCAGTTCACCTTATTTCTTGAGACAGGGTTTCTTCACTGTACCTGGGACTCTGTGCATCAGCAAGGCTGACCATTAAGCTCTCAGGATCTGCACGTCTCTGCTTCCCAACACTGAGGTTATAGGTGCATACCACCTTGTCCAGCTGTTACAGGAGTGCTGGGGATCTGAACTCAGGTCCTCATGCTTGTGTAGAAAGCACTTTACACACTGACTGAGCTACCTCTCAGCCCTGGGTTTTTGTTTTCCGTTTTTGTCAGACACGTTGCTCAAAAAGAATAATCCCAGAGAGGAAAAAATGACATACTAAGTGGAAGTATTGGAAGCATGTCAGTTGGGTTATAACTAACTATATGAATATAATCCTTTTTTTCAGGAAACTGCTCCAGAGGATTACAGGATACACACAGGGCTAGAAAAGCAGCCACTACTGCTCTTGATCTCAAGCTTCCCCACCATCTCTGAGGTTTCTAGTGGAGTTCTGGACATTTCTGAAAAGAAACTGAAAGGGAAGGAGAGGGGGGAAGAAGAGGAGGAAGAGAAGGAGGAGGAGAAGGGGAAGGAAAAGGAGGAGGAGGAAGAGGAGGAGGAGGAGGAGCAGGAGGAGGAGGAGGAGGAGGGGACTTTACCCAGGGCTTGTCGCCGATATAAACCAGTTGGGGCCACACCTATCAAACATATGCAATGTGCCCAGTTACTGTAGACAGCCACCTACTGCTGCCATGTTGCCTGCCAGCTTCTTCTCAGCAACAGCCCCAACCCAGGAGCAGGAGCAGGAGGAGGAGGACTGGAGGAGAAAAACGTTCTCTGTGTAAGCCCACTCCAGAGCTGCTTGAGTC
>NW_008355272.1:6813797-6822324 GCF_000622305.1 Nannospalax galili
CTCTGTGGCCTTGAGAACAGAGTATCCTTCTGCACCCTCAATTTTACTCATTGATTAAATGGGCATCACAATTTCTATGTTTAGATTTGTTGTCAGGCTGTAAATGATAGTGCTGAGGGTTGGTTGAACTATAATAATGTAGATCAACTCTTTTACTTTCTTTGTTCTTTTATTTAATTAGAACCCAAAAGGTGCAAACACAAAACCAACCAGTCAAACAACTACAACAGAACAAACAAAAGAAAATCGCCCATAGTCTCCTACCCGAAGAGGTACGTTTTATAAGGGCAATGTAGGGAAGAGAGATCATTGTGAGGGGTCATCCTGCTCTTACAAGTCCTGCACACGTACACAGGGAGAAGGCACTGAACTAGAGAGGTCTTCTGGTATTCAGCATGCGCTTATTGTGGAGAGGAGGTGGTCAGATATCACACATTAGCAAAAGGGCTCCATGATGAAGTGCTGTTTCTAACAATATTTCTAACCACCTCCTGTCCTCTACCAACAGTGAGAAACTAGGAATCAGCTCAAGGTTTGCTTTCTTTTAAGAATACTTCTTTTTTTTTTTTTGATAGACTCATTTGTTTTAAATTATAAATATATGCTCATTATATAAAAAGTTGAAAAACAAGATAAAAGGCAAGACCATATGAAATAAATCATGTTGGCAGCTTTCAAATGTGTTTAGTTTGGTTTGGACACAAAATTACAGGTGACCATTGATAGTAAAGCTTTGTCCTCCATGCAAAACAAAGTGACCTTAAAATAATTATTGCCAGAACTTAGGCCTTGATCTTCTTGTCTACACCACCTCTACCATAAGGAAGGATATTTGCAGGCGTGGCCTCAATTTACCTCCTCAGGTGTCTGAAGGGACAAGGTCTCAAGTATGGGCTAGCATACCTTTTCTTTCTGGCTATGTAAAATGCTCAGTGGTATGCCTTGTGTTTGTTTTTCTCAAACTGTTTTGTTCAATGAAGATATGGCTTTGATTTCTTTTTTGTGACAGGGTCTCATTTATTCCAAGCTGGTCTCTAATTTACTGTCCTGAAGACTATAGCCTTGAACTCCCGATCCTCCTCTACCTGCTTCCTTTTGGGGCTGCAGTGGACACCACCACCTCAGTTTATGTGGTGCTGGGGAAGGAACCCTAGGCTCCATTTGTGCTGGGTAAGCCCTTGACCAACTGAGATGTAATACCCTAGTGCCTACTCTTTTTTTCAATTAAAACTATTTATAACTAATTGTGAAAATCATCTTCTAGCAGTCAATACCCAAATTACCAATTATTTTAACACACACACATACACACATACACACATACATACACACACACACACACACACACATATATATATATATATATATTTAGTGGCTTTTCTTTTGAGACATGGTGTCCCTATAGCCCAGTCTGGCCTAGAATTTGCTATATAAACTAGGCTGGTCTTGATCTCACAGACATCCCCCGCCTCCGCCTCCCAAGTGCTGGAATTAAAGGCATTGGCCACCATGCCCATCTTAATTTTTTTGTAATATTTTATATTTTATTATTTATTACATTTTATTTATGAGTGCCGCCCGCAAGCATGAAAGTTTACCCTGTCATGCAGTGCCTGCAAAAGTCAGAGGAGGAAATTGAATTCCCCTGGAACTGGACTTACAGGAGGTTGTTAGCCATCATGTGAGTGCTGGGAATAAACTGGGTCTTCTGAAAGAGCAGCTGGTACTCTTAAGTGCTGAGTCATCTCTCTAACCCCCCAACTTTTATAGTTTTTAAAGAAAACTAAGATTCAATGAAGCTTGTTAACAAATTCAAATCAGATTCTTGTAAGTGTAAAAAGTTCTCTTTGAGTTTTCCAATGAGTGAATTAAATAGATCCTGTATATTGTGTTGAGCTTTAGCCAGTCACACTTTAAGGGCAAAGAGAGCCAGCCGTAGACATGACGTCCACTTGCTTCCATAGTAGTGACTTCGTATTGTTGGGTAAGAGGGAAGGAGGGGACTCAATGAGTGAAACAGACCAGAAATTTAGAAGACTGTAAAACACTTTCTGTTTCCAAAACTTCCCTCAGACACAAACCTCCAAAGGATGTTGAGGTGTTTGGGGTGCTGCTTGTACCTCTGTTCCTATATTAACCTTGTTGAATATCTTCTCAAGTAGTGCTCATTACTAAGAGGCATGTGGAAAATGGATATGCTATGAAATAATCAGAGAAGTCAATAAAGGGTGAGCAAAACCTCCTTTTGCCTTCCAGTCTAATCTGGAAGGGAAATGTGATTAGAAAAATCAAAGCTGCAACCTTGAGTGTCACAGTCATGCACATCCTGGGACATGAACAAACCAGGATGCATGGCTGGGAAGGAGGGAGGGTAGAGGCAGACAGCTTACCCTAGTTAAGAGAAAGAAGTGCCAGGGATGGGTGAGGGGTACTGCCTGGGAGTGGGGAGCAAGGCTTCCACTGGTGCCCCCACTTCTGGGGTCTGGTACCTTTAGGTTTGCTTTGTGACTTGTACTCAGAATAACTGGATTGGCAACTGTCATGCAATGAGTTGCTACTTAACACAAGAAAACAGAAGTCCACAGATGATCCACCTCACCAAATAAAGACCAGTTAATTTCTCAAATGACCCTGCATGGTGTCAAGCACTTTTCTCTCTAACTCACCTCACTTCTGACACACTTTTTAAAAAAACAACAAAAAAACCCCATGATTTGTTGACTGTTTTCAGAGACCTGGCTTCTGCTTTGTGGAATACTGAGTGTGTAGAATAAGAAAATCTTCAGCACTGTTTCAGAGATGGACACCACTGTGAAATGCAGCATTTTGTATTTGACAAAAATGCATCAAAGACTCATAATCCACACAAATACTTTCCTGAAACTTTGTTCCATAATCTCAAAGATGAACAAGATGATGGTGAGGGATTCAAAGGGTCTTTCCCCCAGAGCTAAGTTTCAGAGAGAGGTGTGGAAACTAGTTGATGTCCAACTGGGACTGAGCTGTGCTTAGATGTCTTCCTCTCGTTGAGGGTTACACACTGTTACAGCAGGAACTGGGGGTATTTATTTCCTGGTTCAGGCTGACTAATGAGCATAGAACTGATACTTGTGACTTCTGTGCGTTTGCTCATGCTGTGGAATTTCACTCTACAGCCGGAGTTCTGAGTTCTTCTTCCTCTAAAGTCCATGAAAAGTATGTTCTCTACTGGTGTCCGACTTAAAGAAAATATAAAATGAAATAAAACTAAGATTTTCTGGACATAGAGCATATATTTCATTATTCAGTAGCAAATATTGAGTGATACGACTTCTTTCTGTGCTGTCTTCCAAATCCTGCCAAAAGTAATTTTTAAGTAGGTTAGAAAGTAAAGAAGGAAACAAAGAGAAAAATAATGAAAAATAGGCACGATATATGAAAATTGGTAGATAAATATAACACCAGCTTCAGCGTCACAATCCTGATAGTAAGGCTAAGAGGCACATCTGAAAGGGATCGTACTGAACTCCCGTCCCTCTCACCACCTTGCAGGATATCCCGTCTACTGCAGAAACAAAACATGGAAATGAATCAGTCCATAAAGGATTTTCTCCCATTGAAGATGTTGGTGATTTTGTCCTGTGCTGGGGAAGTTGAACATTAAGATGGATATTCATAATCTGTAGAGTCCACAGTCCCCCTCCCTGCTGTGGGATGCAATTTTTTAAATGTGTGATAAAGAATGGCAAGCTAAAGGTAAAACACTTTATCTAAGTGTGATAAGAAATCCTGCCTCAGAGTGACCTAAGTCTTTAATTCTTTCTAACACGGACAGTCAATATATTTTGACAACTTTCCCATCTCATTCCTTCTCTGGTTCTTAGTAAATCTCAGAACATTAGCATATATGGATATCTCTTTTAACTTTTCTGTTACGGTGTACAGGGGACAAGGGAATTAGTCAATAAGGGAAAGGGAAAGGAAAGGGAGTCACAAAAAAGAATGACAGGGATTATTGTATTCAGGAAAAATTCAGAAGTGACTCCAACATTGTTACTGTAATTGTTTTTTTATTTCCAAGGGATAATAAGTTGTTCTTAAGCAACAGATATTTTTATAATTATATAACTGAAAATGAATGAGGAAGAAGAGCTCCTTACCTGTCTAAGATTTATATGGCAGAAAAGAATTGTTCTAGAATCAGGTTTAAAACATTTGGTTCCAAGCTTTCAAAGGACTTGAACTTTCAATTTCTCCCAAAAGATAAGCTTGTATTACATGCATTATTACCATGCTGCAATCAAAACTGAGGATTTGCTGGGATGAAATATTTAAAGAGGATGTGAGGAAAGATTTATGTAATGTGAATTTCAGGCAGCTTTCAAGGTTAGTGCTTGTCTAAATTTCCGTGGCCAATTCTTTTCCCCAAAAGAGCACGTGATCTGTTCTGAACTGCTCCTGCTGTCACTGGCCACTTGTGTGAGCCACTGGCAGCAAGGCAATAGCAAAGTGTGTGTGTTCTCTACTGCCTTTGGGAAACCTAAGTGAGTTACAAAGTTAATGAAATTAAGAAAAGAGCGAGAGAAAGGAAAAAAGAGAAAGGAAAGGAGTGAGTGAGGGAGGGAGGGAGGGAGGGAGCAAGAGATATAACACCTAAGCTAACCAGGTGTCCTGCCCGTTTCCAACATGGGCATTCAAATAGGCCACCCAAATTGTTGACATCCTTCACTGACCCTTCCCAAGCAATTGTGAGCCTTATGACTTTGTTTTCAGATTTTGGAACTGAACTTTATAGAGATTGGTTCCAACCCTGGGTGGTGCTGAGAAAATTCAGCCACACCAAAACTTGGCTTAGACCACCAGACATGTTTCATGTGAGGGCCTTTTCCCATAATCTGACCAGCATGGTTTATGAATGTTCTGAGGAGCAAAAAGCAGGTCCCAGAGGCTGAGAAAGGGGCATGCCCTCCCTGCTCAACTAGAAGACCACACAGCCATCCTTTTTCCCCTCTGAGTATTTATAGTTGAAAAACCACATCACCTCTCTTGTTCGGAAGCTGAGGGTGAAAGTGGAGAAAGCCAGAAACACAAATTTTATCCTCCTGCTGAGAAAGCCTCACTTTTAGAAAAGCTAGAAAATAAATAAATAAAGGGAAAATCTAAATGGGATAGCTCTTCAAACACACAAATGATCTTATGCTAACAGTTGGGATTAAACAGCTGTCTCGTGGTTGTGCGATCATAACAGATGCTGTGCGCGAGAATTTCCTGCTAGCTTTGTTTTGCTTATTGCTGTTTGTGCAGCTCACTGGGCTGAATTCAGCTTATGGGATAGAGGTTTTATGATCCTTCTGCGAGGCACGGGCAGCTTCATCATCTCTCTAAGAGGAAAGGGGGTGTGTGGGAGGAGGAGATTGAGGGATTGGAGGGTAGGCTCTCTCATGCCACACTGGGAATGATGTCATATTGATGAAATTCCAACACACAAGTTTATGAACACTTTGACATTAAAGTGGCCTCCAACCTTTGTTTTTATTTACTTACATTTCTATGGAGACTTCCTTCTATCCTAGTATAGTATGTGCAGGTGGTATAGAACTGTAGCACATTTACAGAACATAGAGGGTTTTTTTGTGAGTCTGTAATGGATTACAGACTGTAATGACAGAGCCAGGCACAGTGGTGCATGCCTTTATTCTCAGGACTCTGGAGGAGGCAGGTAGATTGTTGTGAGTACAAAACCAGCCTGATCTACTTAGGGAGGTGAGTTCTAAGCCATCTGGGGCTACAGGGAGATACCACCTAAAAAAACAAACAAACAAATAAATAAATCCCACAAAGCAAAACCAACCAGCCAATCAAAAAACACTGTGGTGATCCCTGTCCCCTCTTCCTCCTGTCCCTTTCCGATGTAGAATGCACTGGCTGAGTTTTATTTTTCTTAGAAATTTCATTCCATTTTAGGGAGCTATGGAGATGATTCAGTGGATAAAGAGCTTACCATGCAGGAAGGAGAACCAAGACTCAGTTCCCAGCACTCACATAAAAGCCAGGCATGGTAGCACTTGTTTGTAATTCCAGCACTGGGGAAGGAGAGACCAGTGTAACTAATTGGTGAGCTATAGTTTAAGTGAGAGACATTGTCTCAAAAGGTAAGGTGGGAGTCTAGGCAGATGGAAGAGTGGGTAAAAGGGCTTTCTGTGAAAGCAAGAGGTCCCAAGTTCAAATCTTCAGCACTACATAAAAGCTGAGCATGGTTGCAGGTACCTGCAACTCTAGTCTGGGAAGGCGATAGGTGGATCTCAGGAGCTCACTGACCAGCCAGTCTAGCTGAAACAGCGAGCTTTAGGTTCAATGACAGACACTATTCCAAGAAATAAGATTGAGAGCTAGCCTCTGTATGTGTGTGTGTGTGTGTGTGTGTGTGTGTGTGTGTGTGTATGGATGCACATAACTGTACATACAAACACATATAAAGTTAAAAATGTGGGTATTTTCATGTGTGTAGAGTACACATACCCACACAAACAGTTTATTAAAAAGTAAAGTGGGGAGCTGAGCATAGTGCTGCACACCTTTAATCCCAGCACTCTGGAGGCAGAGGCAGGTGGATCTCTGTGAGACTGAGGCCAACCTGGCCTACATATTGAGTTCCAGGCCAGTTGGGGCTACAGGGACCCTGCCTCCAAACAAACAAACAAATAAAATAAGGTGGAGAGTGATAGAGGAATGACAGTCACACATGTGCATGTATACCAGACACACCTGCACAAAAGCACACACACATACACACACACATATAAAATGCAAACACATACACATATACACAAGCATAGGAAAGTTAATTCCACCTAGTAGTTGAGATTACTATCTCCATGTCTGCTAAGTGATGAATGATCATTGTTCCCCACTCTGACTAGAAGTTCAAATCTGGAAGCCATTTTGGCCTCAATTAGGTTACTTATTTAACCCTAACTATTCTCTAGGAACAAACTGTCATGGTTCATTGCACACTTTACTTAACAGCAGGTTAAATTCTATTGTTTATATTCCAAACTTTAAATGTAAATGGCAGATGTTTGAGTACCAAAAGGCACTTGATATCATCAATAGGTGATCATGTTTAGCATGCTTAAACTCAGTGCTAAATGCCTACCCACCTCTTCCCCACCAGAACCTCAATTCCCATTTATAAATGGTTGCTCCTCCATGCAATGAGGCATGCTTTCCCTGGCCAATGGTTCACTTGTGTTTTGTGAGGTTTTGGATGGGAGAGGAAGGAGCAGAATTGATTAACCCCCTGCCTTCCAAATCTTACCTTTGAATACGATACCTATCTGAATTAAATCAGTACAGCAGACTTCTCCAGCAGAAGTTTTCAACACATTAACATATTTAAGAAACTGGACTAGACTGCTGCCTCAGTCACACTAAAGGAATAATTTGAGTGATGACGTCTTAGGTATTACTAGATCTCAGAATAAAATCAAGCCTTCTCTGATAAACTGTGAATGCAGTAGTCATTCTATGATCTCAATATATCTCAATGCAATCCCATCCACATGTGATGCTTGATTATACTTACACCTCCTGAGGGCACTTTCTGCTATTACAGAAGAGCAAGTCAAAGTCCTGTAAAGTGAGTATGTGAGTTGTCCAAGTTTATACAGAAGCTACACTCTTACCCACCCACAGTGGACACCAGCTGCCACATCAAAAGACCCCGTTTAAGGGAGTGGAAAGTGAGGATTGACACCTAAGGTTTTCACATACACCAACATTCACATCACAACACATATGTACATACACACATATACATCATGCACGTGCACATATAATTAAAAGCAAAAATTTGACACATGCTATATGAATGAACATTGAGGATATTGCTCTCAAAGAAATGAATCAGTCACAAAAGACAAATATTACATGATTTCACTTTTAAGTACCCAGTAGTCAAACACACAGAAGAATGGTGGTTTCTAGGGGCAGGGGAGGGGAGAAATGCAGAGCATTTAATGCAGCAGAATTTGAGGTTTGCAAAAACAGTTTTAGAATTGGAGTCTTGATGGCTGCACATCTTGAATGAACTTAACCCCATTGTACTGTGAACTTAAAAATGGGTAAGACAAGTGTTTGCTGTTATGCTCATTTTACTATGGTGAATAACTCAGCAAGCCAAAAAAAAAAAAAGGCATGACCATAAACGTAGACTGGAAGCTTCCCTTGTTCCCTTGACATCTATTTCTAGCCTCTTGTCCACCCGAGTCTGAGCATAAAATATCCTCTGCTCTTCAGCAATATTAAGCATCCAAATACTCCAGCATGTGCCCAAGCCACACCTGTAAAAGGAGTAGTGCAAATTGGGCCATCACAGAGCTATGATTTACCCCTGCCTTGATGAACTTGCCAGGATCTTCACGCTCATCTTTTCAACCTTGCTGCTAATTAAATCGCAAATCTTTCCACTAGAGGATCTTTGAAGCACTTTCACTTTTTGAATGAATTTTGGCTCTTTTAATCTTTTTCAAGAATACAGCTTTAAATA
>NW_008355272.1:6822357-6854221 GCF_000622305.1 Nannospalax galili
TATATATGCAATAGAAAAGAAAGGTTAGTAGCTAACATATACCAAAAGCTTTTGCAGACTGTCATGATGGATATGAACAGATGAGTAGCATAAACTTCTGAATTTTGAGGAGAATACCTGAGAAACTATCTGAACAGCCCCTGAAAAATGAGGGATGGGAAAATCCCTGGTAGCAGAAAATAATAATATCCAAAAACTTTCACTGTGTTTCCCAGGGTTCTGTAGAGAAACAGAACTGACAGAAAGAATATCCAAAAGGAGATTCATTAGGCTGCCTTAGATCATTGATAAGCACTGCGCATTCCAACAGTGACTCCTTGCATGCTGGAGAGGCTAAAACACCCAGTCACTGTCCAGTCCATGAGTGTGTTGCTTTGAATAAGATGTGTCTCCCCTAGGCTTCAAGTATTTGGATATTTAGCCCCAGATGATAGTGCTATTTTACAGAGGTTTAGGAACCTTGCTGGAGGAAATGTGTCACTGGAGATGAGCTTTGTGAGTTCATGTCCTTGCCCCACATTCAAGCTTGATCTTCCTGTTCATGCTCAAAGATGTTAAGTCCCAGCTTTCTGATCTGGCTCCCCCTGGAATCCTGAGCCAAATAAACTCTTCTATTAGTTGCCTGCTTGTGCTGTGATAATTCACAGCCACAGAAAACTAGATGCATCAGTCTATGCTGTAGGCCTGGAGGACTCCTCCAGGTCCTCTGGTCTTCAGTCCACTTTGGAAGATTGAAGAAGTTGGGTTCTGATTCAATGATGGATAGCAGAAGCAGTGGCGGCAACAGAGTAGACGCACTCACAGGCAGGGAGTGAAAGTAGACACCAGAAGCAGCAGTGTGCCACCCGTAGACCTCTTTATACCTGGGCTGCCAGGGGAAGGTGTTGCTCACTTTGGGGAGGGTCTCCACCTCAGTTAATCCTTCCTGGAATGCCCTCACAGAACCACTCAGAGACATCATTTAGTCGGTTCCAGATTGAGTGAAGTTAACAACCAAGATTAACCATCACAAACACTCATAAATCTATACCATCTATTACAGGCAGTGATGTGCAGACAAAGGATACAATGATACATAGTTTATCAAAATGTTTGAATTTTTGTTCCATTTTGTTCCATTGGCAAAGCAATCTGGTAGCCTATTTTAAATATAAATATAAATAGCTTTCCCCTCAGTAGTCTCACCTCAAGAAAGCAAGGCTTCCTCTTCTTAAGGAGTTTGGGTGATGAGTCCTATATATAAGGATGTTTGCTACAGCACTCTTACTGAAAATAGACAGTCAAACATGGTACGTGCATGTCATAGAATATTGTGCAACCAGTGAAAGAATATATTACAGCCATATCAATTGACTAATGGAATTCTATGAAGAACACTTATATAGGAAGCAAAATTCATTTTAGGAAAAAAAATCTCAGATACACACTTGCCCTCCATATCCACACAGAGAAGAGCATGGAATTATATTTGTACAAAAACATCAGTGCTTAATGATCTAGGAAGTCTTATCCCTAGGCTGTTCATATTGCCTTGATGGAGAACTGGGCTGATGTGAGTAGAGAGAAAAGGAGGAAGTGAGTTTTTAAGATGACAAGAGAAAGGAAAAAACAGGAACAGGTACCACCCAAATGAAGCATTAAAAGGTATGTGTGAGTATAACTATAAAGAAATATAAGGATGAACTCCCTCTCCCCTGTTTCCATCCTTGTGGCAAAATGTCTAACATAAACATTTATAAGGAAGAAAAGATGATTCTGGCTCAGGGCCTTGAGCTTCTGGCTGCACAGTTTATCATGGAGGGCATGTATGATAGAGGAGGCTTCTAACCTCCTGATGGCCAGCAAGTGGAGAGATAGTGGGACTGAACAGAAGTCCCCATAGCCCCTCCTGCAGCACGCCATGAATGACTTAAGTTCTTTTAGCAGGTCCCAGCTCCTAAAAGTACCATATGCTGGTTACCATAGGTCTTGAGCCATAGATCTTTGGGGAATAGCCAAGACTAAAACTTTTTTATCTTCCAAGTAGTTATTGTTATAACTAGAAACACGGCTGATTGAGTTTTCCTGAATGATCCTTTCTGTTAGTTTTATTATTTTAATGTCAAATGAAACAAAAAGAAAATTAACAAAAAACCTAAATGAGATTTGTTTTATTTTTGTATAATCAAAATTCATATTAAATAACAACAGTGTCCAATTTGGTGGTTTGACATTTTCCTAGAAGATACAGTGAATATGAAAGTGATTGCATTAGTCAGGGTTCTCCAAAGAAACAGAACTGGTAGAATGAATATATATGTATAAAGATTTATCAGCTTAGCTCACAGGATAGAGTCCGAGTAGTCCAACAATGGCTGCACCACACTGGAGAGGCTGAGAATCCATAGTCGCTCAGTCCACGAGGCTGGATGTCTCAGTAGTCCCAATCCGGTGCTGAAGGTCTGACAAATTCTGAAAGATCAGCTAGTCTTCAGTCTACAGCAGCAAGACAAACTCACCAGCGAGAGAGAAGGCAAGCAGCAAGAAGCCTGGCATTCTCCTCTGCCTTGGCCTTTTACACTGGCTGCCATCAGAAGGTAATGCCCACATTTAGGGTGTGTCTTCCAGCTTCAGATGATCCAATCAAGAAGATCTCTTTCATTTCAGTTAATCCCAGATCCAGTCAAGTTGACACCCAGGATTAGCCATCACAATGATCATTTAATCTGCAGGAATTTTTATCTAGGTGAGGAGGAAACTTGGTCAGAAACAGTGCAGGTGAGTCACCTCACAGAAGAGGTATAGGCATGTCCATAACTTATGGTTTCCAGAAGAGAGATTGGAAGTCACCAATTTGTGTCATTTTTTAATGTATTTTCTTTTGTTATTATTCTTGTTTTCATATATCAGCTTTACATCTTGAATGTTTAACTGTTTAACTTTTTAATTTTGCTTATCATGCCATGACCTCATTTACTCAAAACTCCAGCAGTTTTAGAACTTCATAAAGGGTTTTTTTAGTTTTATCTTTCATTATTTTTTTCTGTTTTTTTTTCAGTTTCTTTCAGTTTTTCTGTTTTCTTTGCACAGTTCCTTCTAAATTTCTAGACACTATCTACATCTCATTATTGACGTCACATATCTTTATTTAATATCTAGTATATTTTTAAAGATATTTTTCCCTGCTTCAGTATCTAGTATGTTTTTAGTAACTATGCTACTTTTTGTTTTCTTAGTTTCTACTTTGTTGATGATATCAATGATAGCTTTAACTCTGCAATTGTGGATTTTTTGAGGGGAGGAGGTTTGACTTATCAGTTAGATATTATGTAAAACTAAGGACTCAAAATGGGTAAGTTTTTTGTTATTTAAGTTACCTTAATTAGTCTTTATTTTGAAAGATGGCAGAATACTTATTGTTTTCCTTTCTAGAATATTCCTCAAGATATGTAATAGTTGACACTAAATTTGGTGTCTTAAAACAACATACATTTCTTTTCTTACACTTTTGGAGATCAGAATCCAAAAACAGGTCCACTTACCTGTAATCCCAAAGGATCTAGGAACAATTCTGTACTTTCCCCAGCTGCTGAAAATTGCCTGCACTCCTTGGCTCCTGGCCACATATCACTCCAAACTGAACTTAGGTCATGTCTCTTTCCCTAAGCCTGACTTCTCTGTTTTAGACCCCAATGATTGCATTAGATATTCAAAGAAATCTTTTCCTGATCTGCTTCAAGATCTGTAGTTCTACCTTATTTGTAAGGTTGTCTTTTGCTATGTAAATCTCTAAGAATTAGTACTTTGATAGGCAGAAGGTATTTCTCTGCCTATCAAAGACAAACACATCCATGATTAGTTTAGGCACTGTTTACAAATGCTCCTTTGGCCTCTTCTAATTTCCCTCCTGTGCTCTCAGCATCTTCTTGAATCACTCCCCAAAAGGGGAGCACAAGAAAAACAATGTTCCTGGATTTATGACATAGGTTCTTTCTAGTTATTTCTACCAAGTCCAACCTTCTGACCCTATTGTTTTCACCCATTTTTGTTTTGTTTTGTCTGTTCTTTGTATGTAATTCTCTCTACTACCTGAAAATAATATACTTTAAAATTTTTTTATTATTTTTATTTTATGTATATGAGTGTATTGCCTGCATGTATTTGAGTGCACCCGTGTCATGCAATGCCGCAGAGGTCAGACAAGGGCTTCGGATTTTCCTGGAACTGGAGTTAAGGATGGTTTGTAGCTGCTCTGTGGATGCTGGGAATCAAACCCGGGTCCTCTGCAAGAGCAGTCATTGCTCTTAACCGCTGAGCCATCTCTCCAACCTGAAAATATTATACCTTTTTAAATGGACTTTTTACTTTGTGTTCAGTAATGTGCCACACCGCCATCCCATAAATTATCTCCCATTTAATCCCAATGGAAGGAAGCCTCTTGCAGGACTGGTCATACTCTCCCTCAATGCTATTCTGGTTACAACTACAGTTCTTTCTCTCTTCATCAATCTCTCTTCACATTTCTCACAACTCGTCTTTAGTGGTATCTTCCCATCTTTGCATTCCATCCATCATCTTGTGGTTGGCACCAATTCAATCTACTCTGAATCATCTAGCTTTTTGCTGATTAAGTCAACCCAATCTTGTATGCTGTTCTCTGTTTTTGTGAAAAGATCATATGCCCTTTGTTGCATCTGACTGTATGATTTTCTTGGTCCTCCTTTCTTCCTAGTTGAGTTTTTAAAAATATTTTATTTTTTTTAAATCTTATTTTATGTACATGAGCATTTTTCCCGCATTTATGTAAGTGCACCTATGTGGTGAAATGTCAATGAAGCTTAAAAGAAGGCATGGGATCCCCTGGAACTGGAGTTACAGATGGTTGTTAGGTACCATGTGGGTGCTGAAAAACAAACCTGGGTACTTTGAAAGAGCAGCCAGTGCTCTTACCTGCTGAGCCAACTCTCCAGCTTGTGTTGAGCCAGAGCCTTCACTTGGGGCTTGGAACTCCATTCACTGTTGACCATGTTGCTGACTAAAGTCTCCTCAGAGTTTCCTGTCAACCGCCCTATTCCAATTGCAAGTATTTAATACCATTGGCTTTGCTACAGAAAAAAAAAAAAAAATTATCCTAGCTCTACTGCCTGCCTTAAGGTATTATACTTGTGGTAATATACTCTGAAGAGCCATACCCTGCGGATTTCCCACTCCAGTGAAGGATTCTTCCTGTGGACACCTTGCCTCACTCCCTCTGTAGAATAGAGATCTTTTCCCACCTTACCACAATTATTCTTCTATGATGTGGACTTGTGTCTGCTTTTCTTCTGGCTGCAATCAGTAGAGTTCCAACCAATGTTAAGACGCGAATCATTAGTCAAGATGAAACAGAAGGCAGAAACTGAATTCCAGGAGCCTTAAAAATATCTAGCTCCATATTACATGGTTGAAGAGTCAAAGGGGTCTTGTTGGAGCCAGAGGTGGTAATGAGCATAAACCCAGGTGGGACAGTCTTCATTTATCAATGAACATTCCACTGCCCTTTCCTAAATCATGGATTGCCTTCTCAGTTCTGGCCATTTTTTAAAAGTCTTCTACTTTTCAGTCATTATTTCCAATCTTACTTATGGTTGCCAGTCAATAGCAGTTATTTTCATGTTAGTCTATGACTTCATGGAGGCAGAGTACTATTTAGATGACACTTTATATTGTTGCTGTTGCTGTTGTTTTGGTTTGTTTTGTTTGGGTCTCAGTTTTTTGTTTTGTTTTTATTTTTTCTATTTTAAGACAGGGATTTACTATGTATCCCTGGCTTGACCGGAACTCTCTATGTATACCAGGCTGGCCTGAAACTCACAGAGATCTTCCTGTTTCTGCCTCTCAAGGTGTGTACCACCACGCCCCTCCTTAGATGACACTTTAAATCAAGGTCCTTGTTTGTATTTCCTCCTGATGGAAACAGCAAGCACTCTGGAGGGAAGGAACAAGTGAAGAAGGAAATATACAATGACAGCTTATAGGCAGGCACCAAGGGTGCCTTGTGGATCCCCAGTCCTGCTGTGGAAACTATTTCAACAAGACAGGCTGCTTCAGATTTCCCACACCTCCAAGTAAGTGCGTAAAGTCTGAGAATAACAGTTTTCCAATGAGAGTTTGTGTATTCTCTCTGGCTTATCTTCAACTGCAGAAGAGCAGCTCACTATGATTAAATTCACCTGTGTCTAGTTCTGTCCTCTTCTCCATCTGGATTCTTCCTAATCTTTATCTAGCTATTGTCCCCCATGATACATTCTAAGCAGTTATTCCCTATTTGCCTGTGATTGCAGCTGTCTCATCTCTGGACATTTATTCTCTTTGTAAAGTCTCTGAGGCTCTACAGCACCCTCTGAACACATCCTGCTGTTACTTTGAGTCCTAGTTAAAGGTTTATTTTTAAGCTTCATGCTTGTCACTACCCTGATTAAACAGGATTTATTTTAGTCATTTTTCTGTTACTGTGACAAAACACCTGAGATAATTAATTTAAAAAAGGAAAGATTTATTTGTATATAGAGTTTTGGAAGGTCAGCCCATGGTCAGCTAAGAACACATAACAGAGACAGATAATCATTTCCTGAAATGTCCCTCAGGGGGATGGAGAGGTAGCTCAGTGGCTAAGAGCACTGATTGATCTTACAGAGGACACAGGTTTGGTTCCCTATGTCCATCTACATGGTGGCTAACAACCATTTGTAACCCTAATTCCAGGGGATCTAGTGCTCCCTTCTGACCTTTGTGGGCATTGAATGCAGGCAGTGCACTTATACACATGTAGGCAAAGCTGGGGATGGTGGCTGACACCTTTAATATCAGCTCAGGGGGCTGGGGGTAGGAGAGGCAGAGGCAGGCAGAGCTCTGTGAGAAAGAGGTCAGCATGGTCTACATAGTGAATTCTAGGCAGGTTGTGGCTACAAGGAGACCTTGTCAAAAAATAAAGCAAAACAAAACAACAATAGCAATAAAAAACATACATGCAGACAAAAACATTCATTAAATAAATAAATCGAAAAAAATATTTTAAGAAATGTCCCTCAAAAGCTCAAAAACAGAAAATAAGGCAGGCCTGGTGGCACACACCCATAATCCTAGCACTGGAGAGGTGGATGTAAGTGGATCAAGAGTTCTAGATCAACTGTAGAAACAGTTAGAGGACAGCCTGAGCTACATGAGACCCTGACTCAAAAGAAAAGAGAAAGAAGAGCAAGAAAAAGAATGATGAAAGGTTCTGGGGTCCCTATATCTCCTTCAAGGGCACCCCTCCAATGACTAAACTTCCCCTAACTAAGCCCTGCCTCTTAAAGGTTCCACTTTCCCCCAGAACCATGCTGAGGAGCAAACATTTAACACATTGGAGTACATTACACATCAAACCGAAAGAAGCAGGTTCTCAGCCAACAATATTTGTGGGTCTGACACATCAAATATCTCTTTCAAGTGCCCTTTCAAGTTCCAGTTTGTTTACACTATTGGGAACTGCTTTGTCTCTCTCAGATAAGGACAGAGTACTTTGGAAATGATCATTTGTTTGCTACACTCTTTTCAGAAGTTTGCTTCAATTACTGAGTAAAACTGAGTTAATATTACCTACAAGATAAGAGCATGGCCCAACCCTTTGTTAGCCTCTTATCTAACAAGACCCTGGATTCTTCACAGCCTCTTCTATATAGGCCTCATGTGCCTGATTTTGGCGTCCCCCCCCCCCAGACATTTTAGCCTGTCTCCCTTAGCTTCTGTTTTTCCTACACAGTTTTTCACCAGTAAAGATAGATAAAATTACTATGACTCTCTGTGGCTTGTAGCTACCAGCAAGAAGTTCATGGAATCTCTAATTTTATTTTCTGATGTCATACAACCAAGGGAGATTATTTTTTCTATAAAGTTGACTCTCAGATGCTTAAACTGACTTAGTAGCAATAAAGACTTTTTAAGGGAAAACCGATCAAGAGGGCAAAATCTCAGTCTGGGTAGAGTTCTAACATTCTAGTAGGGTAGAGTCAGTGGCCTGACGAAGGGACCACCATTCAGGAAGGCAGGACCACTTCTAAGAAGGCAGGTGAATCTTTGTACTTTTCTGAACTACTCAGAAAAGGGATAACTTTTCCCTTTTTTTCTATCTCTGTTCTAAGCAAGTTTTCTCCATTCCTTTGGATTTCCTTAATCTTTCTTTAGCAAGCTGCCATGTGGTTGTCCACTATGTGGCTGATTAACCTCCCTAATGACTTAAATCAACCATCATGATTTGTTCTTCCTTCTTTCTCCTCCTCTGGGCAGCTGCTAAGATTTACAGCATGCCTGCCTTAGAGTTTTTCTCTAAATGCTAATAAAATTGTCCTTGAACTTCCATTTGAGTTGCTCCTAAATTCTTTTGTTAATGTGATTCAGAACTCCAGGAGGGCATCCCAATTCCCCTAGCCTCATCTGGCAAACACAAAAGGGCTGCCCCAAATTTCTGGTTATATAATGTGTTTAAAATGTCAGTGTTTCAATGAAACAGACACAGAACACATTCATAATTAGCTGCAAAGATTCTCACCTCTTTCTCCATGGTAAGCAGCCTTTCTGTCTACTTAGCCTCTGAGCCTCAGTCTCTAGAAAGCAAACTTTCTTAGCTTAGGAGTAGGGTAAGCTTAAATTTCCACAATAGATATTGAATAAGCCTTCAAATATTTCCTTTTATAACTACAGATAAGTGTGAAACCTGTACAGTCTATGCTTTTGCATGGCTCCAAAATATTTCAAAATCAGAGAGAGGTAGATATACAATCAACTAGACTCAAGGGAAAGTGTGCTTCTCAGTTATTAATTCCCCAAACGATAGAAGATAGTGAATACACATTTGGAAGATTGTATCCCCCAGATCTGACAGTATCCAAAAATTAGAGTTACTGTTCTATTATTTATAATTATTTCAGATGGCCTATGGGCATAAGAAAGAGACATTTGGAAATCAATAAGGAGTTAAAATTCATTCATTCATTCATTCATTCATTCATTCACAAATGTATCGTGAATGGCTGCTCCATAAATGGTACTCTCTGGGTCCTGGCCATCCTGCTGACAAATCAGGCAGAGGCTTCTGCTCAAGGCCTTAGAGATTTAGGAAGGAGACAGAAAATTAACACTATCTAAAATGTATAATTAAACATAATAAAGATTGTAAAACATAATATGGATAGGCTCAAATTGAAGACAGACTAAATGTTTGTCATATGAGGAATCACAGTAAAACAAAATGTGGTATATCCATAAAATGTTAAATGTTATGTTAAATGAGAGAAACTAGTTGCAAACGGCCATATATTGTATGATAAAGCTAGACAAATATACAAAGACAGAATTCAGATTAGTAGGTTGTTTAGAACCAGGAGGGGGATGGGGAATGACTCTGAATCGGCATGAGAGCAATATTTGCTGAATAAATTGTAATGATTTTTCTGAAATTTGGTGAATCTGATTAAAATATAAAAGCATTTGCTGGGTGTGGTGGCACATGCCTTTAGTCCCAGTACTCAGGAAGCAGAGGCAGGCAGATCTCTGTGAGTTCAAGGCCAGCCTGGTCTACATAGTGAGTTCTAGGATAGCTGGGGCTATAGGGAAACCCTGTCTCAAAAAGACTTAAAAAAAAAAAAAAAGCATAATACAAGCTTAGAGAAGGTAAAGTGTATAGGTAAATAATTCCTCAGTATATCTGCTGATGTTTCTTAAATAATTAGGCCAAAAAGTCCCAAGAATTATTACTTGAAAAATAATAATCATTCTTCTAAAATATACTAGGAAGAGTAATAAAAGATCAGTGTGCACATACACATGTCTCTTTAAATAACTAGTGAAGGGTTTTCTGAGGAATAATATTTCATGAGAAATATGAAGAATAAAGCCAGTCATGGTATAATGGTTTGTTTTCAACACCCTGACACAAATTCAAGTCACTTGAAAAGAGGGAGCCTCAATTTAGGAATTTCCTCCAGCAGATTGATCAGTGGGCATACCTGTGGGACATTTTCTTGATTGCTCTTTGATGTGGGAGGGTCACACCCATGGTTGGTGATGCCATTCCTAAACAGATAGGCCTGAGCAACTCAGGAGCAGTAAGTCAGGAGGCAGCATTCTTCGATGGTCTCTGCTTCAATCCCAGGTTCCTGTCATGAGCTTCTTCCCTGGCTTCTCTTGATGATGGACTGAATGGTGAAATAAACTCTTTCCTTCCTGAGTTACTTTTTTTGGTCAGGGTTTTATCACAGCACTAGAAAGCAAATTGGAACAGAAATTGATACCAAAGAGTGGGATCTTTCTGTGACAGACTTGACCGTGTTTTTGTTTTAAATACTGGAGGAATATAGAAGTATTTGGATTTTGAGGCTGGGAAAGCCTTTGTGTATTCAGAGCTTAACAAACCAATGGTGTGGAGTTTGGAATAGCTATGCTGAGAGAAATGTGAATGATGGAGGCCTGGTTTGTGATATTTCAGAGGGAAGTTTGAGAGTCTTAAAGACTCTCTTTGGGGCTATTCATGTGATATTTTTGAATGAGGAATTTTTGGAAGTGAAACATTTTGTGTTTTAATGGGGCAATAAATACTGGTTAGCTAGAGTTGAAAAATAACCTGTGATTAAAAAGAGACTAACAAAACTGAGGTGAATTCCTCTGGGAAGGACTTTATCATGGTCAGCAAACAGAATCTGTGGTCCAGAGAGGGCCAAGGCTGCATCTCAAGCTGGAAGCAGAACTTGATAATGTCTCCCACGTGGTACTGGTTTTGGTGACATGAAAGCTTCAGGCTTAAAGGGATGATGAGAGAAGCTGACATTTGATACCACATGGCAGAGCTGGAGTCCATGCAAAGAGGCCAGGAGGTCATTGATGAAGGTGCAGCCTCAGTTGCAGTGGATATTCCAACGTATTGGACATGCCAGGACTGTGAGACAACCACTAAAACAGAATCAGACATGGAATGGTGCAGGACGGAGTCTATGAGACAAGTGATATGTGCTGAGGATGGCAGAGACACACATGTGGCCCTGTCAGAGCATTCCGAGCCCAGAGGATCAAGAGTTCCTGATGTTTGACACTGAGCTACACTGCTGGACAATGGTTTCACTTAACTGTAATAGATAGAAAACATGACAACAGTAGCTTAAACTGCATGCATTTTCTCCCCCATCAATGATGTTTGAGAGTAAGAGAACAAAAGTCACTGTACAACAATGATGCAGAAATTCTTGCCTCATGGCTGTGCCAGCAGTGGTGTAACAGGAATTGATGGGAGTCTCATGTCTAGTCTTTAAAGGTGCTTTTAAGAGTTTACTGTTCACCAGTGTATTTATTCACAAGGTCATACCTAGCTGCAAGAGAAGCTGGGAAAATGAAGAAAATTTCCATTTCAACTATAAACATAGATGCTTTCTATCAAGAGTCAAAGAGACAATGGTGATTTGAGGCCAATGACTAACCCTTACCAAAGATGAAGTTTGACCCTTGTTTGTTTCCTGGATTTCTTCTGGTGTCTATACAGTTTAGTTCATGTGCTGACCCAGTAAAGACAATGAATTGGATTAGGAGAGCAAAGGGCCAAAGTCCACGAGGTTCTTGAGAAAGATATGGGGTAAAGTTCTTTTGAAAGCCTTTTGCACATTGTAATTTTTATTTATATTTTTTATGTGTATGAGTGTTATACTTACATGTATGTAAATGTACCAGTGTGCAGTATATGTGAAGGAGAGAAGAGGGCATCAGATCCCCTGGAAATGGAGTTATGGATGGTGTTAGTCACCATGTGGGTGCTAGGATTCACATCTGGGTCTTCTGAAAAGCAACCAGTGTTCTTAGCCACTCTGCCATCTCTCCAGCCCTGTAATTTTAAAGAAAAGAAGCTGATATAGGGAAGAGATAGATATGTGTGATACTTTTGGAATAATATGAAGGATGAGAAATTTTCCAATGAACAACATCTGTTTTCAAGACTAAAGTAGGGTCAGTTTATAGAAAAAAATGCTGGTTTCAAGAGACAGGCAAAGACTTAATATCATTTTCCTGGTGGCCCAGTGTAACAGGTGAATTTTGTAGTGCTGAAGCCCACTTGCAATTGAAAATTCATTCTAAAAGCAAAACCTAGATTAGCTAGGATTAGCTAACATGGACTGAGGGAGGATGCCAGGAGAAGGAACATGGCAGAGTTAATTCAATGTTAGAGTAAATACTGAGAGATAAGATAGTGTAGAGTTGTTACAAAAAAGCAAGGAAGTGATTCTAATGACCTTCACCATTATCATCAATCAGCTTCCCTAGCACCTGTTTATGTATTGAATGTCTCATTTGCATATAGCAGTTTTTAGTTACAAAAGATTGGTATTGCATAGCTTCTTTTTGTTGTTTACTACAGCTACTTTTAGCTTTTGTGACTAATGAAATATTTTTCTATACATATGAAATTGCTCCTAATTTAAGTCCATTCCCCCAAGAGTTATTACCTTTATCTCTGGAAAAAATAGTCCTGCAAATTCCTTACAGATTATTTCATAATCTTGTCATCTTTTACTTTACTGTCTGCAGAATAATTTTCTTTTTGTAAAATATTTTATTTTATTATTTTTACTTTATGTGTATGCATGTATTGCTGAATGTAGGTAAGTGCACCTGTTTCATGCAATGCCCTCGGAGGACAGAAGAGGCTGTCGGATCCCCTGGAACTGGAGTTATGGACAGTTGTAAGCTGCCACGTGGGTGCTGGGATTTGAATCTGGGTCTTCTGCAAGAACAGACGGTGTTCTTAACCACTGAGCTATCTCTCCAGCCCCTGCAGAATAATTTTTTTAAACATATCACAAACTTCTATTGCTTATATCATTTGACTTTCTCTTCTCTGAGCCTTCCACTATATCTCCATTCCTTTATGGAGTGTGGGACTAAAGCTGAATGTAGAGGTTCAGCTGGATCAATCTCTTGTTTGATAAATTACTCAAAGGACAATGGCAGCATAATTTCATTCATATAGTGTGTCATGTGCAAAGATAAGGAAAGACAAGGAGGCAGCTCCCTAATCTTGCCTGTTTGAATCACAGCATGGGGCAGGTTGCTCCTAATAAGCTATTTGGACTAGGATTTGGCTCAGTCAGTAAAGTGCTTGCCATGAAAGCATGAACATCTGAGTTTGAATCTCCATCATCCATATGAAAACTACATACGGCGTATGCATCTATAATCCCAGGGCTGGGGAGGCTTAGACTCCTTGGAGTTCATTGTCCAGCCAGCCAAACTGAATTGATGAGCTCCATGTCAAATCAGTGACTTTCTCAACATTATATGGAGAACTAGAGAGATGTCTCACCTATTAAGAACACATATTGCTCTTGCAGAGGACCAGAATTCTATCTCCAACACCCACATCAAGTGGTCCACAGCTGCCTATAGACCAAGCTCCAGAGGATCTGATATTGTCCTATGGATTCTCTGGGCACACCTGTATACACATGTGAACATATCTATACACAAATATACATGATCAAGAATAATATAAATTTTAAAAAATAAATAAGATAGTGACTGAAGAAAACATCCAGCATCTTTGGCCTCCACATGCATGGACACACAAATGCACGTACATGTTCACAAACTCACACAAATACATGTACCGGTACTCATACACACACATGTATACATACACATACATACACACACACACATACACACACACACACACACACACACACACAGAGCTTTTTGGGAGTTAATTTGCCTTTCTAGTTACACTTCATTCAATCTCTTGAAGGTATTTTGCAAGGGAGACTAGATTCCCAAACCAATGTAGCCTATGGAGAAACAAATATAACACTACAAGATCTTGCTTTCTGTGTTTTTAATGCCTCTTTATCATAGAACAGGTGTAAATTACATTTTGAAATTTGTATAATTTCCCACGGTAAAAATACTAAAGGGAACTGGTAGGTTCTCTTGCATGTTAATAAACTGGATCTTAATGTTAATATAAAATTCAACAACAGAGCTGAAGCTATATTAGTACCAGTAATAGCATTCATTTTCATCTAGGTTAAATTAGCCTGTTTTTCACAGCACTGTTTGTGAGCCTACTGATAGAGTACCAGAGTTCTACTTTCTCCCCTTCTGTGCCAGAGCTTGTCATTTTGGTGTGTAGAAGAGGATATGTTTTTTGCACGGGTGAAGTGATATCTCACTGTAATTAAAAAAAATTGTTTTATTTATTCATGTGTATGCTTGTGTCTGTGTATGTATGTACATATGCGCATGCTGATGCCTGTGGAGGCCAGAAGATGGCATCAGGTTTCTTGGAGCTGAAGTTACAAAACCATGTGAGCCTCTTCATGTGAGTTCTGGGAACTGAACTCAGATCCTCTGAAACAAGCATCAAGTGCTGTTAACTGTTGGGACTTCTCTCCAGCCCCTCATTGTGGTTTTCGTTTGTATTTCCATGATGATTAGTGACAATGGACATCTTTTCACATACTTTATGGCCCTTTACTTGTGCACTCCTTTTGTTTTTCTTCCTCCTCTTCTTTAAGCAGGATTTCACTATGTAGAACAGCTTTGCCTAGAGCTTACAATATGGCTTCAGTTTCCCAAGTTTGGGATTATAGGCATGATTCACTGTGCTTAGTTTTGTATATCATCTTTGGAGGAATGTCTACTGAAGCTCTTAGCACAGTTTTAAAATGTGTCTGTCAGTTGTTTGCTATTGAGTTGTAGAAGTTCCCTCCATATTTTTGAAATTCATGTCCTATCTGCCATATGGTTTATAAATATTTTTCTCTGCTTCCCTCTGTAGTTTCCTTTGCTGTACAGAAGCTTTTTGTTTTCGTGTGATATCATTTGCCTAATTTTGCTTTTGTTGTTGTGTGCCTAGGCTCATATCCAAAAACACCAAGTCCAGATCAGTGCTAGGCCACTTTTCCCTCTTTTCCTGTATAAGTTTTATTGTAAACCATTTTGAGTCCAGTCTTGTGAATGGTTGCAAAACAAAGCTTTAATGTAATTCTCTGATGTGGATAGCAGTTTTCCTGACACCATTTGTTGAAAAGTCTCTCTTTTCCCATTGTGTATTCCTGGCAGCCTTGGCACATTGACTGTCTATGTATGGATCATTTCTGCATTCTCTTTCTGTGTCATTGCTCTATATACCTGCCTGGATTTCTTTACTTTTTATCAACTATTACACTACTCCTCAGCAATTTTCAGGGTCTGTAAGTGCCTCCAAGAGCCTTTATTGTTCTGTTTGGTGATGAAATACATCACTGGAATACAATTACCTTCAAAATGTTTCCTTAAGGACAATAATTAAAGTTCCCAATGCTATTCTGTATTTGATATCTAATTTCCAGAATATTAGCTTAATTTTTAGTCATCTACCAAAAGTGGAAAACAAGATTTTGGGTTCTATCTCAACTTGCTTATCATGACACTGAACAGAGGTGAGGTAGAGTGACATCTCTGTGGAACATAGGTTCACAAGGCCCTGTAGGTAGATATCTGTCTAGTTTCTGGCAATTGGGACTGACACTAGTTACATTTGTGCATCCAGTAAAATCAAAGCTGCTTTCTTTCTAAATTAATCAAAAATAGCAAGATACTTGTATGCAGCTATCCTAGGTTGCTTCTCGGTTGCTATGATGAAAACACTGAACTGACTAAGAGTAACTTGGGGAGGAAAGCGTTTATTTCATCTTACAAGTTACAGTCCATCATCAAAGGAAGCCAGGGTGAAATTGCTAGGCAGGAACCTAGAAGCAGGACTGGAGGGATGCTGCTTACTGGTTTGCTCCCAGGCTTACCTTCAGCTAACTTTCTTAAACAGCCTATGCCCACCTGCCCACACTGGGCTGTGCCATCCCACATCAACTAGTAACCAATAAAATATTCCCTTAGACATAGCAATATGCAAATGTGATGGAGGAAATACTTCAGCTGAGATTTCTTCTCCCCAAGTGGATCAAGTTGACAACCAAGATTAGCTATCACGTTATATAAAATATATGTGCATAACACATGGTTTTGTGTGTGTATATACATGTACATATGTATAACATGTGTAAATGAATTTATATATGCATAAAATAAATATGCATGTGCATATGTGTATATATACATACAAATCTAAGGTGTTTCCTGGTGTTCTTTCTGATTGAGATCTAGGAAGTCTACTGTCTTATTTTTTGGAATTTTTACCTACAAAGGAAATGAGAAGTAACAATAATAACTCAATTTCCTGAAAAAGAAAATCCCTTTTGCCATTTTTTCTGAAACACTTCAGCAATTTATTCATAATCAGAGTCTCCACCTCACCTTCCTGGTGTATTTATGTAGAAGATTATTTCTCGTATATTTGTAAAATGTCATTGAGTCCTAAGCAAGGTCCCAAAAGATCGGGGAACTTGTGGTACCTGGTACCTGAGTCACAGAGCAAGCCTGACAGATGAGATCACATGTGAGAATAAAAAGATTACTGAGTATGCCTTTGTCTTTAAGAACATGAATAACTGACTTTTTTCTTGCCTATTTCCTCCATGGAGAATTTACTGGCCCAAATTTTTTAAAAAAGCTCCTTCCACACTCCCATTTGCTGTAAGTGCAATTAGTTGCAGGTACAAAATTTGGAGCAAAGAGGCCTCTGGTGGCCTGTTGTGCCTGCAATTATCCAACTGTGGCTGCAGTTTTTCAGTGCACAACTGATTGCACCCACAAAAAAGAAAGGCTAAACTTTGAAAATGGGTCCCTTTAAGACAGTTGGGGGACTGCATGCCTCTGGTTGGCAAATTGAAATTTTTATAGGAGCCCACCCATCACTGGGACTCGAACTGCAAGTCTGAAATCCAGGTTAGGCATCTCTGGTGAGAGAGAGGCCAGAACTTGAACACAGGTGTGGAAACAACCCCCCTCCTCCTCAATCAATGCAGCATCACCTAGAGTTGCTGGTAGATGGGCTTTAAGTAGTGAGTTTTCCTGACTTCATCTTCTGCTTAGTTCACCAGTCACTCTCCAAAAGGCTTTGCAGAGAGAAGCTCGGTCACACTGTCAATATAACACATTTAACCAACTCTAAATTTGCTTTAAAGAGACAGCTACAAAGATTGACTTTTGCAAAGTGACTCACTCCACCATGCAGCAAAGGCGTCCGTTTGCTCCCGACTGTTATTAACTGTGTCACTGAGTACATAAGAAAGGGTTCTGAAGGAATTCCAGTATGAATCCACTAATTCAATAATCCAATAACATAAATTCAAGTAATGGATATTAACACAATGTTCAAAATACATTCCCAACTTTTATATCTCTCTTTTTCTGACAGACGGAGCATGCGTAGTGAGAGGCTCCTGATGCAATAATAAAACCCAAGTCTCATCTAGAAAAAAAGAATCATTATGGGAGGATGGTAATTTACTTTATATGACCTTCCATTGATTATTCTGTGGCTGCTACACAAATATCACAGCAGCTATTGATCGTAAAACCTACCAAATAGATCTCTAATAGCTTTTACTGGGCAAAAATAATTATGCTTGCACTGTGGTCAAACACACATAAACCAATGTGGAGGTATTAATGTATGGTATTATTACCCATCTGTCGGCAAAGTATGGAGAAGACCCTTCCCCAGCACACACTATGTCTGAGCGCCGTGAAAGCTCAATATCCAAGCCAACAATTATATCCAGTTATACTGAAAAATTGATTACTGTAAGTAAAAGCTAGAGCTGGAAATCAGGGGCTGCAGCTTTGCTTAATAAAAGTAAAATCATAACGAGGAATCCTAATTGAGCTGAGACTTTGAAGACACAGAAATTGAATTTCCTTGTGGTGTGTCGGCAGCTGAATAACTTTTCATAGTCAAGAGCTTCCTATCTTGCCAAGATCAAGATCAATGATCAACACCGTAAAAGGTCAAGGTTTCTAATCCAAGAATGGATCATCTCTTTCAAGGAAAAGTGTACCGCACAATCCAAAAAGCAGCTCTACGGCTACAGAGAGCAGGAAAAAACAAGGGAAAGAGAAACTTCAGTTCCACTTTGGTGAACAGGAAAGATGTTCTATTCCCACAAAATGTACAGACTTCTACAGGAGATGTGCCATGGTTCACCTAGACCACAAAAAGCAGTGACCAAGGTAAAGATTCCATTACACTAGACTCTCAGATCTGGGAGCAATGTCTCAGACTTCAGTCTTCCACAGAAAGTCTATCACTTGCCCTTTACTCCACCCCCCCTACAAGTCAGTATTCTAAATAATAATACCTAAATAATAATAAATAATAATACTTGTTCAAGTACATCAGTATCAACATTCAAAAACACCAAACTATCATCAGGATATTTCATTTTCAGGAACCATAATGAATGACTGACATGTTAATGGGAATGCATTACAAGTAGCAAAAATGAGAGAGAATTTGCTGATGAAGTGTTAGACTTTAGTGTCTACACATGTGTGTGAAGAGGTGAGGTTGCGGGACTGATAATCCTGACTCATGACACACAACAGAGTCATATCCCACTTCTGTATCAGAACAGAATTGGATCATGAAACTGGAGGGCTGAGCAGTCTAGTGATTGGAAAGGTTTCCCAAGTGCTTATGCCCTCAGCACACCTTAGCCCAACCTCATAAGGTAATTCTTTAAAAGCAGTCAGGGCATCACAGAGGAAACTAGGCTTGAGATCCACTGGCAGTGAGGGGAGAGACTTCAGTGATGGACAGTTTGCACATGAGGACCCTTTGATCTACCCCAGGGTGAACCCTTCTTTCTGTAGCAACAGGGTTCATCTCATTTGTTTGTTTCTCTTTTTATTTTGGCTATATCAGTTCCAGTTCTCAAAAGGCACTCAAGTGAAATCATTATTTATTCTCCTTTTCATGATGTATGGTTCAGAAGCAAGACAGATGCAGGGGATTGGAGGTAATGCTGTGTGCTGCTATGCTTGTTACCACTGGTGATTCTGATTTAAGAAATCCCTTCCTCTAAGAAAAGTGTTGTTTTCCAAAGCTTTGCACCAATGTAAACAACATGGGCATAGACACACTTTCCAACATGTCAGAGGGAGTCAGGGTGCTGTTTCCATCCTCCTTTGTCCTTGGTTCTCAAATTACATGGTCAAGTGGGCATTTTGAGTCCTTTAAGCCTCAGGAGTTATCAACCCAATTATAAAATCCATACCATGTTGGCTGACTTACCAGAGCTGCATCCTCAGAGCCAGTGCCCAGCTCAGCATGGCTCTTATCCCCAAGCAGCCAAGGCTGTTGCTTTATGTGTATTCTGCCTATTGAGAAAATAGAAGCTTCCCTGTTGCTTGAGGTTCAATTCTTGACTTGCATCTTCACAATCTGGGCTTTGGTCCTTTTTGGGTTTTTGCTTGTGGTAGTTTTTGTGTCTAATGGAAGCTGTTGTATCTTTGGGCTGTATTGTACTAGTTAGCACTCTCTATCTCTGTCTCTCTCTCTCTGTCTCTCTCTGTCTCTCTCTGTATCCCTCTGTCTCTCTGTCTCTGTGTGCATAGGAGTGTAGACTGTCACAGAGGACAGAGGTTAATATTGGTGTTTTCTTCAATCCCTCTCTCCCTTATTTTTTTTCAGACAGTGTGTTTCAGTGAACTTGAAACTCTCTGGAATCAGTTCAACTGTTTGGCTAAGCAAGCCCCAGGAATTATCCTGTCTTGAGGGTTACGTTGGGTATTATTCACTTAAGTGTTGGGGAAGTGTTTTTAAAAATGTGCATGGGCCTGCCAGTTTCAAATTAGGCTTGCAAACTCTGGTGTGTAAGTACCAGAGAGACCAACAGGCCAGAAGCCACACATCATATCCTCAAAACCTGTTCTCATTTACTCCTTCCTTTTAAAGGTAAGCATTATAATCCCTAACGTTTTTAGAGGCTAACCCCAGAGTGAGGGCTCGTGGCAGAAAGCGTGGGGTGTTCCCATTCTCCAGCCTCCACTCTAGCTACCAGCTGTAGACTCAGCACAAACGCCGGCCTGTCACCAGAGCCTACCTTTCCCGGGTTTGGCCTTGGAGAACCGGGTGGCTCACAAGAGCACCGTCAGCCCGTGAGGCGTGGTGAGCAGACCAGAGGAAAGCGACGGGCTATCCCGCAGGTGCTGCCCCACCTGCCATCGGATTGGCGACGGAGGCGGCTCTCAGCAGGGAGGAGGATGGATGATGGATGGTCTGTCTGCCCGCCAGGGTCCCAGCAGCGGGGGACCCGCGCATGCAAATAGGAACACACTTGCAACCCAGTGAGGCGCCAAGCAGGGAGAACGAGATGCCTGCACAAAAGGATTGGCCCTGGAATGTTTAGATTTTGAAGATTAGTTTCTATTATATCTCTGTGGGAGAAAGGAAAACGCAGGGTGGGAAAGTGGAGGGAGCAGAGCCCCGGATGATTTCGGTCTGACAAATCATTTCGCCAGCAGAAAGAGCCACGAGCCTGCTCTACCCAAACTGCAAACTGTTTAAAAGTCATATTCACTCTTACTGTTAACGAAGCCCTCCCTATGTGAATCTGAGAAGTACCTTGATAAAAGACCTACACATTTGCGTTTCAACCTCAGCTCAGGCAATGTTTAAACTGCAGAAAACTGATTAAAGGAGAGACAGTAAGAGGATGTATTTCGGCAATACTATGCAGAATCAAAACCCAACATAATTGGCTATTAAAAGCTCAGAAAACCTTTCATAAATACACTACTAGGAAATGCACAGATAGGGACCAAAGGCTATATTATGCATATTAGAACGTGTGAGATTTTCATCATATATCAGATATTTATGTATTTAAAAGTCACGAGCCATTTAAATATGTTTTGTTTGTCCTTGCAAAAATACCACAGCAGGTAGTTTTAGTCCATTCGGCGTAAGGTGTTCTTTTAAAAACTCATTAGGGGGTGGGGCAGACAGATGCATAGCAAGAGAAAACATGTCGGGGATCGCCATAGAAATGGGCCTGCTAGCGAGCTATTGTATCACCTGGTCTCTTGTTTGGCGTCTGAAGGACAGGCCTATTCAAGGCAAGTATTTCTCCCCGACAGCCTGGCTGCCGAAGGTAATACATCTCATGTCAAGGAAAAGCCCGTCCTGCAGGTCGGTGCGTTGATTCATTTGCCTCTGAGAGCAAATAGTTCAGGGAAACAGTTTATTTTTTTTCTTCTTTTTTCATATGGGGAATATGTGGTTCTGTCTAATTGTGCCTTGAAATACCCACCATCCTCTTCTGCCCTCAACACCACCCTTACTAAGGAAGTGAAAACTACCTTTGAAATAGCAGTGAGACTGATACTGATTAAAAAGTGCATGTTAGCTAATCAATTTAAACAGGGAGGCCTGAGTGTCAGTGCATGCATTTCTCGTTCAAATACCCTGTTTTAACAGCATAACAGGTTTGGAAAAGAGAATGTAAAAGAAGCCTGTTTCTCTCATCAGGTTCACAACACAACCGAAAATGCACATGCAAATAAATTCATGCATATTTCAATACTAAAGAATACGCTTGAATACTGTGGATTTTCACACCACATTACCCCCAAAGAACTTCACAGTATTATTAGAGAATAACTATATTAATCACCTTTATCAGCAGCATAATATTTCATGGATTGTGTGTTTATTTGCTTAACTGTTCGATTCTTGGGTCCCTTTTTGGTTTCAATTGAGTACATGATATGGTAAGGAACATCTTAAGGCAAAATATCTGTTCTAAATTGATTTTAAAGGTATCTAAAATGTAACAGAGTCATGCTCTTTGAAATCTTTTGAAAGCTCTCATAATACTTTTCCAGTAACTTTACAAAAGAAATTTAACATTCTTTCCTGCCAATAGAAAATTATTATAGCCCATTCTTCAGTTTTATTATGGTGAAATTGACAAGTAAATATGGCACATATTCCAGGTCTACAGCAAGGGGTTTGCTGTTCTTGAACACTGTGTACAGTGACTGAAACTATCACAGTTTACAATCTGCTTAGTGTTACTGAGGCTATTAGTAAAAATATTTTGTAATATAGCCAATGAGAATTACTTTTTGATAGTCACTTCTCTGGTTATTAATGAAGTTGCACTTTTTTGTTTATTTTTTTAAATTGATATTTCTTCCTCCTTTTAAAGTTTCTGGCTCCTTTCTTATTTAGTTGTATACGTGGTTTGGGCATCAACACACGAAAGCAAAATACTGCATTTTCACAGATCACTCTTTCACGTTGTTAATTCTGAACTAAGGTGGAAACTGGTGAAAATTAAAGCTCTAGTTAAAGTGGTTGCGATCAGCAACACAGGAAATCCCCACAAAACTGGGCTAAGTTGTATTCAGAAATTACTTACTGGATTTAGTTTTCTGGCAAGCAGTTGCTTTCTCTCTAAGGTGGTACATAAAATGATATTCTCATCTGTGAAATTACCCACAGAAACTTAAGGTCCTTTGCACTGATCCCATGCTTTCATTAGGGAACCCAGAATTGTTCATCCTTGAGATAGCTTGCTTTCTAGTCTGAAAATGTGTGTTGCTTCTTAAGCTGGTGGGTTAAAAATGCTTTCCTGTGTTCCGGCACCTTCCACAAGTGCACCGGTGCCCAGTAAATAAAGTAGCAGCCCATGTCCCTTTTAGCAAAAGCTATATATCTGCTCAGACTTGTAATTTGCTCCGTTTATATTCTTTGCCCTTGAACTCTGGTTATTAACGCAATGTTTCTCCAAATGATGCCATATAACTCTGCTCCGAGCACATTCGCCCTGACACCACACAAACATGGTAAGGGCCAGGGCCAGCTGAGGAGGGGAAAAATGACTGCTGAATTGTGGGAGTTGCAATTCCTGACTCTAAATAGAACAGCTGTAAAACTATCACTGTTAATATTCAAATTGCAACAAATCCAGAGTCACACTTTGACAGCTAATATTCTCAGGTCTACTTGCAAAGCAATTTTTACCAAGTAACTTTGATTTAAAAAAAAAAAAAAGATAAAGAAATAGCCAGGGCACGTCTTTCAAGAAATAAATTCAAAACCTACCAAAAGAGTTAAAGTGAATGCCTTAATTGTACATCTCCAAAAATGAATTAATTATGTAATCCAGTATTTATTGGATTTCAAGGATGATATTCCATTGTAAAATGTACAATGTGTATGTGGGGAACTGTGGACCAAACTCCTTTGTGCAAGCCAAGGGATACACCAGTTTTTGTTTTATACGTTAAATGCTATGTCTTGTGTGAGACAATTGGATATTGGCTGAATTTAATGTTTTCATAGAAAAAAATATACTAATTAATATATGAAATTTTTTACAGGGAGTGGGACCAGCCTCCCTTTAGAATCCCTGGGAAAGGGATGCACTGATTAACCACATGAATAATTTAGGTAAGAGCACAGAGGGCCACACAACCTACTTTGGAACAGAAATTGTTCTTAGTCCCTCTGCTTTGCAGAAAAATTCACTTATTTGCAATGCAGTGTCCTAACAGGAGCTTGTGCCTTTTTAATTCTATTTTTAAATGGTGTATTTGCTTCAAAATAATGGTTTCAAGAATGTTGAATCTCTCAAAAGTCATTCTTTTAACAGTCTCTCATTAAAGTGACTGTCTTTCACTAAAGTGACTAGACATGAAAAAAAATTTTTTCCTCATCTTGTCTTGAAAGGAATCATCCACAGACTCTGTATTTAATGTATATATCTTCTTTGCCAAACAGTGGTGTGTGCATAATGCAGCTCATACCCTGAGGTCATGGGAATGGGTGTCATATCCCATCAAATATGGAATTTCATGTAGAAATCAAGCTTCTGTGGAACTCCGGACACATATCTTCAGGCTGAGTTCTTTGCCTTCACAAAGGAGAAAAGAAGCTACTAGTCACTTCAGCTTACTCTAGTATTATTTATTTTTAACACACACAACATGGTTTTAGGGCATAACATGGTAGGTTCAGGCACATGTATGTGAGTACTGTCAATAGAAAACATATAATACATAGGAATCCAAGAACACCAATCACACCTACCTTACAATGCTAGCTGTTTCCAGCCAAGTAGTATTTCTGAAGGGAAATGAACTCTGTTCTAAAGAAGATACATTAAGAACCCTCAGTGAAACACTTTTTGTGAACATAGACCTGCCCACTTTCTTCCTAATCACTCTCTGATGACCTATTCCTAAATTAAAGGTTTTGCACATTTAATTAATGTCACTAATCTTGTGACTGCTTTAAGAATGCAACTTAACTAAAAATATGAAAATATAGAGAATTAAGTTGGGAGAAAAATATGGGTGATGCCATTTCAAAGATTCCTGAGCACTTTAGGGCTTCATTCTTCAGGGATGAGCAGATTCCAGAGACAGAGACTTTATGTCAGTCGTCTCCGAATTCTCCATGATGAGTACCTGATGATTGTACCTGCTCTTTGTATTGCATTAAACATTTAAGTCAATGCCCCCAAATGTTTATCATTTTACATAATTTGACTGGAATGTAACAGAATCATGGACTGTACTATGATGTGATTATAATTAAAATACATCTTGAATTTAAATGATCCTTGTTATGTATGTCATTCACAAAACAATGATTCCATTATGATAGGAAAACTCAGCTTGATGACCCTCTTCCTAGGTCATCTTCCATTTCCACAACAAGAAAATTGCTAAAATGTACATGAGTCTGAACCCCATGTAATAGTAGATGTATGTTTTTCTACAATTGAGAAGGAAAGTTGTATTATTTGGTAAAGATCATATGTTTAATTCCTGATAGAATGAGAACAAAGCTTATTAAAGCTTCTGAGTGACTTGAACTTTGCTGATGCTGCACACATTAAACTTTGGATTGTCATCTTTAGCCTAATTAAATGCGTTTACATGCATCTCAGTTTATATATGGTATAATTATATAAACCCTAGTTTCAAACTATTACTGAGAATTTTCCATCCCTGATTCCATTTCATTTTCTTTTACCTAAATGCAACTACTTCTAAAATTTCCATTGTATTATTTCAATTGTAACAAACCATTTTCCTTTCTCTTCTGTCTCTTTCTTAGTATTATTTAGTTTTATCAATATTTATTGACTTTCTAGCTTAAGGAAATGAATATTTGTTTCTTTTCACTAATCCTTATCCCCAAGCACTAAGTTTTCAAGACAGTCCTATTATAATTTTAGATTACTGTATAGTACATACTGTTACAAATCAATCAAGGACTGGCCTGGGGAGTCATTATTTGGGTGGTTTCTGTTGTTCTGGTGCTGCTAATTGTTTTTAGATTATGTTTTCCTTTCACTTCACTTTCTCAGTATTTAGCACTACATTATCAGTGACTTTCTGCTGTCCTCTGAATCTCCAGAATTTCATGGATTTTGACTGTTGCATTAAATTTTTTAAAAAATTTATTTTTATTTCAAATCAGGTACATATGTATGTGTCTATGTGAAGGTATGTTTATGTGAGTGTAACTGCTCATAGGAGTCAGAAGCTTTGAATCACCCGGAGCTGGAGTTACTGGTGATTGTGAGGCGGCCAACATGAGTTCTGGAAACAGAACTATGCAAAACATGCTCTTAATCACTGCGTCGTCTCTCAAGCCATTAGTTATTAAATAAACAATTTGGAAAAATATCCAGAGCCTTCTGGTCATCCTCCCTCTATCCTAATTACCCTTTGCACCTTAGCACAGCTGCCATTCTGGGGTAGTCTTAACCAAATTCTGCTGTGGGCTGCCTCAGCAGTCTCCTATTTTCTGTATTTTTTGTATTTTTCTTTCCTGGTTGTCTTCCATGTGGGAACCTGTCCTTCACTGACCCACTCTGAAAAGCTGCAATGGGTTTGTAGTTTGACTATGTGCCTGTTTTATACATAGATTTAGAGGAAGTTCTTCAGTAGAACACCAGGGTAGAACCTCTTCTGGATTTTGAAGACTTCATTCCATTTTAGTTTTGCTGCTGAGAAATATGAAACTATATGGATTCTGTTGCTTTTAGAAATAGTTCTTCTTTCTCTTTTTTCTCTAACCTGTTTTGGTGACTGTTGATTTTAAGATAGATAGATAGATAGATAGATAGATAGATAGATAGATAGATAGATCATAAATAGGTGATAGATAGATGTACATATAAATTTAGAAGTCCCTTTTAATATGGTAATGCAATTCTATAAATTCGAGTTCATGTTCTTGAATTAATTGTTCAAGACCTACCTACCTATTGTTTTCTGAATCTCTGTTGAGTTTATTTACATTTTACCTTTTCTCTTAGTGATTTTTTTGTCCCCATTTTACAGCACCCTGTGCAGTCTTGCCTTTTCTCCTGAGGACGTGAATGGTAGTTATATGACACTTCTCCTTAGATAGTTTTCTTTTAAGTAATACTGCTTTAATTTCTGTTTTATTAGTATTTTGTTCGTTTTTATATAAATATTACGCTGGGCATGGTGATGCACATCTTTAATCTCAGCACTTGTGAGGCAGAGGCAGGTGAATCTCTGAGTGCTGGAGGCCAGATTGGTCCACAGAGTAGGCACAGCCATAGTATACAGGGAGACCCTGTTTCAAAAAATGTACTTTACAGTAAAGCTTCTAAAAGTATTAAAAAGGTTACTGGGAGTCCTGGGATAATGGCAAGAGCTTTTGTATCCTGGTAGGTCCAGCATTGCCATTTCATGGGTGAGCTCAGTATTATTCATTTACACTGATTTCCTAGAGAAACTTCTAGAGATTAAAGCCCCGTTCCCAGTGTCTTGCTTCCCACTGAGAGGCCTTGGTGTGCCTTCGTATTTCACATCCACTCTACTGACTTCATAGCATGGATGCCTTCTGTTCTATCCCTTCTATTTTAAAACTGAATGCTAGGCCTTAAACGCACCTACATAATGCAGCCAAATAAAATTTGCTACAATTTCTCAGTGTTCTATTTTAGAAGCTTAATGGAAGATGCCTTATAACATCAAAGGACAAAAGAGTTCTAACTTCTAGACAGTTTCAACTTACCTCCCTCCTTCTGCTCTTCTTCCTCTTCCTCTTCTTCCTCCTCCTCTTCCTTCCTACTACTGCTATCCACCTGCCTCAATCTCCCAAGTGTTGGGACTTCAAGAATGGGCCACCCAGCCTGTCCTCCACCTTCCTTCTGTCTCAGCGTTGTTTCCCAACCCCTGCACATCCTGGCAGACCTGATGTCAACAGCTCTTCCTGATATTGCCTCAGTTTGGGATTCGGCATTCTTAGATTTGCCAAATCATTTATCATTCAGGCTTTTGTTTTTCAGTTTCAAGTTTGTTTTTCTCATATTTTTATTCTGTTTCAGTCTTCTCTCCATTGTCTTTTCATGCTTTTATCAAACCAAACAAACTTCTTTACTTTATGTTAGCAGTTTGCAGATGGCAGTGACATCTGACACATGTACTCAAGTAAACATCTTCACCCAGAAGACAGTTTTTTTGTTTTGATTCATTTTCTTTTGGTTGCCCATATATGACAATGTATTCCAGTTAGGCTGCTGCACTTTGTGTTTGTGTGTGTATGTGTACATATGTGCTACAGCATGCACGAAAAAGTCAGAGGACTACTTGTGGGAATCAGTTATTTCCTTCCATCATGTGGATTCTAGGGATAAACTCAGGTCATCAGGCTTGGTGGTAAGTGCCTTTATCTTACAAGCCCAAGAACAATTTCTTTTATTTAAAACTAAAAGCACTTTGCAATAAAAAAATCGTTATAAATAACTCCAGTATTACAATTTATTCTTTTCCACTTCCAAGGAGATGTTAATTTTAGTGCCAAAAGTTTCAGTGTATTCCAAGGTTATCCTAATAGTATATCATTTAAATGCTCTTTTGAAGTAGCATATCATTATGGTAGCAATTGATTAGTCTCAACTAATCATATTAGATAGACAACTGACTATGAACTGAAACAGGCAGAATGAGTGATGAAGAATTGTGTTTGGCATCAACGAACAAAGTAAAAGGCACTAACACACACTAACATACTGAAGATTAATATCTATTATTGGATTACTGAAAACTGAAAATTGAAATAGGATAAACGGACTACAGAAGAGCTATATTCAGTGATGTAAGAGTTAATGAAATCAAGTTATTCGTAATTCAACATGTGCACACAAATGCTAATAAAGCTGAGTGCTAGACCTTAAATGCACCTATGTAAAGCATCCAAATAAATCTTCTTTTCATAATTAAAAAAAATCAAGAAAATTATTGTTTCAAATGCATGGTCCTTTGTGTTTCCTTTGAGTAAACACAGTATCTTTACAGTGATTTAATGAATTTATTTCAATATATTCTAATTAGCAAGAAAACTGATACAGACCTAAAAATGAACAGTAAGATTATCACTTTCAAGAATTATACATAGTGAAACAAAAGTTTAAGTAGATATAAAATAAGACTTAAAACTATTACCAGCTTTAATATCATTCTCATAAGCTTCACAAGTCCACTGCAATATATCTCAGACCTGTGAAGGTCAATGCAAAGTGACAGCTTGAAATACCATATGTGACTTGCAAAAGTCATTGTTGGGCAAGCTGCTCCCTAAGACTTAAGTTAAATTAAACATATCTTTCAGCAGACTTTTTAAAAAAACAATATTGAGTTGTGATTTTGTTTTCTGAGGACTATCACTTTGATCCCTGATTATCAAATACATATATTACTATTGTGAGAATAACCCTGATCGTATGCAACAATACTGATTAAGGGCTGACCCTGTTCCTTAAAGAAATAGTATTTTTTATTATTGGAAATTAAATTCCAAACATTTTCCTCAAAGCTTGAAACATCTTCCTGAGGTTTTAATTGAGAAAGGGAATTTCCTTGTGTTTACCAACAAATGATTTCAGTCTGCTACAGTTGGGTTCGAGTAGCTCGTCTGCCATTTATTAGCAAACTAGTTAACCTGTCTGTGGAAGCCAGTTACCTCCTATGTAAAACAGAGATAATAATTGGTATCTGTCATACCCAGTGAGGCAGGTACCCAGTGTCTGGTTCAGAGAAGGCATACATGTCATTAACAATGGTTGTCCTCTTGACATTTGTTGAAAATTTCATTTATTAATTTTAATGTGTGTTCATGGAAGCAGCAGAATGGTGATAGAGAGGTGGAGGATGGAGTGGTGGGGGTTGGACTAGAGCATACATGTGGAGGTCAGAGGAAACCTTGAGGGAAGTGAGTTCTAGCCTACTGTGTGGGTCCCAGGAATTGAACTCAGGTTGTCAGATTTGACAGCAAGCACCTTTACTTGCTGAGCCATCTCATTGTCCTTCTGTCTTTTGTTTTCAAGACAGTTTATGTAGCCCAGTTTGCCCTAAAATTCTTGATCATCCTGTTTCCACCATCCAAGTGCTGGGGTTACAAACTCATACCACATCTAGCCAATATCTGTTGGTACATTGGTTCTGTGTATCTATTACTATGATCTCTTACTTTTCTACCAACTGACACTTGGGTGATATTGGTCTTACATGTAAAGTAGAGATGAAGATCCCAGAAGGAAATACTGCATAACCAGAGCCAGATAGTCCACGTGCCATCATTCTCTGGTATTTTGCACAGTGTACGACCCTTGCTGCTTGATGGCAACAGCTTCCAGAGTGTGCAAGCTTCACTGCTGTGAGCTCTCTCTGTAGAAACCTGATTTACAGTTGAGCCTTTACCTTTCACCTTGATAAATTCTCTTTCCTTCTCTTCCTTTATAGGGCCATCATTGGAGCTGATACAGCAGTAAGTGTCTATCTGTCCTTGCAGATGACCAAGGCAGGTCACCAAGTATAGTCAGTGTCCATACCACATATTCTAGCACAGAGGGCATTAATAGTGGAATCACATCAACAGTCTTAAAAAAGTCATACTTTTTGAGGCCAAGTCTATATACAAGCTACAATATAAAGGAAAAATATGATTTTTTTAACCAACCTCATTTTTACTTTATATATTTTTTAGAATAAAGAATTGGTTACCTTTAATCTCCAATGGTGGCTAATAAATTAAATTTTTAAGGACTTCTTTCTAATTACCACTTTGAATTTGTACATATATCTCTCACTGCATAAATAATTATGAGTCACTAAGGAAAAGAAAAAAAAAACTTTATCATTAGGCATAATTCATATATGAAAATCTATGTTAGAATGAACAGCTCCATTAACTTTGCAGGAGACCAAGATCTCAACTCAAGGCCTCATGCATCCTAGTTGCTGTACCTTGGATCCATGCCTCCAATCCCCTCAGCTTAATGAATTTTAAAGGTACATTCTGTTTCATAATAATTTCCAAACCACTGCAGATGCCTTCCACAGGTCCTTTATACTCTAAGAATAGTCAAGGGCTTCATTTCATTTTATTCACCCAGAGGGTAAAACCTACAGATATTTGAAGGGATTCTTGTTGGCGTTAATACACAAGCATGGAGGTAACAGAGCTTGGAAAGTGTTGGGCCTTCGGGGCCCTCATATACATGGCATGGAGAAAAATGGGGCCTAATGTAACTTCCTGAGCCTGACTAAAGTTTAGTGACCTGTCTCTGGCCTGTCACATCCGCGTGGAAGTGACTCAGCAGAGCCCTATCTAAGATTGCCTCTGCCCAGTAACAACTGGCGTGGTAAATTCCCAGTGGCCCACAGTCTTCGCCCCAGATGACACATTCCTATACCCACCCCCTTTTCCACACCCCCTTTGCTTAAACTATATAAGTTGATGCCTGACGCAATAAAGTGAGTTACTGCCTAACTCGGTGTGGTTTTTGAGTCGCCAACACTCACCATCCTGCTCAGCCCCCAAGAGAGGAACCCAGGCTGGTCCTGGCCTCTCCCCCTGTGCCGTACCTGTTGGAGCATCCGATAGGAAAGACAGGCAGAATGTCTGTCTGTGAGCTGTGAGACTTTCCACATCCCAGAAGTGATAAGAAGTTGCAAGAGAAACTGAAACAGACACAGCCCAGGGGTGGGGGCAGCTCTTCCTCTTCCCACGTTGCCTAGAGAAGATTCTACATTTCATCATCCTCTTGATGAATTAATGAATAGTTATCTAATTAATAGATAATATTTTAAATAGCAAGTAATTAGCTAGCTTCCTGTCACTGTCACCAAATGCCTCAGAGAGTCAAAGGAAGACTATCTTGGGTCATTTCAGATGTTGATAGTTTCATGGTTGAGCCTGTGGTGAAGCCAAGCATAATGACAGTGCTGTATGGTACAAGAAAGCCATTTACCTCAAGGCAGCCAGGAAGCACAGAAAGAGAAAGAATAAGAGGGACAGCAGTCTAATATCTCCTTGAAAGGCATGATCTTTAACGACCTAACTTGCTCTCGCCACCTTATTTTTCTCTTAATGGTTTTACCACCTCCCAAAGAGTCATAGGCTAATGACCAGGCCTTCCAGCATGGCTTTGGGAGATTGAATATCCTATGAAAAATAATCTTTTTGGAAAATTAAAATGATGCGTAGTTTGGATCTAGAATGCTTCCCAGAAAGTCCAAGTGTTAAGGACTATTGAAAGATAATAGAATGTTTAGGGGGTAAGATCTAATAAATGAATTTATATCATCATCCGTGGTGGAAAAAAGGAGAAGTGTCTTCTTTACCAGCTCTTGACCTGGGCAAATTATTTAATATCATGGAAAAGAATGTATCATCCTTACACTTTTTGGAATGTCACCTTTGAAGGTTAAAACTGAAACAGAAGTATTTGGGCAATTGTCCTTGCCAGACATCACGAACCTTCTTGATGCTAGCAACCTGCTCCTGGACAACGTACTTTGAATTTGCACTCCACTTTTGTTGTCCCTCTCCAGGCTCGGTCCAATAAAATTCTCTTTTCCTCCCCCTCCCCCTCCTCCTCCTCCCCCC
>NW_008355272.1:6854457-6857460 GCF_000622305.1 Nannospalax galili
GAGAGAATTTTTTTGAAAGAAAACTTTAAAATGTGGAAGACAGATTATTTTGAGTAAGGCAAAATGTTGGGCCCTTACTCTGTGTAGTATATACATCCAAATACTAAATTCTTATACTTCTGTGATACTTGGTGCCATACTTTAAGTTGTTTGTAGGACTTCTCTTATATTTCAATTTAGATAAGGTTAGCTATTACAAATAAACATTTAAAACCTACACTGAACTAAACTGTATACTTGTTTCAATTAAATAAAAATTTCTTGACATATGAAATTTGCTTTCTCTGTCCCCTAATAAAATCTACCTCATGTGCAAAAATATGCTCTGAGAGAATATTTATAATGATTTAAAGTAATTGCACTAACATTGTAGTGTACAAAGAGTTCTTATCAATGAATAAGGAAGATCATAGAAAAATGGGCAAAATGTGAACAGTGAATTCAGAGAAGAAAAAGTAAATATGTGAAAACTAAATATAAAATGAACAATTAGGAAAACCATTATCAAATATTACCCTTCTACAGAAAATAAATTGTAAAATATTGGCAAATGATGTCAGGGATACATGTTTATATATGGCTGTTAGAAGCCAGCAAGAAATTTTGTGTTATTAAATGTAGATTGACCTAACAATGCCATGCCTAGAAATTTATTTTACAAGCTCTTACTAAACAACTTTGACCACAAGTCCAGAGAGATCTATGTATGAGATTTTTAAGACAGATTTGTTTGTAAGTGAAATACTGGAATAGTCTTAAGTCTATCAAATGGGCAAGTGGTTCTGTTAGTCTGGCTATGTCTACCTGGAACTCCAAGCTTCCCTTAGAAGTATATGCAAAACAAGGTCTCTAAGACATGCAAGTGGAAAAATTAGAGCCAACAGTGTTTGTATGCAAACCAGAATGTGTGTTTAAAAGTGGCTGCCAATTTACCAAGAGGAGCTTGAAGGGTGGTCGGCAAATTAGAGAGAGTGAATCTTTCCTGGGAATGGACGAATGGGAGTAAGAGACTAGATGAGAAATTGAGAAAGGAATTTAGGAAAATGAGAGTGGTCCTGGAGATTTGTTGTTCTGACTCTCTTTACTTATTTATTTAGCTTTATCTTAGTTTATGTGTTTGAGTGTATTGCCTGCATATGTGTAAGCGCACCTGTGTCATGCAGTGCCCGAGGAAATCAGATGAGGACGTCAGATCCCCTGAAACTGGAGTTATAAATGGTTGTTAGCTGCCATGTGGGTGTTGGAATTTGAACCCAGGTCCTCTGCAAGAACAACCAGTGTTCTTAACTGCTGAGCCATCTCTCTAGCCCTTATTCTGATTCTTTAATCATTTAAAAATAGAATATATTTGGGTACTGTGTAATTAACAACAGAAAAATCAGTTATTTCATTTTAAAGTAATGAATCTTCGAACAGTTAAAGTCCATTGACTTGGAGCAGTTCTTCCTATATTCTGGCTATCAGCACATACTGGCATCTATTCTATGAAACTGGCCCTCAGTCTATTTTGCAGAAGCTGCTCTTCCCCATCAGTATGAAACTTATGTCATAGTGTGATTGTCTTTTAAGATCTGTAATCTAGTTGTGTGTACTTTAAGATCATAAAAATACTCCACATTTCATTTTCATATTATTATTATTGTCTGGTTGTCCTAGTTTGTTTCTCCATTGCTGTGACAAAACACTCTGACCACTACCAGCTTGGGGAAGAAAGGCTTTATTTAGCTTACAGCTCTCGAGTTACAGTTCATGAAGGAGCCCAAGGTAGAAACTCAAGGCAGGAGCATGGAGGCAGGAGCTGGAGCACAGGCCATGGAGGAATGCTGCTTACTGACTTGCTTCTCTGTCCCCTGCTCAGCCTGCTTTCTTATGCAACACAGGCCCACCTTCCCAGGGGTGGCACCACCCACAGTGGGCTGGGCCCTCCTACATCACTCAACAATCAAGACCATGCCCCACAGTCATGTCCACAGGCCAGTCCAATGAAGGCAATTCCCCAATTGAGGCTCCATCAACCCAGGTGAGTCAAGTTGACACTAAAGCTATTCAGCACAATGGTATACCTAAAATACTTTTCTCTGCTGTAAAATGGTTTAATTTGTTTTTTTTCTTAATAAAGGAATAATTAATCAACAAATTCCAAATATATCACATACTTTTCCTTTTCTCAATAAAGTGTATGTTTATCACGAATAAATTATCATAAACAAATGAGTGTGTTTTCAATATTTTTCTTTACTCTGATTTATTATCTATTAAATTTAAGGTACCACTTAATTAGATGTTTGTATTTTTCAATACAGTAAAATAGAGCTCCATTAATGTCCTTGCTTTCTAAAATTCTTGAGTATATTATATACAATTTCTTAAAGTCAATTTGTCAAGTGCCATTAACAATCCTTGTGGAGAGCCACAGCCTCCGCCGCCATTACAAGATGGCGCCGGTATCCGGACCTTCTTAAAAGTAAACATCCTGCCACACCCATAAGGGGCGTGCACAAGAGCCTGCTTTTCCCCGCCTCCTCCCGTGGCATGATCTCCAGCAACCAATCCGCTTCTTATGATCTCCAGCAACCAATCCGCTTCATATACGTCACAAATGGGACCTTTGGGGCGTATATAAGCAACAGCTCTCCCACTTCTCGGGGTCTTTGGTCTTCAGTCTTCAAATAAACTGCTGCAGAAGGATCCTGATTTGTCCTCCCGCGTCGTTCTTGCTGGCGAGACGGAAAGCGGTCGGGGACATATAGGCACATGAGTAAGCCATTAATATGAGAACTCTCCAGGTCTTTGACACAGGGATCTAGGCACTTAGTGCTCTAAACTTTCCTCTGAGGACTGTCTTTATTTGTCCCGTTTATTTTGGTATATTGTGTTTTCATTTTCATTCAATTCTAGGAAATTTAAATTTGCTTCTTGATTTCTCCCTTGACCCAATGTTCACTCAGGGGTGTGTTGTTTAATTTTCATGAATTTGTGTAATTTCCCCATGTCTATTGTAAT
>NW_008355272.1:6859155-6860531 GCF_000622305.1 Nannospalax galili
CTTCTTATACATCATAAATGGGACCTTTGGGGCATATATAAGCAACAGCTCTCCCACTTCTCGGCGTCTTTGGTCTTCAGTCTTCAAATAAACTGCTGCAGAAGGATCCTGATTTGTCCTCCCGCGTCGTTCTTGCTGGCGAGACGGAAAGCGGTCGGGGACAAATCCTATTTCAATGTTGTTTGAAATTGTCCTTAGTTTACAGATATATTTAGAAAGACATATATTTTTAATATTGAATTATCTGGTATATATCTCTAGACTCTACTTGACTGAATGTTCTTTTACAGTATTTGGCAAAAACGTTTTATTGTTTTATTAAAGCAGACACTGCTTATTTCTAATTAATGTTATTCCTAGGAAGGGTGTTTTTGTTTTGTTTTGCTTTGTTTTTTTCTTTTCATTTTTTTGCTACTCTAAATGGCTTTCTTCATGTTTAGTATATATTTGATTATGCCTTTTTAAAAAAAGAATGTTGTTTTTATAATATGGAGTACCTGTATCTCACAAATCACCCAATGAACTCAGCACTCTCTATTCTCTTAATTTCTGTAAAATTCTTGATAATCACAGTGTGTCTAAATCACAATGCAACTGTATTTTCAATTTTAATGCTTATTTCTTTCATGTCTTCACTTGCTGTTACATTAACCTGAATCTCTCACACAAAGCCAACAGTCAGTTTTCCAATTCATTTTTGAGTAGTTTTGATGGAAATTGTTCTAATATTCTGGCATGAAGTTTGATGTGAACTGCCTGGTTCTTATGGTTGAGGATGTTTTTTCTGTCTTAGCTCATGTTTTTTCTGTTGTTTTCTTGTTTTCTATTTAAACCATAAGTGCCATTTATACGGAGGCACCACAGTGCATTGGGTCAGAGAGTGTTTAGTACAGACTGTTCATATTTTACATGACTGTTTATGATGGCTAATCCTGGGTGTCAACTTGACTGGATCTGGGATTAACTGAAATGAAAGAGATCTTCTTGATTGGATCATCTGAAGCTGGAAGACACACCCTAAATGTGGGTCTTACCTTCTGATGGCAGCCCGCATAAAAGGCCAAGGCAGAGGAGAACACCAGGCTTCTTGCTGCTTGCCTTCTCTCTCGCTGGTGAGTTCATCTTACTGCTTTAGACTGAAGACTAGCTGATCTTTTCGAATTTGTCAGGCCTTCAGCACCAGATTGGGACCACTGAGACATCAAGCCTTGTGGACTGAGTGACTACAGATTCTCAGCCTCTCCAGTGTGGTGCAGCCATTGTTAGACTACTCGGACTCTATCCTGTTAGCTAAGCTGATAAATCTCTATACATATATATTCATTCTACCAGTTCTGTTTCTTTGGAGCACCCTGACTAATACAGATTGTGGTACC
>NW_008355272.1:6860859-6876020 GCF_000622305.1 Nannospalax galili
TAGAGAACCCTGACTAATACACTGTCTCACTTAACTTTCCTGGGACTCAGTCTTCATTAGAAATGTGGAGGAATTAAATAGAATTTTGTCTACTGAATGATTTCATAAAATTAAATGATCTGGTAAAGATATTTCAAATGTGTTACTCTTTCTGTTATGATACTACATATACTCTTATAGGTACAAACTTTGTTTAAAACAGCAGTTTATTTGAACAGGTCACTTCATATTACAAGATTTTGGCATTTGGGGACAAACGCTGACTGTGATCTCCTTAACCCACTGCTGGACTATGCTGGTTCACATTTACATCGATTCATTATAGGTATTTTTGTATACCGTTTTCTCAATTTGTAAATAAGAAGCTTTCATCTGTTTGTATGTGATCATAATAAATTTTTGTGCCAAATTTACAGTAACCTCATCAAATGAGTTAAAAAATTCTGTCTCTTTGATGTCTTGAAGCACTATATGTAGCATAATTACTTACACAAAAGTTTTACAGAACTTATCCTCCAAAGCCTGAAAGGTATTTTTAGGGACAGATATATCACAATATTTATCTGTCTTTAATAACTGGTGTGCTCAGGATATTTGCTCTTGACAGAACCTTGATGTTTTGTTTTCTAGTAATAATATTTTTCTATGATTTCTATTTTTAGCATGACGGAAAACACAGTATTCACATGTTCTCTAAATTTTATAATTTAGAAAATAAAATGAAAAATAATTTTTCTTACTTTAATGCTATTATGTAGCTTTATTTTCAAGGTCTTTTAAAAAACTTTTGCTTGGACTCACCAGATATTTGTCCGTTTTCGTGTGTCTCCTGAGACTACAGTTGGATGTGATGCCATTTATTTTATATTTTCATTCAGACTAAGTTTTGGTTTTAACATTATTGGATCATTCTATCTTTTATTTACTCTAGAGATATTGCTCATGGTTTTTCTATAGTATGTTTAGATCATATTTGTTCAAGCTTTCTTGGGTTCTGGATTTTATCATTTCTTTGGTTCCTCCATGAGTGAGTGGTTATATTTAAGCCATGAGCATAAGCTATGTGTCCACTAAATTATAATGGAACTTTTTCCCAAGGTAGACTAAAGAAATATACATCTCTGTGTACTCAGAGCTTACAGGTTGATGGAGAAATCAACTTTAGAAAAGAAGGGCACGTGTAAAAATATGAAAAAGTTAAAAACAGAGGAAGGGAGAAAAGGAGAGAAGTAAGAAAGGAAGGAAGGAGAGGAGAAGTGGGTGAAAGATAATAAAAAGAAAAGAAAATTAGAGTAAAGTAGAGATGATTCCTTAGTCAAGTGCTATGAAATTATAAATCTGTAACTGAAGGACAATCATGATTGTTCTGTTACCTCAATGAATTACTATAAAATGAATGAATGCATGGAAAAATATCTTTGAAACTTTACAAAAAGATTAAGTACAATAGGTAAGGAGGGTGGGATAAATCTTAAACTCTCACATTCAGTGAAGAATACTTCCATTGTCAATGTCCCCTTCATCCCTAAGTGTGTCCCAGTGCCTCAAGGGCATGGTTCTTGCTCTATAGAAATACGTCTCATCCACAATATAATGACTATTTCTGTTTGTATTACACATGCTCAATTACCCCTTTCTTCAAATAACCCACTTTAGGGCTATACCCAGGAAGCAGCACACAGTGGTCTTCTCCTAATGGTACCACTGAGAGGTACTTCATGGTCACATGAGTAAGCCATGAGGCCATGAATCGCTCTCAAAAGTTTTTGCAATAGTTCCTTCTGGGAGGTGGGAACAACAACTGGCCCTCCTCTCATGGGTTCCTATGACAAAGCAAGGTGTGATAAACTGCAGTTTGAAAAACCAGTGAGTTTACTGGGCTTATTTACAGAGCAGTGGATAAGGGGGTACTTACAGGAGTGTGGGTGCTTCCCTCCTAAGGCTGCATTGGAAAGTCTCTGGATCATGACTTCCCAGTAGCCGTACAAAATGGTAAGAAACTCTCCTTAAGGACTTCCTCAGCTTAGGTACCATTAGCCGTCCCCCACTACCATGTGACTAGAGTCGATTAGTTGGTTGAGAAGTGTGGCTGACTCTTGCTGCTCCTCTTTTCTTCAGTCAACAAGTTTGTGATAATCCTAGGCAAGCAGGTACAACCAATCTTGGAAGAAGGTGATTGTTCAAAGCTTCCAAGTCAGAGAATAGTCCTTTGCAAAAAGGTACATAATCTCCCTAGGGGATCGTTTTCAGAACTTGCAACCCCCCCACCCCCAAGCACTCTGCTTCCAGCACATATCCATTGAAAAGCATCCGTTCCTCTCTGCTTCTTTTCCCCAAGTCATTCTCTCATAACAGCATATATTTTTGTTGCTTCCTACTTGAGGGACATAGCTGTAAGGATGTAGATAGCAGCAAGGATGTAGCAAAACAGAGACTGCGTACCATAAATTCAGAGAAAGTTAATAAAGATTCCCAAGGTACAAAGGCAATTTGTTTTAACCTATGATCCTTTTCTGTGATGTTCATTTGATTTATTTACCTACTTTTTTTAGATAAACTAGTTCCCTCCTGTGGCCTGAAACTGTTCTATGGCTAAATTATCAAGATGCATTGGACAAATGTTTCTGTGTGCATGGGTTCTCTTTCTTCCATTATTCTTGAATGAACCATATTTTCTCTTTGTGGCTCCAGATTCTTCACTTTCCCTATGGTGTAGCTCCTTAGGTTCTGATGGTCGGAGGAACTGCTCTCCCTATAGGAGTGAAATGATTCAAGTTGAGACAATCCCACCACTTCACTTCAGTTGACACACTGATTGGATCAAGATAGTCGAATTATGGCCTCCCAGAGATATTCACAACCTGAACAGAACCTTTCACTTTGTTACATGTTATAAGGGTGCTACATGCAGATGGTCTATTGCTGTAAGTTGGGGTGACCTTAAAATAGAAGTATTACCTGGTATCACTGGGATGAGCTCAATGTAATCCAAATAATACTTCAAAGTACAAGACACTCACCACAGGAGATAGGTAAATACAATATGCATATTCAGTCCCAATCACAGGCCTCATACATGGAGGAAGAGACCATGAACACATGAATGCAGGTTGTGTATAGAAGTTGGAAAGGTACCAAAATAAAACACATTTCCCTAGAGCATCCTCCAAACAAAACACAAAGCGCTACTGACTTTCGACTCACCAAGACTGATTATTTCATACTTCTATATCCAGAGCAATAAGATAACACATTTGCATTAGTAAACCACTAAATTTGTCATAATCTGCTATGATAGCAATAGGACACAAAAACAGGCATGGAAATTATATATATACCAAAATAATGTTTCTCCTGGAATTTTTCAGGTGTAGTTGTTTTTTTTTTTTTTAGATGCAAGATTGGGAAGACATGAATTTGGAATTGCCAAAACATTCATCCAGAAAGCTGGTTTGTAAGAATGAGTTGAAGTAAACAGAGGTAAAGGAAAAGAAAAAAATTAGCCTTACAGCCCCTTCCCCATGGCTGAGTCAGGCAGGAAAATCGACTCCTTTTTCCCATTTGCAGGTTTAACTAAGCTATTCTGTCATTTATAATTAAAGATCTCAAACACAGAAGCTAAATTTTTATACCAAAGTTTCCCATTAAGGACAGCCAAAGAGGAAGGAAGGGCACAGGACAGCTCAGGGCATCACCAAGCTAAACCTCTCTCACTGTGGTCACAACATCTTTTAAAATCTAAACATATGCATGATTTGTAAATCATCTCTTTCCCTTCTCATTGACTAAATCAATGCTTGGCTCATAAAGAATTCAGTACCTTTAAAGTCACATCTATACCTGTTAAATAGGCAGGAGACCATTGGACTGAAATTGTCTCTGTACTTTGGATTCCTATGTGATGAACTGTCACCTAACAGTATGTTAATAAACCAATATCTAACATAGGAATCTGCTTTTGGGGACATGTAGCTGAGTCTCAGCTATAGACAACCAAAGGACCAGTCCATGCCTTAGTAAGAAACTCCCAACCATAACAAATCAAACTGCGTTTGTACGTTCCATCCCTTTCTCTTAGGTTCAAATAAACTATTAAACATACTTTAAGTTTTTCTTCTAGTACATAGTACATAAGCAGGCTTATGTCTCAATTGATACTTTTTGTCCCCCCTCCCTCTTTGGCTTTTTTGAGACAGGGTCTCCCTGTAGCCACAGCTGGCCTGGAACTAACTATGGAGACCAGACTGGCCTCAGTCTCACAGAGATCTGCTTGCCTCTACCTTCTAAGCATGGGAATTAAAGGCATGTACCACACCAGCTGTTTATTTGGTTTCTTACTTACTCTTGCTCACTTTGCATTACAGATGAGAAAGGTACAAAGATTTGAGGATAATCTGCTGGTAATTTCAGTTTAAGAGCTCCATCACATACTCTTCATTTGAGGTAAGCCTTCTCAGTTTAGCAACTTTAAAACCATGATCCCTTAGGGAAACAAGGCCATCTTGTTTCTTTTTTGTTAATATTTATTTATTATCTATTTATTTATGACAAAGTTTCTTGTAGCTCAGGAATCCTTAAACTGACTATGTAGCTGAAGTTGACCTTGAACTTCTGAACCTCCGGCCTCTTCCTCCTGTGTACTGGGATTGTACCAACATACCCATCCAGATTATACCAGGCTAGGGGTTAAACCCAGGACCTCGTGCATGCTAGGCAAACACTCTACCAACCATGATGCTTGTTGCATCCTAGTCCTAATGAACCTTTTGGAGGCTAGCTGTCCTTCGCTGAGTTACTGTTTGCATAGAGTGATTGGGCACATGTATACATTTCTCCATCCTGGATTCAAGCCAAGTTAAACTAAAGACAGCTGGAGAAAGGTAAATGGTGATTTCTTTCCAACTCTGTTCCCATTCCAAGACCATGGTGATATAGCGCCCTCCAAGATGGGGTTTGAGGTCCAAATACTGACCTTAAGCAGAGGATCTCAGTAGTAATGTTTCCCTTGTTTTGTCAAATGAATTTATCTCTTTGGAGCAAACCTTCATAGAAGGAAAAATTAGAATACCTGCATCTTATTTCCCTCTGATCTCTGACCTCTGGCCCATCTTTTCTTCCTTACTTTAAAGCATCCCAAGCTCTTCTTTAACTTTTTTCATGTACTTTCTTCTTGCATCCTGACTCCAGCCTTGCAGCTCAGCTGTAACCTTGGTGCAGATGGGAGGGACTGGAGTGGTACTCATGGAATTTTTAGAATTATTGTGCTGATTATCCATATTTACAATGGATGTCTGTATTGAGTTTACAGAGGAAGTTCCATTTTGTTGCAGTACATACAGGAATGGGAGAAAAGAATGATCCATCAGATAAACAGCTATGAAGCAAGTGCTTAGCATTGCTGTCACTGCTTCTCGCCTTGCTAATGCATGACCATGGTGCTAGTCATGTGATTACAAGGTAGTCACAACAGGGTAATTAAGACATCATATACTTTGCTAGTGTGGCAATTCCATAGGCGATACTAATATTCCTCTAGTCCTAAGAATTCCATATGGGAGTGGTCAGAAACATGAAAGTGTTTTTTTTTTTTTGGTAGGGAATTGTTTCCCAAACCCATGCAAGCAGAAAGGAAAAGAGAAGATTCACCAAGATGGTGACATTTTCAAAAGGGGGCTACATATGATGGAGAGAAAGAAAATCCAATCTTGGTTCAGTAAGTAAGCTGGAGACTATATTCCAGAGCCTTCAAAACTAGGGCTCAAAAATGGATACATCAGATATTCCCTGCCCTGTTGATAGATAATTATGCTAAGTAACACTGTGAACCACTTGTCTAGGCTATGTGGGTATGCAGAAATTCTGCATGTGTCCTGTTGGCAATTCACAGTGAAGCAGGATCTGAAAAAACATTTCCAAAGTCTACCTTTGGATGCAGATGGCGAACAAATGTAAAGATCTTTTCCAACCCTTCAAAGTTCATTTTCCTCCTCACCTTCCTCCACTTCACATGGAGGTTGCATGTATAATGGAAATTTGATTTGGGACACAGTTGTATGTAGAGTTCCATTTTCACTTTTTTTTTTTTTTTTTTGATTCAGTTTTGTTTTACTGAAGATGTTCTGGAGTCCTAATAATTCTCCTGCGGAATAAGTCTTGGCTCAGCTTGTTAACCACACATCCTCACTGTACTCCTTAGGGAGTCCTTCATATCCACCTAAGTTCTCATTTGGCGATGGCAAACTTCAGCTAATAATGTGGACTTTCTCAAAAAAGGGCCATGGCCACTTAGGAAGATGCCCTTCGCAGAAGTGTCTCCAATAAGCAGTTCTAGTGAAGAGAACAGAGATGTCAGTGTCCACTGAGCATCTGCAGAGGTATTCCTTCAGTGTAGAGTTTTCATAGTGTGACTTAGGAACTCCAAGGCAGATCCCTGAAATGCATGAATGATGTGGATTCTGCAACACAGAACCAGAAACCCAGCTCACAAATGTGGAAGTTCATACTATCAAATCTAGATGTGAACTGAACCCTAATCTACTGTATTACAGCTGTACTAGCACATGCAAGTTACTTGCTTCCTTGAGTAACACAAACTTCTGCAACAGGCCAAATGCAGAGACTAAGTGTCATGAATTGCTTAGGTCTAATGCAACTTCTACATGTAAGATGCAAGCATCTTCTAACTCTCACCAGAGATGTTTTCTTATGCAGCGGATGGTGATTAACAAAGAAATCTACAACTGACCAATGTGCAGAGTAGGAGAGGCTAAGAGCTCTCATCCCTGAATAGGACACCTCTTCAGACCTCTGCCTCCCAAGACTCAGGGATCATTGAGGAAAGGGGGCAGAGTGATTGTAAGAGCCAGAAGTGGTGGATGACCACAAAGAAACAGGGTTTTCCAAACAGCTGGTCAGTTACACATAGGAAGTCACAGCACAGGTGACAACATGCACAAGTCCTACATGCAAGCTCAAACCAGACAAAATCCCAGCATAGGATATGGGGGAAGTGGGCAAAAATCTCAGCCCAACCTAAAGAACTTTTGGGAACTGATGGCCGCTGGGAGAGGGGAGACAGTCTCTGACAGAAATGAGACTCTTGGTAGGTTGACCAGGCTCCCTTGGATGGACCCATGCTGAGTGACAGGTGGGGACACAAGTCAGACTATATAGGCCATATTGTATATATAGTATATTGAATTGGGTGGGGAGTAGTGAGGGGTGTTGCAGATGGGGGAGGGAATCTAAATACCATCAAATCATATTGAATGAAAATCATAAAAATTCAAAAAGTACATATCTTATGCCATACTTAGAATATATTTCTACTTTTTTTTTTTTTTTTGGTCTTTTTGAGACAGAGTCTCCCTGTAGCCCCAGCTGTCCTGGAACTCACTATATAGACCAGGCTGGCCTTGAACTCACAGAGATCCACCTGCCTCTGCCTCCTGAGTGCTGGGATTAAAGGCGTGCGCAACCACGCCGGGCATATTTCTACTTTTAAAAAGTATCTGCTATTTTTTAGCCATGCATGGTGGCACATGCCTTTAATCCCATCACTCAGAAGGCAGAGGCAGGCAGATCTCTCTGAGATTGAGGCCAGCCTGGTCAACATAGCTGATTCCAGGCCAGGTGGGGCTACAGGGAGACCCTGTCTCAAAAACAAACAAACAAAAAAACCCCAAAAATATCTGTTATTTTCAATATTCAAATTTAGGTAGGTATTTTGTATTTCATGAGGCAGCTCTTGGTTCAATTCTTCAGCTATCTTAGAATGTGATTCTGAGTATGATATGGAGAGAATATACATCAAGGACTAGGGAGACTGCTCTGTGTTTAAAGTTCTTGCATACAAGTAGGAGGTTTGAAGACTAGATCCACAGAACCCAGGTAAAGGCACAAGAGGATGAGCCTATCTGTAATCCCAGCACTCCAATGTTGAGCAGAGAGGTGGAGCTAGGAACATCCCTATAGGCTCATGGGCGTGGCAAAGCAGTGATGAGACCTTGTCTAAAACAGGTGGAAGTGAAGACTGACACCTTTCACCTCCTCATGGAGGTGCGAGGTGGTCATCTCACCTCCACATGGTTGACATAGCATGTGTGTCCTCATAGTCTCTCACACACACACACACACACACACACACACACACACACAAAACCATTCACATATCATATACACGCATGCAAAAGATAAAGAATATACATGTAAATGTTTGGTAGAATGTACTGTGGCACTCAGGTATTGATGAATGCTAGATCCTGCAGAGGGTACAGAGGAAGTCAGTAAGAACTAGAAACCAGTTAAACTAGAAACCAGTTAACCTGCTGTCCTGTACTGGGGACCAGCTCCTTGGGGTTACTCCTAACTGACTGTTTTTTCCTCATTCATATGCATGTGCAGACGACATTGTAGGTGCTTTCTGTACTTGTAGAAAAGAGGGACAAGAATCAAGTAAGAGGACTGTGAAGAGGGTTGCCAACCTCTATACAGTGACAGTGATTTCCTTTTTAATTAAATTTCCAGACATGCAATTTGCCTTTGCCAATGTATTGGGGTGTTCATCAGCTTTTTCCTGGTGCGGTGGCAAATCACGAAGCGCTTGTTACAGTAACAATCACAGGAGGGGCTGCCTCCTGCTCCTGCCAAAGAAGTGTCTTAAAGCATAAATAGCCCCCTAAGAGAGAATTGCAAGAGAGAAGTCAAGGTTCAAAGGAAAAAATGATTATTTTTTAAACTCTCATATACACGTATAATCCAGAAAGCAGTTACATTCTTTCATTTTCCAAGAAAAAAGCATAAGGAATTTCTATATCTTCTTATTGTCTGGAACTAGATCCCACAACAAAAGGGATTCCTGCCTAACTCAGGCAACTTTTCAAGATGATAAAGAAAAAGACTCTACATGGGACTGGGTTGATGACTTGATGGTTGTAGCACTTGTCATGCAAAAGTTCAGATCTCTAGAACTCACATAAATATGAGGCAGACACAGTGACCCATTTGCAATTCCAGCCTCAGAATGCAGAGGCACAGGATCCCCAGAGGAAGCTGGCTAGCAATACTAACCATATCAGTGAACTCTGGGTTTGACCAAAAATGAATTGCTGTAATGAATAATGTAAAGTGACAGACGATGATTCCCAGCACCAACCTTGAGACTCCATACACACATGCACACATGTGCATGCACAACCCCTCACATGCAAGAACATGAACACATGTATACATACCACACATGATATTGGAAAAGAAAAAAGAAAACCTAGCTCCTCTACAATTCCCACTTGGCTAGCTAATTTTGCTCCCGTAGTGAACTGAATAATTCATTATGCCAAAAATAAAGAATAATCAGTTATTTAGGGGAATGTAGTATAAAGAAAAGGAACTCATGGTGGTATAAGTCAACTTTTACTTTTAATTCAGTTTGACTTTCTTTATGTAAACATTTTCTCGGAGATGAGACATTCACAGAGCAAGAGTAGAGAGACAAACTTGGAAATTTTCTATGTCACAGAGGTAAATAAATCTACATCTCTGGATGTCCTTGGCCTTTTACTTTGGAACACAAAAGCCTTGGGTGAAGCTGAGCCTCTACTGGCTGGTAAGGGAACAGACACTAAGCAAGTCTCTCCCTCCATCCCCCACAAAACTGGTGACTTCAGGACTGGTGAGATGGTTTAGTGAGTGCAGTGCTTGCCAAGGAAGCATGAGGACCCTGTTACTTTTACAATATTGACACAATCTAACCTAAATACTTTTACATAACCTTGCAACCAAAAGTTACTGTTTATACTATAAACAAGAATACTGAGATAAGGGTGGGTACTGACTTCTACTTCCGCATTTCATGCTGGCAATCTGTTTCAATGAAGGAAGAGTGAAGCCTTGAGAGGGAGACAGTTCTAGGAGCCCTTTGAAGAAATGGGTTTTCAGCAGTTTAGGTCTACTCTTGGCTTTATGAATGCTACAAGTAAGGTTTCTTTTTTAAGCATCACAATAGTGTGGCTTAAAAAGCAGCAAGGGACTGATTCCAGATCCCCAGAACTCTTGTAGAAATCTGGGCTCAGCATCATGTGTCTGTAATCCTGGTGATGGAGAGGCAGAAGTGATAGGTGGAACCCTGGAGTCCACTGGCCAGCTGGCCTAGGTCCATCAGAGAGCTCCAGGGAGAGGCCCTGTCTCAAAAAATATGGTGAATAGTGACTGAAAAAGATATCTAATGTTGACCCCTGGCCTCCACAATCATGCACCCACACCTGCACATGCTCAAGAACACACACTCACACACACACACACACACACACACACACACACACGCACACACACACAAAATTGGTGATTTTCCTGGCTCTGTAATCTTATTAGCAGCTGGCGGGCATAATAGACAAGGCAAAGTTCCCTGTGTGTAGATTCTCAGGACCACCACCTTTTATGGACACAAATTGAAGATAAGATCTAGTGATAGAGACTCTGGCTGCATCTTGAAGCTGGCTCATGAATGTCACGTTCCTTTAAGTACCAAGGCCGCCACTTTGCAGTACTTCCAGGATAAAAGTTCCAGCGGGTTCAGTTCCAGTAGTGTTCAGACTCTCACTTGCCATAAATGAAGAAGATGGGAAGTGAGCTGCAAGATTTTCAGACCAATATTTAGATAATTGCAATTTATCGCATCTCAAGGATCAAGCTGATTGAACGTGAGCCGAGTTCTTCAGTAGCCTGTGTTTACATGGTCTCCTTCCTCCAAGCTGACTGTCTGAAGCAAGGAGCACATAGAGAGAGAGCAGAGATTTCCGGCTGACCTTGGAACCATGAATGACCAATCCCAATAACAATAACAGCAAGAATAAACAATCATGAATATTGTGAGGGCTCCAGCTCCAGTGCTGAGAAGAATTAATTTCCTATTTGAGTGCCATTCACATAAATACTCATAATGATGTATTTAAATCCAGATTCTGTTAAATACTCAATTCATGGTACCTAAGCCAACAGCATGGGTCTTGTATTTAATCGGTTACTGTAATAAACATATAAAATGTTTTCTTTCATCATAGGACAGAGCAGTGGCTACATAAAAGGACATCAAATGACACATCCTCCATCTCCCAGCAAATAAAAAAGCCATCAGCTCATAACAAGGCGGTGATAAAAGGTGCTGAGGCCAGTAAGATTAAGACTTTGTAATAAGGTTCGGGCGCCAAAACTGACAGCCATTTTCTTTTATATTTATCATGTCCTCACATTGGGGTGAGAAGCCACGGCTCTGTCCCATTGCTGGCTAGAATTTATAGCAGCTCCATTATTAGGAGATTGCAGTGAAATGGGGTAGAGGTATGGTTTTCTGAGAACGTTACGATAGCCTCCTACATTATGCACTTGACAGGTTTGTCAGCTCCTAGTAACAAGCCTTGTAAAGTACTTTAATATCATTAGCACTATTTTCTTAATGTGTCTGCTCTCCTTGCAGCCTGAAAATATCATATATCATAGGCTGGAGGGTAACACGGCTTGCTATCTCCCCTCTTCTGGCTTCTTAAACGTGATTTTATAGTAACACATAGAGTTGATATTTTAATCAAAATAATGCAGCTATTTTCCTTTATTGATTAGTAAGTAAATATGTATAAATATGTAGTTAGGGGTGGGCAACCCTTTTAGAGGATATTGAAAGCACATAATGAATGGCTTTGTGGGTAATTTTGCTGCCTGCCTGCTTCAGTTATGTTACGTTCCAGAGGGCTTCTATGTGGCCTGCCTGGTCCATAGATCTGGGCACCTTACCAGCAGAAGAAAGGCCAGAGTCAAAATCAAAGCTCTTCAAGACTATTGCAAGCAGGCAAAAACCAAATCAGAAGCTTTTAAAATATCTGCGACTCCTTCTCTTTTCTTTTTGTAAACTAGCATAAATTATAATCTGCTCTGTTGTTCATGGTGCATTTCAAAATGAACCACATTTATTTTGGGTAAATCCTGCTAGACTTCCTTACTTCAGCGGTGAACACACTGGCTTAAGAATGTCTATCTACATTGCTAAGTAAACCCAGAGGCAAAACTCCTGTGAGTTCTCTCAACAGTCTAAGAGTTTCGTAAGTGTTTGAAAATTCAAAACAAACATACACTGCTTTGTGAATGTAATAAAAGTGTAAACTTGGTTACGACTCATTTTTAAACAGGATGTACATCCTACTAACATTGTAAATAGTCTCATATAGGACTTTGATCATAAAAACTCAATCATTGTCAACAACAAAATTGTATCTATACCAATAGGGACAGATAACACACAAAGGGAATTTCATTGCCTTCAGTAAATTTTCAGTCAAATTGTTTTCTAATTTTAAAGGTTAAAGTCAAATTCAAAATTTAGTTGTATATTAGAGATCAGATCAACCTGTCAACCTCATGCAGGCAGTATTGTCAGTACCATATTATTTATACCAAGTGGGTGTTCTCCTAGGTAACTAGAAGTATGTCCTGCTCCTATTCCCTCTATCTCAAATGAGAACTGACGAGGTCTGTGTAGCCCTTCCCTTTCAAATCTTTGCAGCAAACTCAGAGCCTGGACATAGCAGGCCATCAACAGACATCTATGGGACGACTGAAGAAGCAAATCTGCTATTTCCCCATCTGACATGGAGTTATCTTTCTGTTGGCCTCTGACCATCAAAATGGTTACTTGGTAAGAAACACATCTGCACCCCATAAGAGAACAAAGACACAGGGATCTTGGGTCAGTCAGCCCTTCCCTTTCTTTATTATCTAACATATGCACTTCTACATTCACAGTATGAATATATGCAGATACCTGAAGGGAACAGCTCTGTGTTTCTACCTGTTAGCAAATGGACACTACCAAGCAATCCAAAATATCTGATGAGAAATTATTTTAATGAGTATGCATATTTATCCTTAGTCATATTAATGTATTATGTGGGAAAGGGGACTGAGGAGATGACTCAGAACGAGTCATTGTTATACAAGAATGACAACCTGAAATCAAATCCCGGAACCCACATTAAAAATCTGGGCCTTGCCAGGCATGTGCTTCTAACCCAAGTCTGTGGAGGTTGGAGACACTAGAATTGCTGGAACTTGCTAGTCCCAGCCTAGTTACAGGCTCTGTGAGAGACCCTGTCTCCAGGGAGTAAGGCAGAGAGTGATAGAGCAGGCACCGAACTCCCTCCTCTGGCCTCCATCCATGCGTGGGCATGTGCACCCTTACCCCCACAAATATGTGCATACTACACACACACACACACACACACACACACACACACACACACACACACATTCTCTCTCTGTCTCTCTCTCTCATTTAGAGAATAAGAAGTTAAGAACAACAAAGTAAGAACTTCGACATTTTTTTTCTTTACCTCTGCATATGAACTTTTAGTTCCTTAGTGATACACACATCCCGGGGTGTGCTTCACAACCTGAAGCTGACAGTTCGATTTTTCAATTTCATAGCTCTGTTTCCATTTCTTTAGAAATGGCCTAACAAGTCCTATATCCTTATTGCATGTGCTCAGTTTCAGCAAGAAGACAGTTTGTATTTGGGATTGTGTCTCTACCAACCTGAACAAGAAGATAGGGTGAGATCAAACCCATATTTCTGTTTTTATAGTCAAGACAGTGATTGGCTATGATGGGTTAATTATACAGTAACTAAGGCTGATTTTCTTTTGTAACACAAATGATGAAGTTGTGTACTTTATTCAGTGAGGTCTGGTTACCACAGGAGGACCTAACCTAACCTAACCTTTTTCGGCTATTTTATGCTGTTTTGTCTGAAGGAAAACCATTAATTTGATGTGCTGAGAAGATGTCCTATGACACTGCTCATTCTACATGGCCTAGTTAGGAAGGACAGCTTGTTAATATCTGTCTATATGAGGCTGTTCTCCATTAGTCAAGCAGCTATTCATAAAATCAGTTCATCTGTATATTGCTGGATATCATATGAATTAGACTTATTTAAGCTGGTAAATTTTACCAAGTTTGTAACAGTTGATCATACATAAGAAAATATCTTTGAAGTCTTTTATATGGAAAACCACAGTTATTTTCTTTGAGGGTTTCTGGGCAACTGTGAGACTAGGCATCTCTATTTTTATTTTATACTATTATATTGGCATTCAAAAATATATACTGTATTATATGCATGCATGCACAACTTTATTTGTATTAATCTGATTTAATATCTTAATTATTCATAACATATACAAATTACCAACAAATATGGAAAATGCTTTCTATTACTAATTATCAGTCAAGTCTAAATGTAGCCCACAAGAGACCACAGGAGACCTTTTCTCAGTTAGAATGACTATGAAAATAACAAAGTAATAATTAAAACACCCTATTGTAGGATGCCAAAAAATGGGAACTTGCCTGCTGTTTGTGATGTTATAAACTGGCACAGCCATCATTGAAGAGAGCTTGGAGTCTCCTCATAAAGTTTAAGCCTAGAATCACTAGCTTTCCCACTAGTGATTACATATGTCAAGAACACTAAAGCAATATATGAGAGTGATATTTGTGCTTCGTGATGGAATCCACTGAGAGGTCTACTGACAAGGAACAGATAAAGAAAATGGTTTAAATGTCCACAGTGGAAGGTCAGCCAGTGGGAACCTCCATCAGCAACAATATGGATTCATGGATGAGCACTATGTTAAGCTAAATAACTGGATACTGAAAGATACATGCAGTGTCTTCTCACCCCTAGGTGGAGGATAAATAATAGATCTCATAGAAGCAGAGTGCACGATGATGGCCTGCAGAAGCTGTAGGGGCATGGAAGACAGACCTAGGAAGGTTAGACAATGAGGGACCAAAGACAGGTGCAAAGAAAGAAAGACTTCTACAGTAAGACCCAATAAAGAACTATGGTTTATACAAATGACCATTGTAATGGAAAATATACAACAGTTAACTATGAAACTGTATTATAGTTTCAAAGAATTTGAAGAGAAGCATTCAAATGTTATCGAAGAAATGGTAAATGTTTAAGCAAATAGACATGTTAACCACACTGACATGGTCATTTTACATTAGACACATGCAGAAAGTGAGAGAGAGAGAGAGAGAGAGAGAGAGAGAGAGAGAGAGAGAGAGAGAGAAAGAGAAACAAGGACCAGGGCGAGTTTTATTATGTG
>NW_008355272.1:6876123-6903023 GCF_000622305.1 Nannospalax galili
GAGAAAAGAGGGAAAGAGAGAGAGAGAGAGAGAGAGAGAGAGAGAGAGAGACTCTACTGTGCCTCAATTAAAAATTACAAAGACATTAAAAGCTATCAAGCCAAGGGTTAGAAAAGCTGCATTAAGGGATCACAGGCCTTCATGTTATTATTGTTCAATGTCTTAAAAAACTAGAAGGAAGATTCCATTTTCTAGGGAAAGCCTGCTCCACAACGATTTTGGATATTTACCCCCATCATCAGACCCCTCACCCCAGCAGTGCCTCAATTAAAAATTACAAAGACATTAAAAGCTATCAAGCCAAGGGTTAGAAAAGCTGCATTAAGGGATCACAGGCCTTCATGTTATTATTGTTCAATGTCTTAAAAAACTAGAAGGAAGATTCCATTTTCTAGGGAAAGCCTGCTCCACAACGATTTTGGATATTTACCCCCATCATCAGACCCCTCACCCCAGCAGGTTACATTCCTCTGACTTAATTGTGCCAGGGCTATGGGCACTCCTGTTCCTCAGAGGCTGGCAGACTGTTCCAGCTAATTGATCCTTGAACTAATCACTTGCCCTGACTTGCCTTCTCACAGAGACCTATGTAAAGGCTGTGGCCTAAGCCTTCTCCTTGCTGCTGTCTTCTGTCCTCTCTGACTGCCCTGGTATCTGCCCCCCTGGGAAAGCCTTGTCGGATTCCTTTCCACACAGGCCCAGATTAGCATGCAGGCAGCAAAGGGGCCTTGCTCATCAACCTTCTGCTTGCCTTGTGCTCTCTTTAATTTACCTCTGCATTTGCAGTTGGAGGCTCCAGAGGCCTTAGGACGAATGACTTCAGTGACAAATAATTCTGGACAAATCCTGGCAGAGCTTTTTGTGTTTCACCAAAACACCATGAATGTTGAGTGAATTAACTATGGATGGGCAAAGGAAGACATCAAGTGTCCTGCTCCGTCACGCTCTGCTTTTTACTTTGAGTCAGAGTCTCTCACTGAACCCGAAACTAGGCTGGTAGCCACCAAGCCTCAGCAACCTCTTGCCTCCCCGTCTCCTCCTCCCCAAAGCACTGGGGTTACAGGCACATGCATGGCCACATGAAACCTTTTACATGGGTCTGGTCATTTGAATTCAGGTTCCAAAGTTGCATAGCAAATGCTCTTAACCTCTAAGCTATCTTCCTAGCCAGAGATAACTGATTTTAAAATCAGAATATCACCTTGATGACTATTTACCTTTATATTTAATTATTTTATCTTCATTATTTTGACTTAGTAGCAATGTAGGATGAAGGAACTTAAATCTACTGCTGAATAGGAAATAAATAATACAGTCATCTTGGACAACATTTTAATGTTACCTAACCACTTACAAATTCATTTCCCTCCTGACATGGCATTTTGACTTCTAGATAGAAACTTGTTAAAATTCTTAATGTGTACCCATCACTACTCAAAATTGTCTACAACTGGAAGACCAACATGTTCATCAATGGCAGAGTGGAAATATGAATTGCAGCATGTTCACTAATAGAAAGTGTGTGCTGGAGGAAAGAAGGAGCCACAGTGCGTGTGAGCATCTGAGAATCTCCAAACATTGCTGAACAGGAAGAGGAAGACAATGGGGTACATGTATAATTCTATTTGCATCAAGTTTAGAAAACCAGCAAATGTGAATCCCATACTGATGGCAGATCTTTACGAAAGAGAAAAAAAAAAGAACGATAAGATAAAGAGTTATCAACACACAATTCAGATTGGTGGTGCCATGAGTGGGTGGATAAGAACTGAGAACACAACGGGCGAGAGAAAGACTCCAGAAGGGCCTGGTAATACACATTTTCTTAATCTTGCAAGGCAAGAATAACCAGACTTTTGAAAAGCTAATTATTTAAATGCACATGTATAACTTATAACTTATTTATGCATTTGTGTGCATAAATTTTTAGTTTTTTTTAAATTGAAAAAAGTAACAGATAAATAAAAGCTAAGAAGTCACCACGGTTCCAAGGAAACCACAGTTCCGTTCTACTCTTTACACATAAGAAACAACACAATCCTGACAATAACCAATTAGTACATTTTACTGCAGACAAAAATGGACAGCCCCCTTAACTGTACATTTTATTTTGCAAGTAGAAAAGTATTTCTGTGGCATGAGCTTTAAATCAAAGCTAGGCAGAGATTATATAATAAATCTGGAAATTATATGTGATCCTTGTGTGTTCTATATAATACTTTCCATATAGGCTTAATAGTTAGCAGTATGTATGAAGAATATGATTTTAAATCAATTATTCAGACGTTTAAGTTAGCCAAATGTAGTCCATTAAAATGCCCATTGTTTTATGTCCCTGTCTCCTTTTCAGAAGATTTTCAAAGACTATATGAGACACTTAGAGCATCATCATCCCATTCCTCCCAGGTGTGTTTGTGATATAACTGGAAGGTCACTGCAGTTGTATAATTTTAGGAGATTTTGATAAATCTTTTTATTCTTGTGTCTCAGACTACTTGATAGCACTTCTATCATTTGTGCCTTTGTTCTGTTTCCCAAAAGGAAATGGAAGAAGGCGGCAGACACTCCATGTTTCTTAGTGAGCTGGACCGCCCATCAAAAACAATAAAAGGCACTGAGGGCATATTGTCTCATGATATCTCAAAATTTCCTCTCTCAGCAAGGCTCACATGACCATTATACAGAGGAGAAAACTGATTTGGATAAAGAGAACTTACTCAAATTTATGTCTGCTACAGAGAGAGCTGTGGTCTTTCTTTCTGAATCCCTCTTTTATTTTGCCGTCTCCTCACCACATTAAGAATGGACAGAGGGGGGTGAAGAGATGCCTCAACAGTTAACAGTACTGGCTACTCTTGCAGAAGACCTGGGTTCAGTTCCTAGCACTCACATGATTGCTAACAACTATTAGTAACTCCAGTTCCAAGGGATCTGATGCCTTCTTTTGAAAGGTCTCTTCAAGCACTGCATGACTCAGGTGCACTTACATACCTGCAGGCAAAATACTCATACACATAAAACAAAAAAATTAAGAAAAGAATGGATATAAGGTTTGTTATTGTAATGATATGTGTATTATATATTAATATAAGCAAAAGATTATATTCACAGTGGTCACTGTGGTTCATTATTATATTATATTATTAAGTTATGTTGAAAATTTCCATTTCCAGTACCATTTTATGATAGTAAGTGATGCCCACACATCAAGCAAATCACATTGCCAACTCTTTAAGACATTAGCAATTTTTACTAGAATCTATAAAGTATTACCTTTAAAATGTTTTTAAGTTCCTGCTTGCCGAATGAGTGTGACACTTCTCGGGGATGATTGTCACATGCTTCTTTCCATTTTCCGGGGTTCTTCATCATCACACCAGGCTGGTAATTAGCGAAGATAAAAACTGCTTTCGGAGAATACAACGTTTCAACTGTCATCCTGCTGGAGTAGGGGAAAAAGTTACTTTGTAAAATGAGAGCCCAGTGGTGCTGTCTTATTGACTTTTATGTCAGGTTTGTTTCAGCTCACTAGTTAAAACAAGTTTCACAGCTCCTCCTGGTCCAGAAAGTTCCATTTGCTTTATGAAAATGAAACTGTCTTGTTTTCTGGTTCATAAATCATTGTCAAGCAGAGCTAGATAACAGAAACAAGTTCAGATTCCAGAATGATTATCCTTATTGATGAAGTATTAAATATACAGAATACAACTTGATTTTCATAAGCCATGTTGACTTTGCAGAACAAAGGCTACAGGGGGAAATTATCTCATAAGAAGAGCTGTGAGAACTTGCAGAATCTAGCCAGGTGGCATGAAGAGAGGAGACAAGAAGCAGAGCATCCTCACAGAGAAAGAGGCGGACATACCTTCACCACTTGCCTCTTGGTTAGTTACCTGCTGTTCTACCTCTAAGGACACCATGCCTCTTATGAGTTTCCGTTTTGGACCACCTAGGAAACATTTTCAAGAAAGATTTCCTTCTTCCCCCATTTTCTCCAACTTCCCTTTCATCCTGTTCTCTCAATATTGTGCTATCAGATAAGCTCTTTCACCTATTTCTTTATAACCTAATGTCTGTCCCTGAAGTTAACCTGGTTTGAGGTATACCTGTGCAGTTCCTACCTCATGCATGAGAGGATTCTGAATGTCTCAGCAGAGAACGGTTGAGTCCAGAAGAATCAAAGGAGACCCTAAGATTGTAGTGTCCCTGTGACACCTCAAGGAGCAGGTTTCTTGAACATTTTATTGACCCTAAATCTGATTAACTGTTGAATAAAGACTCTATACATCTGCTGGAATTCAAAAGCATGTCACTGAGGAGCAGAAGGTTTTCTTGTATGTGAAATTCACTGCATGCTCAGACTGCTCATTTCCTAGTGAGGCTCCAACTGCTATTCCAGAAATTCCGCGGGGAACCTCTCCTCCCTTCTAGCCAGCCCCTGTGAGGGCTGTGTTTTCTGTGTATTGTCTGGGAGCATATACTTCACTGTTCCCTCTTCACCTTTCTTGCAGAGATAATGAAGAATTAATTGCATTATTTGTTTTTAAAATATTGGTCTCATTAGATAGAAGCCTGCAAGTATAGTTGTTTATGCTTTCGCACAGTTGTGCTCAGAGGCATAGTACATAGTAGGTTTGCATTAGCTATTCAGAAGCCAGGCATGAAGAGGAACAGAGAAATTGTCCCAAAGTCACTGGAACTTCTGAGTAAAACTCATTCTACAGAGCAATCAGATGAGATCCAAATCACAATCAAGATTGATTTCAGTATCAATTTGGATTTCTTACAATGGGACCTAAAAACTTCCAAAGCTCCAGATAGCATAAAGTATAGATATAGTACTATGAAATTTCTGAATTACAAAAGGAAACTTGCTCTGCCTATCAAGAAAGCTTTTCATATTCTTGAGATACTATGGGGAAAAGGTAACAAATTACATATGTAAGTCTATTCATACCACATGAAGTCATTTTGCAGTTCAGAAAGTGGGAACCCCTGGGAAGTTACTGTCTTGTGTTACCTGGCATATTTGACTGACTTATGATTGATGGACATATCTGGTAAGTCTATCCTTTTATTCAGCAAGAAGGTAAAATGGAGAATTGGAAAGATTAGTTTTTTTAAAACTTTGATAAACACAGAAGACCACTCACATTTATTATCTTAATATCATTCTTACCAGTGCACTTACATCGTTTACATCATCTGAATAATTGTCTCAACTCTTCATTCTATTTGCCAAGAAGCAAAGAAGCCAGCTTTCATATTTATAATCAAAGGGCCAAAATGTCCACTTGAACTTCATATGCTTCAGACATATGAGATTTCAGGCAATAAGCTTATAAGTTTTCTACACATTTCACAAATATTTAGACATTTACAAATATAACTTTGTTTTCTACGCCAGTGGTATAGAAAGTTGTAGCCTCATGCTTTAGGAAGGGGGAGTTTCTATGGAGCAATCGATAGAGATGCCTGTATGGTTTATTTTCTATTATATATACCTTACAGGTCGTTGAGTCAAGTACTGTGGCAGGATTTCTAAAAGGCTGGTGATTTTTAGGAAAGATCATCAATAACATATGTAGCCGAGCAAGCTAAAATAATTACAATCAAATTTCATGCTTCAGGGCATAAACTGATTCCCAGCAAGGGTCAGGAAAGAATAGGCTGCCTTCACCCGAGTGTGTGGCACCTACTTTTGTTTATTTTCTCCCCTTTTCCTTATCTTAATATACTGATTGATGGTCTTAAGACTCCAGATCCATTTTGCTCACACCTCTCCTCAGCCGCCTCACATCTAAGTTGACTTTCTTCATGATACCCAAGCATTTTTTTTTTTTTCTGGAGCAAACCACAGGATCCAATACAGGTTTAGAAGTGTTGCCTATAATGAATATAGCTTTCCTTGGACTAATTTTGCAAAGGGCAAGATTTGGAAGGGAGAAGAAAACAAAATGATGTACACCAGCTTTGCAGTATGTGATTTTAAACCTCTCTGAGGCTCATGTTCCCTTGGAGGTCCTCTAAATGCATCTAATTCTGGTCCTAGATTTGATTAACTTGCCTCTTTTCCTCATCTCACTTTAGGAATTGACTCTCACTACATCAAAACTTTGGGCTGCTCAACTCAGAATAGGTTTGGAATCTGTAAACAATAGACTGTGACCTTTGTTACCAGCTCTTCCTGGCATCAGCTGGGGAGGAGTACTATCAGAGAGAGAAAATGGTTGTCCCGAGGCCTGTGATTCTACTGCACACTTAGCATGGAGGCCTTTGAGCTAATTGCATTCTGTATATCTGAGCCAACTAGCAAGGTTTCAGGCTGACACTAAGATACATCTGGGCCTGGTAACAATTGCAAATACTCAGGGTACACTTTAAAAAAGGGCTTATGTTACCATGTGAAACAGCATGTTTTGCAGTACTGAGAGCAGTCAGATAAATAAAACAGCTCGCAGTGCAGAGTTTGGTGGGGGGAATTGTATTTTGTAACATTTCATTTAGAGCAGAAACATTTCCCCACTGAGAAGGGAGCATTTGACCCTGAGAAAATGTTAAGTTCTCCCCACAGCTGCTTGAGGTAATCGCCATTGAATACTCTGCACTGCCATTAATGACGTTGCGTGTAAGATGACATCGCCTCTCATTCACAAGACGGTTTTGGAGGTTTGGGTCCAATTAGAAAGCACAGAGGAGAACTGATAAAAAGCGCACATCCAAGGAGATGTATCTGCACTGGGGACACTGAGCCCTTTGATTTGGCACCCACACTGGAAGGATCATTTTGGTTGTTTGGAAAATGTCTATGGGAGCATGTTTATAGTGTGCAATGTAGCCTAAGTGACTTGCAAAATTATCATTCGTGCTTTGCAGTGATGTTAGGCAAAGGGAACTAAAGGGGAAGACAACTCACAGAGCAAGACTTTTGCATGAGACAAAACGGAGGGCCAGAGAGCTCCCAAGCAAGTCCCTTTGCTAGGAGGCTCTGTATGTCAGAATCACCTTTCCTCTCCTAAGGAGAACTGTGAGGTTAGAAAGCAGACACCACTGACTGGCACCCGCCATACCATCCTGTGTATATTTGTATCTTTTGTAAGTGCATTTTTGCACATACATAGTTAATATTATAGTTTTTTCACCCTGTGTACTGTCCTGTAACATAAACACCCTCTCATTTTGTAAATCTCATACAGTTATCCCTTCTCAACATTTTCCTTTTAGAGTTATCTGTCATGATTATAACTCTGTCATGGAGAAGGAAAGGAATAACACACAATTTCCCATCTGTAAGAAACTTTGAAACACTCATAAATGAATATTTTCTTTACCAATTTTCTTTAAATATTTTTAGTTCTTATTATTATGTGTATGAGTGTATTGCTTGCAAGTATATGAATGCACCCATTTTGTACAATGCTCTTGGAGGAAAGAAGAGGGCGCTTTATTCCCTGGAACTGGAGTTACAGACAGTTGTTGGCCATTATGTGTGTGCTGGGAACTGAACCTGGGTCCTCTGTAAGATCAGCCAGTACTCTTAACTACTGTGCCATCTCTCTGCCCCTCTTTCCTAATTTTCAACACATGAAAAGCGAGAGTTAAGCCTCCATTCAGCAGATGTGGCAAACTGAGGCTCAGCTTCATGAAGATAGTGATCCCAAATCCACATCTGTATGTTGTAGAGCCCAAGCTCAGATCCAGTCTCTCTAATTAGATAAAGCATCTTTACTGATGAGATTACCTTAAAATTACATAGCAATTTCTGTTTTCAAAAGTAGTTTTCTTTCTTTTCTGTCTCTCCTTTACAAAGCAAATTCAATAGAAACATTCCCTCTTATTTAAAAATCATGCTGAATTCATATGCAGAGAAAATTGAGTAAATTATTTCATGAAGAAAGACTAAAAAGTATACTGGGAGTGTGACATCCTGTATGCGTGTAAACCTCTTACCTTGACGGATATTGAATATGCCTGTGCACATGTGTTATCTTAACGATCAAATACCATAACTCCCATTTTATTCTCTTGAGGAGGAATATAAATACAGATTTTCTTGACCATAATTAATGTGTTTAGGGACCACACTCCATGTTTTACTGACTCCCCCGTGCACTGGGCTCCTCTGGTCATCTCTCTTGAAGACAAAATGTGCCTTTTTGTTAAGTTGTCCCAAGGTTTGGTTTGTTTGTTTATTTGTGGGGGGTGGGAGGACATGGGTTTCTCTGGAAAGCTGGCTCCTGTGTTCTCAGGGGTTATAAAAATGGGAATCATTTTTATTGGCAATCCCCGGGAATAGTGCTGAGACAAATGGAAAGCTGAAGATAAGGATCCTCTGAGGTGAGAACATACAGCTGTTGGGAATTGCCAGAGAATCTGACCAATAAAGGAAGTCACTATTTTTCCAGGCCTGAAGTGAGTTATAGGGCGAGACGGGTGTTGTATATTTATGTAGGGCAGCAGCAGGGAGTTTAAGCGGCTCGATATTGCTGAAAGAGCATCATTCACATTCAGGCTGAGACAAAAGGTGGAAATGAAGTCACATCCTGGCCAGAGAAGGCCTCGCGACAGAATCATAACATTTCAGAGAGGGGGGCTGTGTGTGCCGCTGACGGTAGGCCTCAGAATGAGGAAATGATCAAATGCCTTGTCAGGCCTTCAGAAAACAGTCATACGCACGCACACGTGCGAGCATGCACACACTCACACTCAGGATTAAGGCCTGGCCAAGCGTCCTTGGGAAGGAGGTCGTTTATCTTTCAGAGAGCTGCTTACACAATTACCTGCAGGCTTCATCAGTGTAGTCAGCAAGATAGGTTTGCCAAAGGAAGTAGAAAAATATATATCAATACACGTTACAGTGGATCTCCCTTTGGTGTTTATTAATCGCGCACACTCCAGCGTCTGTGCATCTGCACAGATCCTAACTCAGGACGATATTCGAAGAACTTAAGTGGTTCTGGCTGCTGCTCCGGAGATTCTGAGGAAGAGGATGGGCAGGTCAAGAGACTGTCTTATCTCCTTGCTCACTGATTGTCCTTTTGTTTAGAGGAAGTTGCAAGAGGAAGAGAGGGGTCATGAAATTAAGCTCCTTGAATGACACATGATCAGAGGGAAGGAAAGAAAACCTGTTGGGGGCGGGGGATAGAAAGAACAGGGAAGGAAAGAGTTTTATCATTCAAAAAAATATTCCTGGTTAGTCTATGGGAGTCTTGAAAGACTATGCAGAGCTTCTCCCTAGAACTATGCAGAAAGCACCTAAATGGTAATTAAAATGTTATCAAAAGTTCAAATTGTGGATTGTAGAAAATGTTACTCATTTTAGTAAAACAAAAAACAAGAAAGAAAAGCTCAATGTAAATTGTAATCTCCTGTCCCACAGGGACCTGTCCTTAACATTGAATTAGAATATTATTAAAATAGGGAAAGGCATGGGACTAAGATAAAAACAGCAAAGTTTGTCCTTAAGGTTTATTTATCATAGAAGCTAATCTAACAATAATGGAAAGGTTAAGAAAAACAATGCTCGGTAGTAAGATGTATTTTAAGGGCTCTGGAATGGGTTTGAGTTTCCCTTATTTAGGAGGAAGAGGTAAAATGAGCCATCACAAAGGCATCCAGCAAGAAAATCTCGTATTTACAACCCCATGGATATTTTGCTCTAATTTCAAGGGAATAGTGGAGTTGAAAAATAAAGTCGTTATCAATCTTCCATTTTTTCCTCTGCAGTTTTACATATAAATACTAAACCATGAACAAACAAACAAACAAAACTAAACAACAGTAGCAGAACAAGAATCGTGATGAGCTAACATGATGGCATTTCCTTCACTGACTCCTCCTTAAAACCTTTTCACTGTTTCCCAATGTTTCCTTCATGCCTGACAAGTTTTCTCCTTCAGCCCCAATATCAGAACATGGTATTCAATAACCCTTCTGATAGTCAAAGGCAGGGAAGACTAAGCAGGAACACAAGAGCCCTCCATCTCCCTGTGCAGTGAACAATTTGCATATGGGACAGTTCCATACAAGACTCAGAGCAGAAAGCCAAAGATGTCTAGGAATGACAGTCTTAGCACAACCCTGAAAAGCTCCTATTTGCCAAGTTCCTGCTTTTCTGCAGTGGGCCACTTAGAGGCTGGGTCATACAAATTGATCCCTGGCTTCCAAAGCATCAGGTAATGGGTTCTGCCTGAGGCAGAATTCCAAACCGTTAGCCTACTGGTCTGATCTTATATGGAAAACCTAATATTTTGACCACACGCTCCATCTCATGGCATGCTTGCCTGGTACTAAAAATGCACTCATGAAGAACGTATCATAATAGGTCACTCACTGAAGTGTAGCTTAGGGGTGCTTGAAGAAAAATGCTGCTTTCTCAGAATTTGAGAACGGATAAGGGAAAAAATAGTACCCATGCACTGTTCAGAGTCTCTATTTGTGTGTTTATTATTCACAGGCAGATGGATGGACAGCTAGATTAGTAGATAAATAGATAGATGATAGATAGATAGATAGATAGATGATAGATAGATAGACAGATGATAGATAGATATACGATAGAAAGATAGAGACAATGCATACATATCTAAGAGACATATATATAGTCTCTCATCAGCAGGAGATTTCTTTATGAATTGCTGGTCATACCTGCAGAAGTTCATATAAAAGGAAACAGGCAGAGAAAAAATAAATCTTGTCTTTAGCTTCTGAATGCTTGAGCAAGAAATCAGTTGCAAGCACCCGTGTGTTGCGGTATGCTGGGAAAAAAAAAAACACCTTCACTTAAACAGGGATTTTAACCTTTTCACCTTAGCCTGTTATATCTCCTTTCCTTCTACTCAAAGCATTTAGGTAAATTAGGACGAAATCCCTCCATAAAAATGCAAGGGGATCAGTTAAACTTTCATCTCTAATTTATTCATGAAGGAGCGAGGTCTTGCCTGGCCATGCTGTGCATCAAGCTGTCAGAATGACTTTCTCTCTTGTTGAGAAGGGAGATGGAAAGACAGAAAGCCATGAGCTGGAGCTTTCCTGGTAATTGCTGTGAGAATAAAAAAATTAATCAATAACAAAAACTCACCAGCACCTTCTTGCTTAGTTAAGTGAATGTGAGCAAAGTTTTCAAAAGCAAAGATGAGAACTTAAAGTTAGCATATATGTGTGGGCAAATATAGGCATATAGACATACATTGAAATAGTACATATTATAAATATGTAATATGTAAATGTATATATTTATATCATACAGATATAGTGCAAATATGTATTCCATATACCAGAGACTGTTAATTTGTCAATATAGTCTAAGTGTAGCTCCAATTCAGGGCACAAATGGTACCCAGTGTCCAGAAACCCAGTGTCCAGAACAATGTCACATACATCTGAATTAAGTTACCTAAAAAAAGTTGTTTTAAGAGCTACTGTATTGTGGCTTGCTTAGTTTCATGTAAGCTCAGTACTGGGGTTCAGTCACCCTAACAATTATTGTCCCCTGAATATAGATGAAGGTCTCCATTGTGCTGTATATGTGGGTGGGGGGGCACGTGCACATACTCTTTGCATCCCCAAACATCTGTGAGTTTGGAAGATTTATTAATCTTTAGGAATATCCTCATTTTATTTTTCAGACTTGACTGTGGTTACATGCATTTGATGTTCCCTATGAAAAAGTTCCTCATTTTTAATTTTTTGCCCTTTGAAATCATTTGCCAGACTGTATCTTTTCCTCACTTTCAAACAGACTTTATGCTCAGAGTCCTGTAGGAAAGGAGGAAGGGGTCTTATAAGATGAAAGGCCTTATTCCAGTTGATGAAGAGGTTGCCTGGTTTTGCCATTCCCACCCTAGCATTCAAAAATTATCATCTTTTATACATGGGGAAGAAGGGAGGGGTGTGATCTGGCATTAGTTCCTTTAGTCGTCAGGAAATTACAAAATGTACACTTGCGAAGTAAGCAATTTTTGCAGTCTGCCTGCACATCCATCTTTTTAATGAGCCTTGTTTATAACTCGACGCCATGCTTCTAGTCACCTACCCTGTTTACATCTTTGGCCCCTTTAATTAAGAGAAGAACCAGTTAAAAGAAAGTAGGAAGAAATATTAATATGATCTGATTAATTCAGCTAGCAGGAGGTTATGGGGTAGCAAGGTTATTATAACCTATAAAGGCAATGTGAATAAAGCTGTATCCATTTGTAATTTTATTAGGTGGAGCAAATTAGTGAGACTGCATAGCAGTGACAAAAGACCTGTTCCTATTCTCCCTTACCCCCTACCGCAAGGGCCAGGTGCCCAAAGTTAGGTCCATATTAGGCAAATGAGGTCTGATAAATCTCAGCTGCACATCTAATGAGAACCTCCTGAGCTGCTGCTATGCTAATTTGGAAAGATTAGCTGGGATGTTTGTGTATGGCTAGTTAAAGTCCAATGAGATAAAAGTAAAGCCCAGGCAAGAGGAACCCAAACCTGAAAGGGTTAAAGTCAGAAAGTCAGCACTGTCTTGGGACAGGTGATGCAAGACTAATTGATACCCTATAAGCCACTGAAAACAAACTATCAAGGGCAGTTTGGAGGGGTGACATCAAAATAGAAAAAAACTAGAATTTTAAAAGAGACTTTGGTGTAACTGGCCTCTCGTAATGATGAAAGCAACAAAGTTCACCTAGAAGGCCCTCTGTCCAGCTGCTGGAGCCTTCCCACCACACTTCTGACTTCAGAACCCTATCTGGGTCCACTTTGATAGGACCAGCAGAACTTGTAGGATTTATTTCTGGCAAAGATGTAGTGAGTCTTGGAAAAGAGGATTCAAGTAAAAGAAAGCAAGCCTGGTCGTAACTTTCACTACAAAGATTTTACTATCCACCGAAAGGGGAGTCTTCATAGCCTGAGCTATAGATTTTGGAAAGAGCTTTGTGAATTCAGAGTTCTGTCTAGACAAATATTCTTGAGGCCCCAATGGAGCATAGTTTCCTATGTCTTGCTTCCTTTGATCCATTCTTTAAAACTCTAATTTCTGATTTTCTGCTTATCTGGTAATTGCTCTTTCTAGTCTGAATCTCCCAGTCATGGTGCCCATCCTTACCTGGTCTCAACTCACATTCCATTGTACAAAGGAACTCTGTTCTGGAAATGTGAGAACCTCCTATTTTGCTGGGAGCACTGGGCTCTGTGAAGCCACCAACAAACCCTATTCTAACACTTGAATAGTGTGATGGGTTTTAGTTTGAACATAGATATAGAACTGTAAGGACTCAACTGAGCTGTTAGATGAGTAATAAAATTAGCCTTTTTATCATTAGTAGTACATTCCAGTATCTTCTTTTTTAAATTTAATTTTATTTATTATTTTTATTTTATGAGTATGAGTGTATTGCTTGCATGTATGTAAGTGTACCCATGCCTTGTAATGCCTTTGGTGGTCAGAAGAGGGCATCGATCCCCTAGAACTGGAGTTAGGACAGTTGTTAGCCGCCATGTGGGTGCTGGGAATCAAATCTGGGTCCTCTGCATGAGCAACCAGTGCTCTTAACTTCTGAGCCATCTCTCCAGCCCCCACCCCCACTGACTATCTTCTTTTAAATTAAAAAAAAATATATATATATATAATTGGCTAATAGCCCTAGATGATTTCAGAAGCTTGATGGAAAAATAATTCATAACAGATATTCCAGTGGCCAAAATCATTTAGATAATTTAATTTGTATTAGAATGAACACAAAATTGTTTTACAAATAATATAGAAGGAAAATAAACATTCCTTGACTCTGCAATGTCTTTTGTTATGATCTTAATATTTTTGATTATTTTTATTTTATGTGTATGATAGTATTGAATGAATGCATACAATGCACCCTTGTCCTGCAGTGCCCATGGAGGTCAAAAGATGGTGTCAGATCCCCTGAAACTGGAGTTATGAATGATTCTCAGCCTCCATATGGGTCCCTGAATTCAAGCCAGGGTCCTCTGCAAGAGCAGTGAGTGCTCTTAACCATGGACCCGTCTTTGCATATTGATCTTAATATCTGTATCTCCCAAATTCATATGCTGAAATGCAATCAGGAATGCAATAGTATTAAGTGGTAGAGTCTTTCAGGGATATTTAGGTCAGGAGGGTGGGGCCCTCATGGAATATGATTAATATATTTAAGAGGAGAACTCGAGATGACTTCCTGGGTAAAGCTGCCAAGACTAAAACCTTGAGTTCCAGCCCAGGAACCACAGTTGAGAAGGACAGAATCGTCTCCCATAAGTTGTCCTCTGACCTCCATGTGTGTGCCATGTCTTGTGCCCACACAACTAAACAAACAAATGGATGCAAAAAGTAAAAGTTAAAAGAGACCCAAGGGAGCTTGCTGGCCTCTCATACCATGCCAACACATAGAAGGTGTCATCTGTTAAACCAGAACCAAAGAGAATCTGCTCCTGTCTTTATCTCAGACTTCCCAGCATCTAGGACTGTGACAAATAAGTTTCCTTTATTTAAAAATTGTTCATCTATGATGTTTTTGTTATAATATCACAAAGAGACCAAGACAACTCCTCAAGAAAAATAAATTGTTTGTTGGAAATTAGTGTAAAGATGGTAATATTTTAGATCTATGCCTGCTCCAAACACCAGAAAGAACATAACACCAGTGAAGTTCACCTATGTTATGGAAAATGTATAGGAAAAATTCACATCAATAGGTTAAAATTAGTCAGTAAATCATGTAATTAGTCAGTAAATCATGTAAAATTAGTCAGTAAATCATGTAACCTCTTTTTATCCCCAACACACCTCTCTGGTTTAAGAAAACACCAGCATTTGGTCATGAGTGTGCCCATGAGGGATGACAAAAGAGGTTCTGTCCCATTAGCTTGCTCACCATAGTGACACTTTAGTCCTCTCTGCTGGTGTGACCAGACTCTGTGATGTTCACACAATGATGAAATTGTGTAACATACTTCTCAGAATTAGGCAATACATGGCTATATAGAAATATGGAAACAGGCTCCACGATGAACACATTTGAATACTTCCCAAACTCATTATGGACGTTTGCTCCCTAGTGATGCTTTCCTTATTTAAAAAGAAAATTGCTTAGCCACTATGGCCACTTTTTTGGTAGAAAATATTCATGGAAATTTTAATATTTATGTAAAAGTCCAATGGGCCCTGATCCTTCTGACTGTTTACCTCCACTGGCCAGATGAAAAGTGGTTTTAAAAAGCTCCTCGTGAACAGAGAGGATGCATCACTCAAAGCAGCTAATACCATTATAATCCAGATATATTTCTGGGGTCAAATGTGCCTTCAAATGGGTGTCTCCCACCACTGGGGAAAGTTGCCTCTGGTCTCCAGTAGTGTTTCTTCTTTGTAGCCACAGCCTCTGAAGAGAACACTGTTGAACTTGCATGCAGTTAATTGCAACTGACTTGAAGCACCCCTTAGCTGAACATTCCAGATCTGCTGCCACTTCTGTGTGTCTTTGGATGACTTACTCAAACCCACTTTACCTTAGTCACCTTATTGGTACAGCGGAAAAAATGGTATTGATCAAATCTTGGAGTTATGTTAAAAATTGAATTTCTAAATACATACAAATCATGTAGAAAAACATATGACATACTGATAAAAATCAGTTGCAATGATTGTTTTTCCTTTTATTTTGGGAAACAGTTTTGACAGCAGTGTCTGCCTTACATTCAACTGTGAATTCTTTGACATATAAAAACATCAGCGTCAGCCATCATCCTGGTACCTTAGTCCTAGAACAAAAGTTCTGCCTAAAAAAGGGGGCACAGACATGTCTGCCGCTCCTAATTGGAGAGAGCTGGCAGTGGGGGAACATTCCTGACTAGAACATTCTTTTAGCTATCAGCATAATGCCTTGGCTTTCCCTCTTAATCTTGTTTTCATTTTGAACAGCAGCAATAAACCATCAAATAACTACACACAAGGCCACATGGAGTTTTGAATGCTAAGAGCCACATATTACAAGGAGGAAACGTTTATGTTTGTATCTGTCAGTTACTATGGGGGTCCGTGAACATATGTGACCTTATTTCTTATTCTGACAGAATGCAGTTGTCGATGTTATTATATTAGAAGAAGCAGAGATTTTTGGAAAACTAGCTCTACCACCTTCTAAGCTAGTTTCTGCTAGACTAAGTAGTGATAACACCTAACTCGGGATGCTTGTGAATCTCAGTGAGATAGCATATGCAGAGAAACAGCACTCATGAAACCATTGCTATTGTTATGATCATTATTTGTAGAAACTTTATCCTGGGGACTCTGACAAGCAGGAAAGGCTTAGAGTAAGCATCAGTTGGTGTGTTTCTCAGCTGGCTCTCACTGAGAAGCACAGGAGATAATCAAGTCATAAAGAGAAACTTTCTTTGCTTCATGGTTTCAGGGGTGTCAAGTCCCAAGTCCATGTTGCTTTGGGCCTGTGCAGCATAGCACATCATGGCTGCAAGGTGTGTGGCAGAGAACTCTTGACCTCATGGTGGCCAGGAAACAAAAGGAGAAAGGAAGGAGCTGTGACATCACATACCCTTGAAGGGTATGCCACCAATCATGTCACTTCCTTGAACTTGACCCCCTTCTTAAAGATTCTGCCAGCCACCTTCCAATAACACCACAGACTGGGGACCAAGCCTTTAACACTTAGGCTTTGGAGAATATTTCAGATCCAAACTAGAACAGTCAGGAAGAGTTGGCTTACTAGTTGGCAATATGGGGCTGGAGAGGTGGATCAGTGATTAAGAACATTGGTTGTTCTTGCAGAAGACCCAGGTTCAAATCCCAGCACCCACATGGCAGCTAACAACAGTCCATAACTCCAGTTCCAGGGGATCCAACAGCTTCTTCTGACCTAAGAGGGCATTGCACGACAAGGGTACACTTATCCACGTGCAGGCAATACAAATGTACACATAAAATAAAAATAATGAATAAAATATTTAAAAAATAGCTGTATTCAACAGCAAACCTAAAAATTTTATAGCCACTTTTGAAAGAGATGTATCTTTGCTCCGGAAACTGTTAATGAGTATGTTAAAGCTGTAACGAAATACTTCTTCTAAAAAAATAAAAAAGAGCTTTCAGTGGTTGAGAGCGTTGATTGCTCTTGCAGGGGACCCAGGTTCAATTCCCAGAACCCACATGATAGCTGTGGACCATCCTCGGCTCTAGTTCCAGGGGAATCTGAGGCCGTCTTCTGACCAATGCAGCGTTGCATGACATAGGTGCACTCACGTACCTGTGGGCAATGCACTCATGCACATAAAATAAAAATAATACATAAAATATTAAAAAAAATGAAAAATAATAGTTGGCAATAGTGCGTTTGTATAAAAGATTCTCAGTCCGAGCCCACACCTTTGAGGGGTGAGGTCAGAACCCATGAGTTATCCCTGTTCTGTGTACTTACTGGAGGGATACTCACTTTAACTTTTGACAGCCCAACCTAAGACATAGGTTCTTCCTAAGGAGTTTGCCCAGGAACTCTTGTGGAACTCTGAGAAATCCTATGAACTTGTCTCAGAAAATAATTTTCAATGAGTAATATAAAACATTTTTAAACGAAGTCAATAAAATATGAAAAATGGGGCTGGAGAGATGGTTTAGTGGTTAAGAACAGTGACTGGTATTGCAAAGGACCCATAGGATCCAAGTATTTGAATACCTGGCCCCAGTTGGTGGCACTATTTGTAGAAGTTTGGGAGTTCTGGCCTTGCTGGAGGAACTGACCTGCAAGGCTCCTCCCTCCATGGTATCAGAGAATACTGTGCAAGTTGCCAAGGGAGAAAATTAATCAATAGTCCTACCCAGCTGTAATGTCTAATAAACACAACAATGACTGACCCAGAAAACTATTGGTGCAGCAGTGGCACTTTTATTTTGGGGGGTAATCAACAGCTATCTAATTGGACTTTTGGCTCTTTCAATGGGAGAGATCTCTCATGTGTGGCACTGTTAACAGAGCCATATACATATGGCTGGAGAGACCATAGATCCTAGAGAAAACCCTACATCTGTCACATTCCTAGACCAATGTAATTTCTTACTGTATTTTAAATATATATCATTATATTTACAGACAAGTATACCTCTTACTACTCATCAAAAAACTTCCTCTTGCAATAGATGGAGACTATTACAGGATTATACAACTAATCAAACACAGAGAGTAAGTGTCTGCAAAGAAACCCAGCCCTAAGTGACACATCAACAAAGCAATGTTTAAACCTAAGGCTCAGGGAACATAGCAGAACAGGCGGCAGAAAGCATCTTAATGTATCTTTCAACTCTCACCAAAAAAACTTCCTTCCTCATTGTAACAGATAGTGATTAACCTAGAAAGCAACTGGCCAAAGTGCAGAGAATAAGAGACAGCAGAGCACTTATCTTTGACTAGGACATCTCTATTATACCTCTACCACCCAGGGCTCAGGGACTATTGGGGAAGAGGGGATGGAAAGACTGTAAGAGCCTGGGATGCTGGATGACCACAAGGAAACCAGTTTTCCAGACAGCTATGAACTTACAGCCTACACATGACCCATGCAAGTTCAAACTAGACAAAACACAGCATAGATGGGGGAATGGGTAAGAAGCCCCAACAGAAACACAAATCTGACTAATACACTATGTGGTGCCACATAACCACATCCTTGACAGCTTTTGGTGACAAATCACAGGATCTGATAACACGGCTGTGTTGTGCTCTCCACATTCATATTGAAATCGTATGAAAAATTTAGATTATAATTTAGTAAAATTTAAATTTTTGCTCACCTAATTTCCTGGTCTCTTTACTCTTTAGAGTCTTCTAGATTAAGAGTCTCTGCTACACACCTGTTAAGAAGCCCTGGTCTAGTACCTACATATGGCTTTGTACACTATACACAGTTGCCCTTTACCGTGTGCTCCTCAATGTTAGGCAACTGCAAAGGCCTTGAAAGTCCAAATCCTGCACATTTTTGAGCATACTGAGATTGTTCCTTCTACCTAGACAGGCTGCTATCATAATTATTGTAGGTTTTAAGTTTTTATTAGTTAGTACTTTAGTATAAAGTTAAATTTTAGATGATAGTCAAGTTTGAAAATATCTAGACATAAGAGAGGCATACTAAGCCCTGAAGATATTTTTAGAAATGAAATGCTTTGGGAAGCAGGAAGTGCCTTCAGCTTGAGAAACCACCTATCCAATCATGCATGGTAGAAAGATTAAAATACATTGTGAGGAAGATTACAGACTGAAGGATATATCTTTCAATTTGAACTTTAAGCCTTTTTGACATTGACCCATATTATTAGATAAATATAATAATTCATTCTTCTAGATATGAAATAATTGTTCACATGATTTAGTTAAAAGCCCAGAGAGTATTTTATGCATATAGCTGGTTGTGTCAAATACCATTTGAAACAGTCTTGTATATGTCAACCAATAGGGAAACACAAAGAGGAGTACATTTCACAGGCAGGCTTCATGTCTAAATGGGTACTTCCCATGTGTATAAAGTTTTGCACAGTAAAGATAGGAAAAGTTACCAAAACACAGTGGTAAACTTTTCCATTGCCTGCATTAATTGAGAAAGAACCCAGAACGGGAGTCAGTTAAACTTGACCTTTCATAAGCCCACCCACTTGAGGTTCTTGGTTCCTTGTTTATATTTGCAGTACTAAAAGGATTAATTGACTGTTCAATAAAGTATCACTTTACAGATCTGGTTAGTCTCTTAAGCAAACTACCAATCACTTTGTTAACATGTAGATATGAATGGATTTTTTTCAATAGGCTCTCACTATCCTCTACGTAGGTGTGGCAATTAGATTATTGATTTTAGGTAAATGTCTAGTTAATTATGCAATAGGCTTTATTTCTTCTGTTAATTAAGCTACTGTTCTTTTAAGTCAATAAACAATAGCCCGGAGAGAAATGAGAAGAGATCTGTTAGCAGTATCCAAGTGTTCTTTCAAAAAGGGGCTGACTGTGAGACTCAGATGAAGATCATAAGCATGAACTGAGTATCCAGTTCAACCACCATCAATGACTAAAATCACAATAGAAATCTGATTAGAAATATTTTCTTGAAAAGAAATCATTCACCTCCTATTTATAAAAACTGCCAAGGAAAACTCAACCCTTCCTGTCTTGTTTGATTTCATAGTTACAAAGTTTGAGCTACCTTTCCCCCATCTGCTACCAGGATTCAACAAAGTGTTGCTGTCATTTAAGTGTTAATCATGAACATGACCTAGCAGGAGGAAAGGGGATAGGGATGTTTTCAGAACTATGCTGAGAATCAGGTTGGCGCATCCCAGATCAGTCTCACCTGCTGTAGTGCCCCATCCCGTCTCTTAGCTTTTGACCCAATGTGTGTAAAGGTTGACTTTAAAAAATCAATTTCTTTTTGTAATTTTTTTGTTTTTTTGTTTTTTTTTTGTTTAGGTTTCTTTTCTCCCTCATTAACTTCTTAATCCTCTTTTTCCTCTTCTCCATTTTGCACATAATAGGCAATATTTATTGAATTTAATATTTATTGAATTAACTGAATGCAGGGTTTGGGGCCAAATTCAATGTTTGGCAAAAGTTCTATGAGAATTCTATGCAGTACAGTACTAGCTCCCAAATACTCATAAAATAGATGTTTTCTTTTCTTGAGCAGTGAGTGATCTATGGGAAATAATAAATAATGGTGGTGACAGTCACTAACCCTTCTTGACTACTTAGTAAGTTTCAGGCATCACAGCACATAAATGTTATACTTTATATCATTGAATTCTCACAAAATACTTTTTTTTTTTTCTTTTTTTGGTGCAGAGGATTGATCCTGGAGCTTCATGCATGCTAAGCAAACACTCTACCATCAAGCTGTATTTCCAGCCCCACATGTTAATAACACCAACTCAACTCAAACAGACAAGGATCCAGAGTGGAGCTAGGGAAATGCACAGTGGGCTGACCCTAGTCTCAGAACTATTGGAGACTGATAACTACTGGGTAAAGGAGAGTAAACCTTTCTTATGATCTCTAGATAGTCTGACTAGACTCCAGTGAATGAAGTTGCATCGAAGAACATCTGGGTACAAATGTTTGACTGGATGGGACTTAACATGTATGGTAGAATGCATGAGGTGGGGAGGGAGTGCATGGTTGGGAGAGGGGTTTAAATCTGATTAAAAGCTATTGTATGAAAAGTACAAAGACCCAACAAAAATTTAAATAATAATAATACTTTATTATCTTCATTTTACTGATGGAGAAATTAATATAGAAAACCCCAGTGTCATGCAGTTACTAAATGATAGAACTTAGAATTAAAACCCAGGAGATTGCATGACCTGTGCTTTTGGACACAGTCTAGACACGGAACCCCTAGCAAGGATGATTTTGCTTTCTGGACCGGATGCCTGACGCAAAATGTTAAAAGTGTATCTACTTGGGCTATGAGACCAGAAATCTCTTTGGCATAAATACTTGCCAGATTTAGTAAGAAATGGTTTCATTTGTTTAGTTCTAAAACAATGTAGGAAATGGGAATTGTCCTTTTGTCAATCGCTGTCTCACCGTTCAGGAAGGGGCTGGCATTCGATCAAGGATGGGATAATGACAATAGAAACACTTTCTAAATCTAATATCAGCATTCTTAGGCACAGAAATGACACATAGATACGAATTCTCTTCTACTGACAGTATTACTTGTTCATAGGATAATAGGAGCTACAGAGCAAGTACATATTTCCCAATCCCTTTACAGTATAGTTGGACACAGTCCTACTGACCACAGGATGGCTTTTGCTACTTCCTCAGAACCAGAATATCTCCTTTTATGGCAGAAGCTATAATTATCTGAAGAACCCTAAACTATACCTATTTGAAAGACTTTCTACATTAGAAACTTGGTGAAAGTTGGTGCTGCTGTTTGCACGAAGCCTGCTGTACATAATTTTCTGAAGCTGTTTTCAATCATGCAAATGATTTTTTCCTTTGCAATATGCTAATGCAATCTGATTTATTTCAGTTGTAAAAGTTAATTACAATGTGTTTGTGAGTCCCTAAAGATGATGTATTAAATGTTTATAACCAGGATTATTAAAATGTCCTGTCTCGATTACAGAGCTTCTCTTTCAAACACTAGAACTAATTGTAGCCTTAAATCACAACAACCTCACTGTTAAAATTAACACAAGGGCAACATTGCATAATTTTAATTAATTTTAATTTGGCCAAAGCAAATTAATTTTTGTTTTCTAAAAGGACAGCTGAACTCCTTTGTAGCCTGCTTCCGATGTACACCGAGTTCATAAAGTTTTTTCTTCCTGGTAGTTTTAGTCCTCTGAAGTGTGTGCCTTGGGACTGACCCCTTGTTTATATTTTGGTTCCAATTTGCATATCTGGGTCTCTCCTCTTTGCATTTTAGTTAAGAAACGAAATCAGAATGGAATGTGTATCTAGGGCCTGTGGTCAGAGAGACAAACTTTTCAATGTGAGTTTCAGAATCTTCTTAACCCACATCTTTGAAGATGATGCTTAGACATGGAGAGGTTGTGCTATGCATCTATCTTAGCACCCATGAGAAGCTGCCAACACCTCTTTCAAAGTCTGAGAACAATTTTCTAAGGATATGTACTTTGAAGCAATTATGCCTAAGTCCTTCCCTCTTTGTCCTTGCACTTCAAGTGTGTGACTATTCCATACAAACTCTTAAAACTAAATATTGTAGTTTAGTATCAGGGAACATGGGACTTGAAGAATAGTAACTTGATTCTTAAAACAGACCTCCTGACCTAGAAAGTTTTATTTTCAGTCCTTGTGTTTCTGAATAGCCTATGTATATCTTTACTCAAATGAAATTTGCTTTAAAACTTTATAACTAGCCATTATAGAGAACCTTAGAGCTGGAGAGGTGGCTCAGCAGTTAAGAGCACTGGCTGCTCTTACAGAGGGCCTGGGTTCGATTCCCAGCAACCATATGGCAGCCAACAACCATCTACAACTCCAGTTCCAGGGAAATCCAACACCTTCGTCTGAACTTGCAGGCATTGCATGACATGGGTGCACTTGCACACATGCAGGAAATACATTCATACATATAAAAATAAATTAAAAAGAGGACCTTAACAACACATTTTAGAAATTCAATCTGGCCACTTAAGAGATAAGGGATCAAGGACAGGATTCTCATGTTGTCTCTTCTTGATCACACATTCTAATTATCTAAAACAATTTTGAGTTAAATATGAATCATAACTGACACAAACTATAATTTTGAAGTTTGTTTTGAGAAAAAAATTTTTTTGATTCTTTGATATAGAGTCTCACTATATAGATCCAGCTGGCCTGAATCTCCCTGTATGGACCTTCCCAGGCTGACCTGGCTGTCACAGTCAGGCACTTGCCTCTACCTCCCAAGTGCCAGGATTAAAGATGTGAGCCACCACACCAGGCTGGGAATTTTCTTTATAAATAATGTTTGCAGAGAAATTTTGACCTATTTTACAAACCCACATTTCTAAAATACATCAAAAAAGGGAGGATTGTCCTGGTGGTTCTGAGAATCTATTTTTACAACTGATTGTCATGTTATGCCTATGAATATTCAGAAGGAAAAACATTATTTTATCATCCAAAAGTTTTGTATAGCTACATGCTTTACTCTAATCCCAAGTATGTCATTCCTTTGTATACAGGGGTTCCAAATCCCTGGCCACAACCAACAGAGAATTAAAAATAGATGTTTGAAAAATCAGGGGACTGGGAAGATGGCTGAGTACTGTACTTGCTAAGTAGAGAGTAATTGAACACAACAACCAGACATCAACTTTGGTCCCCCCTCACAAGCACACACATGTACACATACCACATACATGTAACATGTAAACGCACATGAAAACATGTATATATACATCCCACACATACATGCAAAAATGTATCAGATGAGGGGTTCAGATAGCAGAGGAAGTCTAAATATGATTAAGATGTACTATATGAAATGCACAAAAATTCAATAAAAATATACATTGAAAAATGTATCTGTATTGAACACATTTTGGGAGAAAACTGTATATATTTGAGCAGAAATGACTGAGAAGATTTGTTATGAACTAGAAATAGATGATAACTAATTTAGCTAAAATTTTTGGATTTAAGCATCTAAAGTACAACAAACTTTTCATGTTTAACTAATTCACTAGAAGCATGGGTTGTGTCATTGGGAAGGTATCCCTAAGACTTCCATACAAGGAAATCTATACAGTGGGGAGTAATGTGAATGAAACTCTCAATCATTGTATCCCCAGGAGGAAACCCCATTGCCTCCTATTTTACTCATAAATCTGACCACTTATTCCAGGAACCATGCTGTGAGAAGAAACATAAAAACAAAGAAGCTTTGAAAGATTAGTAAACTGTTTTTCCTGATCCATCTGTCTGGAAGAGCTGACTGCATTGCAGGGTTTCTTTACTCCTCTTAAAGTTGCACTTTACAGTGTGCCTGTGATGCCCTAGGTCGATTCATGTTGCCAAATATTTGGGACAATCTGCTCCCTAACTTTACAGATGACTCTGGCTGGTATCTATGTGCTAAAGGCTTAATGGATGCCATTTATAAAGGAGCTTCCCCAGCCCACTATTGATGGAGTCTTCTCTGCTCCCGCTACTGAAGGGACAGGGGTAAGAAGAATGAGCAAAGCGCTTGATGCAGACACCCATGGATTGGAGAAATAAATCTCACTTTGGCTAAATATGCCAATGACGAGGCTGCATTCTTCAAATGTTGTCAGGTTATTGACTTCAGCTCCAAGGCTTGAGATAGACTCCTAGTTTACACAAGGATGTTTGTAATCCTGAGACCACAGGGTCTATCTTATCCCAGACAAAACCTTCTAGACCATGAAAGTGGTGTTTCTTTAGAAATAATTACAATTAATTAGATGGCACAGTTATTTCCTTGTTGGTTTTAGTTGCTGTTAAAAATGTATGGTTAAGTCCTTTAAAATATGGAATACCAAATGCCAGATATGGGCTGGTGGTTCATGCCTTCAATCCCAGCACTTAGGAAAGATGAGGAAGGAAAACTACCACAAGGTTAAGTACAGCTGGGCCTACACACCTACTCCCACACCTACAGAATGCGACCCTGTGTCAAATAAGGGAATATATTAATACACCGAGATGTGTATTATTTTTTACCTAGTGGTCAGTTGAAATGATGCCAGAAATCACCAATTTTGATCCTAAAATTTCTACTCATATTATTGGAAGATACAAATTATAATTCCTATTTTCCATCTATTCTTCCAGGAATACAGTAGATAGGTATAAAAATTTTCAACAAATCTATTGCTTTTATATATACTAGTAATAAACAACAGGAATTTAAAATAGAAACACAATAATAAATAAACAACAAAAAAGCAATTTCTATGCATTAATGAAGCAAAATTATGCACAAGATCTATATAGGGAACACTTAAAACTGGTGAAAGCAATCAAAGATCTAAAAAAGAGAGAGAGTGAGCTTTTCATGCTTGTGAATAGAAAGAATTCCTATAGTTAAGAATACTAACCTGAGCTGAATGTGGTGGCTCACACCTTTAGTTCCAGCACTGGAGCACTCTGGAGGCAGAGGCAGGCAGATCTCTGTGAGATCAAGGATAGTCTGATCTAACTAACAAATTCCAGGCCACCTGGGGCTACTGGAAGACCATTTCTTAAAAACCAAACCAAACGAACAAAAAACAAACTCTATCTACCTGGGGCTCAGGGACCATTGCAGAAGAGGGAACAGAAAGTCTGCAAGAGTGAAGGAGGGAGGTGTGTGACCATACGGAAATGGAGTCTTACAGGCTCCGGGGACCCTGCTCATATGAATCTATAGCAATGGTGTCAACATGTACAAGACCCATGTGAACTCAAGCAGACAAAGCTCAACAAAGAACTGGGAAATGAATAGTAGGCTCCGATCTTAGCCAATGAACTGTGGGCGGCTGATTACTGCTGGATGAGGAAGAGCTGATCTTCTTTAAGGGGGTGACTCTAGACAGGCTGACTAGACCCTGGTGGATAAACTTGCACTAAGGGATGTCTGAGTATGCTAATTTGACTCAATAGGACTTAGTATAAATGACAGAATGCAGGAAATCTGGTGGGCTACGGGCAGGTGCTGATGGGGAAGGGGTTATAAAGATGATTAAGGTGTTTTGTGTGAAATGCACAAAAATTCAATAAAAATACTTTGAAGAAAACAAAAAACAAGAAAGCCACAGTAATCAAGGCATGCTAGAGAAAGAATACTAACTTCAAGGGAACACATGAGAAATTCAGAAATAGATCCATACCTACACTATAAACTGACCTTTGGTAGAGGCGCAAAGGTAATTCCAAGTGGGAAAAATATTCATTTCAATGAGCAATGACTAAACAGCCAGATACCCACATTTTAAAAAAGTGAGTTTTGATATAAACCTCACACTTCCACAAAAATAGACCCAAAAACCAAAGACAAAACTCCCAGAAGACAATGCAAGAAAAACCTAATTGTTTTGAGTTTGGTCATGAATTTTGATGCAACACTCAAAGCACAATCTAACACAAGAAAAAAAAATCAGTAAGTTGGACTTTATCAAAAATTCAGACCAGGCTGGCCTTGAACTCACAGAGATCTGCCTGCCTCTGCCTCCCGAGTGCTGGGATTAAAGGTGTGCGCCTGGCTCAAAGTTAAAGTTCTCCTTTGCCGAAGACACTGTTCAAAGAATGATACAGCCAACTGTGGATTTGGAGGAAAAAAGTTCAAAAAAATCTTAAAATGAACTGGTATCCAACATACACAAAGAATGTTTAAAACTCAACACTAAGAAAATTAACAGCCTGATTTTGAAAAATACCTTGACATTATCTCCTCAG
>NW_008355272.1:6903130-6911013 GCF_000622305.1 Nannospalax galili
ATGAAAAGATACTGAGAGGGCAGTCCATATATATTTGAATGCATAAAATCTGTAACACTAACAATATCAGATGTTGAAGGCAAATTGGGATGGGAGGAATGCTCCTTGATTTCTGTTGAAAAGGTGATGCAATATAGTTACTTTAAAGGCCTATTGATAATCTCTTTTTAATTTTTTTATTATTGTATTTTTATATGTATGAGTATACTGCCTGCATGTGTGTAAGTACACCCCAGTCTTGCAAAGCTCACTGAGGTCAGAAGAGGATGCTGGGAATCAAACCTGGGTCCTCTACAAGAACAGTCAATGCTCTTAACCACTGAGACATCTTTCTAGCCCCTAATCTCTTTTAAAAATTAAACATGTTGCCATATGAAAGAGTAGTCATGTTCTGTGGCATTTACTCAAGTGAACAGGAAGCTTCTATCCATTTAAAAACCAGCACATGAATGTTTAGATGACCATTATGCATAATTGTCAAAACTTGGAAGCAACCAAGATGCCTTTCAGCAGGTAAATACATTCAACAAATTATAGCATATTCGTATGATGGGATATATATTTCATGACAAAAGAACATGAGCTATCAAACCATGAAAAGATAAAGGGAAAGTTGAAAATACAGAGGTCACTGAAAGAGGCCAATCTCAAAAACTACACAGTATATGATTCCAAATATGCAATATTCTGGGAACGGCATAACTGAACAAAGCAAAAATTCAGTGATGGGCAGGTGTTTAGAGGAGGTAGGGAGAGACGAGGTGATGAGGGAAGTCAGGCAGGGAAATCATTGTGTATGATGCCGAATTAGAAGAGACCTATGATCATACATTTGTGAAAACCCAAAGTAAACTTAAACTTTAGTTAAATAATTACAAAATTTTATCAATCATCATCAGGCAGTACACTAATTAAAGTTACAATCAGTAGAGGAAACTGGGGTCAGGGAGGGCAATGTGGAAATTCTTTGTCCTTTCTGAACAATATCTCTGTCAATCCAAAATACTGCACAATTGTCTATTAATTTAAAAATAATAGAATTTCAATTGCTGTTTCATAGTCCTTTTTCATTAGAGCAGAGAAGTTTCTTAATCTGTCCAGAGGGAGCCTCGTGGACTTGGTGCCATCACAGTATGAGCTTGGAATGGGCAAATAGCCAATAGAGAGCCATTTGGAACTTACAGCTCAGGGAAAGTTCACTAATGCGTTTAGCTTTGATGAATGCCACTCTTTTCCATCTTAGGTTACATAACCATGTATAGCTAACAAGCATTACTGAGGATGCTTTTCAAATAAATATGAGATCTGTTTCTGAGGTTTGGTAGCGACTGTGTCATAAAGATATCAAACATCTTCTAATTTGCTCCCTGAATCTCCTTGGTAGAATTATGTCTCAACTGTCTTTCACAAAACTTTCGATATATAATTTAACATAGCACATAAGGTTATTTATTGTCATTTCTCTTGCATGCTTATCCTCAGAATGCTTTTGCAATCGCACAGGGTGCAAACTACACAAACTGATTATCTTGTAGTGCCACAGATAAGAAGTCTGATGTGGGTCTCACCAGGCTAATTTAAGGTACAGAGGCTCACTTTCGGCTGGGCTCTACAGGGAGACTCCCCCTCTTCACTCATTCAAATTTTTAGCAGAATTCAGGTGCCCTGTGGATAGAAGACCAAGGTCCAAATACTTTCCTGACTGACTGGGCCTTCCTGAACTCTAGGATCACAGCCCTGTCCAAGGTCAATTAAAGCAGGATAGAACCCTGTCTGTGGGCCTTGAATCATTTGCACAGCTTTCCCCACAGCCCCACTTCTGTCTGGCTTTTCTGCCTCTCTCTTCCATGTAGATAATGCAGGATTATCTTCTCATTTTCAGCTTTACCCTATCAACTGAATTCTATGTGCAAAGTTCTTTTTGTTATTCAAACAAACATCTTTCTTACTTATGATTCTCCTTACCACAAAATTTAATACAAATTAGTCAATTTTAAGTTAATTTGGTCATCAAATAAAAATGTGGTTGAATTAAATTTAATATTAATATTATGTCTTGAAATCTGATTTCTTATATTTTTTGCAATAAGACCAATAGGAATTCTTTATGGGAAAATAATGGAAGACAAGGAAACAAGTTACTAAAACTTCCTATGACATGGAGAATACAGTTAACACAGAAATGGATCTTCTTTTATTTATTGTTGTATTCACATGAAATATTGACGTATTTCCTTTTATTTATGTAAACTATACACTTCTAGAATATATTTATCCATGTAACATATTACAAATAATATCCAAAGTTAATTTTTTCAAATAATACTATACATATATATACATATATGCATATATATATATCCGTATACAGCAGAGAAGCTGGCTTCAAACTCATGGTTTTCCTGCTTCAGATTCCCAAACGCTCTATCTTTGGCTTTCTTTGGAAAGCTTCTGTGTACAGAATTTGAAATGATGGAGATTATTTCCTTTAACTATCACCTTATGGGAGGGCATTTAATTATTAACTAATTGAACATCATTGGAATGATCAATTCTGCTCATACATGTAACACAAATTTATACTTTGTTTATTTAGCATATATTACTAAAAATGAAATCTCTACCAAAAAAATCCTACATGAGAGCATAAAATACATTCAGCTATGTAACTCTTTCCCTGAAATTTTATATATTACAAAATAAAGGAACTTAAAAATTAATGATTTAGAAACTATTCCTATTAATTTTTACAGAAAGATTGGTAATTGATTTAAAGAGCATTTAAAATCAAGCTTAAAAAATCCATATTACTTACTCAATGAAAAAATTGGTAAAGCAGATAAACAGCTTTCCTATAGAAGAAATATAGTCAGTCAACCCAAAGCACTGGTTAATATGATAATCTAATAAGAATTCACTTTGTACTTGCTCCCATTATTCTATAAATAATGAATATAAGATAATATGAAACATTAGGGATCATTTAGTAAAATTAGCAAACTCATAAATTATGAGCAGTTTAAATTAGTACAATCATTTTGGAAAGTATTGAATAATATTCTTTGAAATTTGGAATGACATAGCTATAGAAGGATAATCATAAAGAAAATATCTGTAGCTTTGTAATGACACAATGAAGTTGAGAGACTTCTAGTTAGTAAAATCAAACTTTTGGTCTAATACAGTGTATTTCTCCTAAAATACATCCTGACCTTTCATTACATTTATGAAGAAATTCAGCACCTAAGATTAGCCAAATGAAGTTGACAGCACTGTCTTCTTCATGGCCTGTGTTTGTAAGACTTCAGACTTTACCTTTAAGGACTTGGCATGTGATACAAAACTAGAGGGAGCAATGTGTGTATTATTCCCTCACTTCTGGCATCAACTTCCATTTTATAGGTTTCCCAGTGATGAAAACTTACCTCGAAGACCCACAGAACTCACTGGTACTCAGTACCTACATATAGAGTTTATATAATTAATGCAATGTTAAGGTGGAACACCTGGGTCAGAGACTGGAGATGTTCCAAGTGTTTAGTTACTTTTGTCTTCTGAACACACTATTATTTTTTAAACAGTTTATTTATTTTTATTTTATGTGTATCAGTGCATTGCCTGCATGTATGTAAGTGCACCTAAGTTGTGCAAAGCCCACAGAGGTCATATGCCCCCGGAACTGAAGTTACAGATGGTTGTCAGCCTCAATATTGACGCTGGGACTCAAACCTGGGTCCTCTGCAAGAGCAGTCAGTTCTCTGAACTTCTGAACCACTTCTCCAACCCTGGATACACTATTTTTGGCAATACATCTGCCTTTTCAGTCCTGTATGCTCAAATGAACTTCAGTGTCCAGAGTTCTTATTGAGCTCTATTGGGGGGTGCATGACTGATTGTTTGACTTGTTGATTAATATACCCCATGGATTGAAAACCTTATCACAAATCTATAAAAATCTATAAAATCTCACTAATGTAGAGGCTTCTTTCAATCATATTTATTTATTTTAGTGTGTGTGTGTCTCTGTGTGTGTGTGCATGTGTGTGTGTGTGTGTGTGCATGTTTGTTTGTAAGCCAGAGGACTACTTTTAGTAACTGGCTTTCTTTCTAACATGGTGTCTAGGGATTGAACTCAGGTTGTCAGGCTTGAACAGCAAGAGCTTTTATCCCATGATCCGTCACTCTGGCCTGAAATGCTAACATTTCTATGTCAGTAACCTATAGAAAAAATAGACAAAAGATCACCAAAAATTTAGACTAACTTACTAACATTAATGTCCAACTCTACCTATCTTAGTAATTGATAGAGCAAGTAGGCAAAACATCATAAAATAAAAATATAGACTAATGCTGGGTGTGGTGGTGCACACCTTTAATCCCAGCACTTGGGAGGCAGAGGCAGGTGTATCTCTGTGAGTTCAAAGCCAGCCTGGTCTCCATAATGAATCCAGGACAGCTGGGGCTACAGGGAGACCCTTTCTCAAAAAGAAAAAAAAAAAGACTAATTCAGATAATACTATCATCCAATTCAATCTAACTGAAAATTACAAAAACTCTACTTAAAAACTAAAAGAATGAGAGTGGGTTATGTTGGTGCACACCTTTGATCCCAGCACTCAGGAGGCAGAGGCAAATGGATCTTTGGAGATCAAACCACCCTGGCCTACAAAGTGAGTTCCAGCCTCACTGGGGATACAGGGAGACTCTGTCTCAAAAACCAAAAAGTAAAAAATAAAAAAAAGTTAATGAAAGTTAAAAAAGAATGCATTTACTTTTTCAAGTATTTTATTTATTCATTTTTATTTTACGAGTAAGAATGTTTTATTTTATAAGTATGTTTTACTGGTGTGTACAAGTAAGTATATGCACCCTGTGCATGAACTGCTTATGGAGGCCAGAAGAGGGCATTAGATCTGCTGGAATTAGAGTACGGGTGGTTGTGAGCCACCAAGTGGATGTTGGGAACTAAACCTCTGCAAGACAGCAGATAGATACTCTGAACCACTCAGCCCCATGCACATTAACCAATATGGATCTTATTTTAACCCCCCCCAACAAATTTAAAATAAATGATTGTAAAGAACAACAAAAAAAAATTAAAACATCCAGTCCATTCTTTGCCTAGAGTAATTAAATTATTAATAGAAATGAGACAATCTCTAAATATTTGTAATTTAAGGAACATATTTCTTTCTTAAAACAATTTATTGAAAATTTCATACATGCATATGAGGTGTTTTGATCAAATACATACCAACTCCCTCTCCTCCAACTCCTTCCATATCTCCCTATCACTTTTTTCTGATAACTTGATGCACTCTTTCTTCTTTTATTATTTTTTTATGGGGCTTTTTGCTTCTCTAACATTCCCCCCCTTTGAAGAGGTAACACTAAAATCTTTTAAGGATTAGATGAAAGCTCCCAAATACTGTTGGCATTTTTGGCCCTTCGAAAAGAATATGTCACTAAGAAGCCCAAGGACATTGTGACTTTTAGCCAAGAAACTGGCTGCTTTTCTTTGGGGTCTTTTTAACCTAATTGCCTAGCCAATTCCTACCTCCTATTCTTATCACACCATCCTCTAAAGAGGTTACCCAACTTGCAGATAGGGAATTGGGACACAGACTGCTCTGGCTTCTTCCATGCTGAACGCAGGGTGAGGCAATTGGGGTACGCCTTCAGTGAGTCTATCTAAAAGACTCCCAAATTGCATAATTCTTATCTGTAGGGGGGAAAGAAAGTCCTTGACTGGTGAATAGGAGATGTGAAGGAGAAGTAAAGGCAAGAGTAATTAGCATTACAAGTTCTAGACAGGGAACTAGAAAAAAGTCAAAACAGGACAATTCTCAAATGTTCATATGAGAGTCCACTGGAGTTTCTTGACAAGGGCTTCCAAAAGCATCCCTCTATTGGGTTCCTCGACATTTTTCTTTTGTCTGCCAAGGCTGGACTCAAGAGGTGGATTCAGGATTTGCTTTCAGGCATTGGAGTGGTTAGAATCAGTGCCTGTTCCCTCTCAAAGGCTTCGAGATAACTGAGGGGTGGCTGAGGTTATGAATGACCTGAGGGTATGCATACTGGAAACCTTCGCCCAGCATGGGTCAAGTCTTCTCTTCCTACCCTTCCCTAGAGTGTATACTTTAGCCCTCCTCAAATCCAGGAGACCATGTGTGGTTAGGGACATATTACATACAATTGGCTGGGAAGAGGCTGGATACTCCATTGAGGGTCCAATGACCCTGCTTACCCCTCCTTTAATGAAGGAGCACAACCGTTAGTAAGCCCATTTGTGGAGATGTTTAGCAATCAGGCACAGCTGAAGTAGTGATGATGGTAGTTATTTCATGCAGAAGAGACTGCTGTACAGCATCATCTTATTAAAAGGACATGGAATTTAAAAGGATTTGGTGCTAGGATCCACATACGAGGGAGAACATATGTCTTTTACTTTTCTGAGTCTGTGTTACTTCACTTAGTATAACAGTTTCTAGATCCATCCATTTACCTGCAAATTTCATTATTTCATCTTTCTTTACTGCTGAACAGACGAACTCCATTGTGTAAATGTACCACATTTTTTGTTAACCATTCATCAGTTGAGGGGCACTTAGGTTGCTTTCACCTCTTAGCTATTGTGAAAAGAGCAACAACAAACATGGTTGTACAAATGTCTCTACAAGAGGATGAGTCCTTTGGGTATATGCGAAGGAGTGGTATAACCAGGTCATGTGGTAGATTCATTTTTAGTTTTTAAAGAGTTTTCCATACTGTTTTCTGTAGGGGTTGCATGAGTTTGCAATCCCACCAGCAACATCCTTTCCAGCGTTTGGTATCAATTGATCTCTCGATCCTATCCAGTCTGATTGGGGTAAGATGATAACTTAGGGTGGTTTTAATTTGCATTTCCATAATTACTAATGATGTTGAACACTTTTTGAGATGTTTCTTAGCCATCTTTATTTATTCTGTTGTAACTCTCTGTTTAGGTCTTTAGTCCATCTTTTAATTGAGTCATTTGATTTCTCGCTTTGTTTGTTGAGTTCTTTATATATTCTGGATGTTAAACCTCTGTCAGATGTGTCACTGGTAAAGATTTTTTTTTCTCATTCTGTAGGTTTTCTCTTCATTTTTTTGATTGTTTCTTTTGCTGTACAGAAGCTTTTTAGTTTAATGAGTTCCCACTTGTTGATTGCTGACCTTAATTGCTGAACAATTTCTGTCTGATTTAGAAAATCCTTTCCTACACCTATATTTTGTAAGTTACTGCCATTATTTTCTTCTAATAGTTTCAGGCTTTCCAGTTTCATATTGAGGTCTTTGATCCATTTGGAATTGACTTTTGTGAAAGGTGAAACATAAGGATCTAGTTTCATTCTTCTATAGGTGGAGATTCACTTTTGCCAGTACCATTTGTTGAAGATGCTGTCTTTCCTCCATTGTGTGTTCTTGGCAACTTTGTCAAATATCAGGTGGCTGAAAATCATGTACTCAGTTTTGTCTCTTCAATGATGTTCCATTGATCTATGTGTCTATTTTTGTGCCAGTACCATGCTGTTTTTATGACTATAGCTCTGTAGTATACTTTGAGATCTGGTATAGTAATCCCCTCAGCATTGCTCTTTGTGATCAGGGCTTCTTTGGCTGTCTGGGGTCTTTCATGTTTCCATACATATTTAAGGATTTTTTTTTCTAATTCTGTGAAGTATGTCATGGGGATTTTGATTGGGATTGCATTGAATCTATATATTGCTTTTGGTAGGATGGTCATTTTCACAATAATAATTGTTCCAACCCATGAGCATGGGTGGTCCTTCCATCTCCTGGTGTCTTCCTCAGTCTCTTTCTTTAACAATTTAAAATTTTCATTGTTGAGATCTTTGATG
>NW_008355272.1:6911093-7001363 GCF_000622305.1 Nannospalax galili
TACTCTTTCTCCAATAGCTTGTCATTGGTATATAGAAAGGCTACTGATTTTTGTAGCTTGATTTCATAACCTGACATTATACTGAAAGAACAACACATTTATTAACTTACGCATAGATCAATAAGAAAGTCAAAATGTAAACTCAAAAATACCTTGAGCTAACATGAAACACTTATACACCCACATCAGCAGGACATAGCTAGACCACTGCTTAGAGGGTATCAAATGAGATTTTATACTTACATTACAAAAGAATACAAATCTGTAATCAATAATATAATCTGTGTTATTCGTTTTTCACTAATATAGCACAATTCTTAGGAGAGGCAACTTACAAAGAGGAAATGCTAGCTTTGGCCTACAGTATTGGAGGCTTCACTCTGTGGTCAGTTGGCACTGTTGCTTTTGGACCTGTGGCAAAGCAGGGCATTAGAAAGAGAGTGATGACGCAGGACCTGCTCATCTTGTGATGGAGAAGAAGCAAAAAGAAAGAGACAGAAAACAGCCGGAGCTTCACTATTCCATTCAAGAGTCTATCCTCTAATGGCTGCACTTCTTTACTCTCGGGCCCACTTCTTAAAGGCTCCAAACACTTCTCAATAGTACCACATGTTTGGGACCAAGGCTTCAACAGCGTGTGTCTTTGGGGACCTATTACCCAAATCATAGCAACGTCTATCTTCATAAAAATAACAGAGAAAAGACAGACATATAGAATAATGAAATAGGACAGAAAATAGAAGTTTCTATAACAGACCTATGATATAGAACTTTTTATTTATTTATTTATTTTATTTTTTTAGAAGAAGCATTTCATTACAGCTTTGACATACTCAATAACAATTTCCAGAGCAAAGACACATCTCTTTCAAAAGTGGTTATAAAATGTTTAGGCTCACTGTTGAATTAATACAGTTATACAATATTGAACTCAATATAAGCCTTGTAAGACATAAAATTGAAGGAGTTTTTAAACTTTAAAAAAGATCTCCATTTCATTATTAAAATGCAGTTTCATACAGAAAAATTCATTTTTAATACAATTGACACTACAATGCACATGTGTTTCTAATCTCTATATATCTGATTATTACTAGTCAGTCGGTTCCTTTCTGAGCTCCTCGGATCCTTGACACCTGCATATGGATTTAAAGTCATTGGGTAGATTTCAATGGTAATGTTTATTACCTCTACTAATTAACATGACTTAAATATTTATGCTTCTTCCTCAAATATTACTCATTTTTAAAATTGTGTGTGTGTGTGTGTGTGTGTGTGTGTGTATGTGTGTGTATCACATAGAACATCCCAAACCATCTTATTCATCTATACAAAAGTACTGGAGAATGGCTGGGGGTGCCAACAACACAATGGGATGACAGAGCATAAGGGCTCTAGTGAGAGGGAGGCTAATAGGAGGGTGCCATCTGGGAAGTGAGTGTATAGATGATATGGAACTTTTTAAACAAAGGTGATAAGATAATTCTATACAGATTTATAGAGATAAGATTTAGAAAATGTGAATACTCACATGTGAAACAATAAACCTGAGCCTTCATCTTACATCATGAAGATACTTGAGCTTAAAGGCACCACAGATCTAACTATTAAACAAAAATTATAAACATGTATGAAAACACATGAGATCACCTTGGTGAGTTTGACTCAGGAAAAAAAAATGCCCAAAGAATGAATGCTAAAATGTGAAACCAAGTAAAAAACTATTGATTTTATTAGACTTGTTCAAAATGTAAAACTTTTGCTTTTATAAGTCAAGCTAATAAAGCAAAACATCCAGAACTACTCTTGGATAAAACAAAGAATACATCTCTGAAAAATAAATGCTATCTGGAATTTATAAAGGACTCTCACAACTTAACAACCAAGTAAAAATTCAAAAATGAAAATAGAGCAAATTTGGGGGCAAATACTTTATGAATAAAGAGATAAAGATGGTAATGGATGAAATAAGCATGCATCAGAAATGCAAGCTAAAGCCAGAGTTAGCAAGTACTATACATCTATCAATTCAATCAAACAATAATGAGAATGTGTGTACCTGGAACACTCATATATTGCTGATGGCAATGAAAATTGATTCTGGGTCTGGGAAGATGGCTCAGTGCCTAAGAGTACTGTCTGCTCTAGCAGAGGACCTGTGTTCAGTTCTTAGCACCCACACGGCAGCTAACAATTGTCTGTAACTCCCATTCAAGAGGATCCAACATGCTCTTCTGGTAACCATAGGCATGATAAGCACATAATACATTTATACACATGCAGGCTAAACATGCATACACATAAAATAAAAATAAGTAAATAAAATTTTAAAGTGAAAAAGTAATTAAAAAGAAAACCAAATCTATTTGTTGGAAAAATACTTGAAGACTTTCTCAATGTATCCACTAGCAAGCCTCCCCAGACCCACATGCTATGGTTTTTGCCAAGGAAAAAGTAAATGATCCACACCAATGACCATACATGAATGCTTATAGAAGTTTTCATCACAATTGCTCAAAACTGAAGTATTCCAAATGCCCAAACTCAATATTCTGCCAATACTCCAAATATGTAACTTTATAACCTTCCAGCTATCATACATTATTTTGAGAAATTAAGTTATCAAGTGTACTCATGTTCCTTCAATGGCTATCTCTCTGTTTTCATTGACTTCTTATGTAGTTTCTTCTTGTTTTTTTATTTCTTTATTCAGACAGGGCCTCATGTAGCTAAGGATGACCTTGAACACCTGAGCCTCTTCCACCATCCCCGAAGTGCTGGCATTACGGTATACACATCAAACCCAGTGTTTTGCTGTTGATATTTTAACAGTGTTAACTTATGTGGGATTTTTTAATGTTAAAATTAAAAGGAGTTGTTAAATTAAAAGGGGTTGTTATCTCCCTGGCTATTGTAAATTTTAATATATTCTATCATTATTTTTAACACACTATTTCTTCAACTCTTTATTGTGACATATTCTCTATATATTTTTATAATTTTTCTGAAATATCAGAATAACTTACTGTGCTTTATTTTTCAAAGATTTGTTTTTTGTTTTAATTCTACCTGACTAATCCTAGTAAATTAACATCCAGTATACCAGTTCGCTCCTTAGCTACTTTGATCTGCTACTAATCATTTGAATAGTAATAAGAAGAGTGTTTTTCATTCAATCATTAGAATGTTTCACATCATAGGAGCATTTAAGGAAATTGCTGCTAAGACTCTGAGTCCAAGAACACCAGTTTGTCCTCTTTCCACTTGCCTCCTCTGTTGCAGGCAACGAAAATGGAAGTTCCTCACCATGATGCTGTGCAATTTCCCTGAGTTAATACAACTGGAAAGATTCATAAACCAGGTCTCTTCCTCTCTGCCTCTTTGGGTACCTAGGATCACCAAATGTGGTCGTCTGTTGTGGCTGCTCTCCTCCAGTTATGCCGGCTATGGTCACTCTCCTGCTCTCTCAGTTCCTCCGATCAGTCATCCAGTCTGGACCCCAGGGCTGTTGAGGAGTCTTCACCAGCGTCACCGCATTCAGATGCAGGAGACCAGGTTCAGTGACACAGATCTGCTTTATTGCAGGAAAGTACAGGCTTATATAGGGGTAATAGTCCAATCATAACACAGCATAAGGGATTCCTTATTAGCATAGCAGACTAGTATCCTATTACAATCAAGCAGGCCAGATGCCCTATTAGCATGATAAATTTCAGCTTCTCTAAGTTTCAGATTCCTGGAAACCATGTGACTTACTTAGTTTTCTCTCTGATAAGAAACAGGAAACACTGCATTCCAGCACGATAGGTATGTAAGGCAAAAGGCAAAATCAGTCACAAGATTTTCCATAATACTTATTCTTTTTGGAATGTATTAAATATAGTCATTTATAAATGGCACACCAACTATTGACTAGCTAAAAGAATATTTTTGCTACCAGTTGCTTTTGTTACTTGTTTCCACATCGTATTTTCCCTTTATGTGACTGTTCATTTTTATTGTACATTGGCCATTTGATAGTTCAGAATCCCTCACTCAAATTTTAACTGTTTGAATAGCTCACTTTTCTTTCATATAACACTTCGTTCTTTAATGATTGACTATATTCCAAACATAACTAAACATAATCTTTTACAAATCCTTTCCTACCAGTATTTTAAAAGGGATTCTCTTTTCTCTGTTTGGATATGTTTGTAGGCTGGATTTTATTTCAGATTTCTTGACACTAACTAGTCATTGAATCTTGACATTCTTAAAAACAAAAACAACTAAAAATAAACAAAAGGAAAGAACAATCCAAGTCAATCAGTGAAGTGTTGTATAGTCCTGGTTGCAGTCTGCTGAGTGATCTCTTGAGCCGTGTGGGTACTCACCATTCACACTCTCTATTTGTATGACTCATGAAACTCTGGCTATTTTAATGTTTTTAGATCATGTTTTTGACACTATCAATTAAAGGAATGCTTACTAAGTTCTTAAACAAAATTAGGTGCAGGGAGAAATTTGATGATCATAAAAATAATTGGAGGAGATTGACTGAGTAAGAAGACAAAACAGGGAGCTATTCATATACTAGGAAGAGTCGAAAGGCAACGTTGCCCAAGAAAACTTGTGTAGATACATATTAATTATGACATCTCTAAAAGTGAAAAATGACACATTTTTTTCTCAAATTTATATACTTGTTTGAATTCAAATTTCTTAATCCCTGAACAGCTCACTTATGTGAGCAAGTTTACCTCACTTATTACATGCTGATTCATCTGAGTGACAAAATATGTGCATTGCCTTCTAAGCAAAGAGAATTTCAACCCCAATACCAGTGTTTGTGACAAATCCATTTGTCTTAATCTTTGCAGGCAATGGTATAAATACAGTTTGCATTGTTCTACAGAAACTGTTTCAGTTAAAAAATATGTAATCAGCTGCCTTCCTCGCTAGCTTAAGGTACGTGTGACTGGGGAGACCTTTCCAAAACAAGGTTCCAGGAGTTCTTAGACAATAGATAAGGCTATTCTGACCAAGCTGGAATGGATACAAGGAGGGCATGATAGACATCTTGCCAGAGCCTCCTGTTTCTAGATAAACATTTCTGGTTGCAGATGATTTTCGGACACATATCTGTTTTCCTGTGTTTCTTCTATTCACTTTTATTATTGTATCCAACTCTAAAATTGGAATTTGTGGCAGAGGAGCAACTTGTTCTCTGTGAAGGGTTATCAAGGCCATAATAAGCAGTTTTCCTCTTTCCAAAGCCTTAATTGTACTAGTAATCTCACAATTTACTTTGAATTGTGGGAAATGGGGGGAGGGACAAGAAGATCGAATTGGATTGTGAAATGGAACTGTTATGTCATAATTGCAGCATTTCTCATCGGAAAATCTTTTCCTTAACTATGGGAAAGAATAAAGATTGCTTAGAAAAATCACAAGGAATGAGACCCTTCTCCCCTCATTCTCTCACGTTTTTGCAGAGTAAAAGAAGCAAAGAACTCCCATGTCAGGATGAATCACCCAGCTGGAATTCACACATAGCTGAAGATGAGGGGCCACAAGCTACAAAATGCCAGATGCAAACGAAGTTATAGCACTGTTCTTAAAAGGAAACTTAAAGTCAACTTTGTCCCAGCCACTCTTTCCAAATCCTGGTTTGTGTCTTGTCACCTCTACTATAAACAAAGCAGTAGCATTCATAGAGATAAATAGGAAGATGTGGAGACAGAGCCAGGCAATTGGTTGGGAAAAGAAAAGATAGAAAATTCCTGTGTGTTTGAAGCCAAGAATAAGAATTAAAAAAAAAAAAAAAAAAAAACTTACTATTAATACAGACTGAGATGGGGGGACTGAGATGTGGGAAGATTCCTCAAATCTTGTTAAAAAGAGTTCAAACGTATTTCTATCAACACTACTTCCGAGGGAATTCCGAAATCATATGCTGTGCTCTACCATGTGTTTCCTCCATTGCTGTGCTATCCAGGCTGGAGGGCAAATGGAGAAGTCACATCTGGTAAGATTGGAGTAAAGCTGCAGGAGGCCTGTACCAAGAAAGCCATTCAGCTGGCAGGTGTCTCCACATGGGCACTGAGTGCCACTTACCTCCAAGGGTTTTCTGTGAACAGAACAAACATGTATGTAAATTCCAAACATCCATTAGAAGTTGTTGCTTGCTTGACAAACTTTTTTCATTTTTAGCCATATTTTTCTTATTACAAGTTGACAAATAAGTAGGATAAAGCACTTAGAAAATGCGAGTATACACAAACACAGAAGAATATGAAGGCTGCATCATGCCATTATTGGTTGTTTTTAAAACATGAATTTAGTTGTGATTTTATTAAATTAAATGTTGCAATCTCAAATATAAGGCATATAAATGTAGAGGTGGGAAAGTAGATACTTTAAGAATATGACTAATTTTCTGAAAAGAGGGAGGGAAGAGGTATTTCAATAAAAAATCACTTCTTTAAAGTCCATTAAATGAACTTTAATGGAAAGATTTCAGGAAGCCATAACATCTTTTAGCTTTATAAAATTAGATCACTTAGATCCTTAGGAGACTTTTAGTAAATGTGTGTTTTCTTTAATCAAAGTTTGTTTTTGTCTAGTTATTTATAACATTGAGTTCTTCGGCTCAAAAACCCCATGTGGAGTCTGTATGGAAGGTGGCGAATAGAGATTGGCATGATGACCACCGGAACCAGGAAGTGCAAGGAGTGAAGCTTGACTAAATCATGGTGTACTGTGAGGAGCTGAGGTTGGAAAGGCAGAGAATACTTTGTAAGTCAGGAGAACCTTGTCTATTATATTAAAGTATGGCTACTACAGTGATGTTGCTATAGACATTCAAGCAAAGAAGTGACTTGGCTCTGCTTGTTTGTCTACTTGATAGTGTTACAGAGAAGGCTCAGCACTATCCAGTGTAACCCCTTTGCTTGTCTGAGACAGGATTTCATGTAGCCCAGGATGACTTCAAACTGTCCTTGAACTCCTGACCTTCCTTCTTCAACCTCCTGAATGTTGGACTTGCAAACATGTGACAAGAATACTGTTCCTACAGTAACTTGCCTTCCATGCTGTCTGATACATAGGCATTACTTACCTGGCCAGTGAGACTGAAAAAGACAGCTTAAATATTCATTTAGTTCTAATCATTTAAATTTGGTTAGCAACATGTGGATAGTGATTACTGTTTTAGCATAGGTAGAAGTCTACTTTCTAGCTCTCAGGCTAGGAGTCTTGGTGTGAGGATCTGGCACCCCTTGTGGAACCTTGGATTTCTTACTCAGGGAATAGAATTGTTTCTGAGAATACCTTCTAACCCTCATGAGAGCATTATGTGGAACACACCTAAATACAGACTGGGACAGCCTTTTCAGAAACAAGCCACAGTGGCTAGACTATAGGGAAGGAGTTTTCTGGATTGAGACCTGTATTATTTTTCTTATTGCTGTGATCAAATACTGACCAGAAGCAACTTAAAGAAGGATTTTGAGGTTTCTGTTGCTGTGATAAAAGTCTCTGACCAAAACAACTTGGGGTAGAAAAGAGATTATTTGGCATACAATTCCAGGTTACAGTCTGCCAAGCTTGGCTTTGGTTGTCAACTTGACACACGTGGGGAAAAGGAACCTCAACTGGGGAAATGCTATTCACAGACTGACCTGTGGGCATGATTGTGAGGTGTTCTCTTGATTGTTGAGTGATGTGGGAGGGCCCAGCTCACTGTGGGCTTTGCCACCCATGGAGGTGGTCGCAGGTTGTAAAAGAAAGCAGGCTGAACACAGCCCAGAGGAGCAAGCCAGTAGGCAGCTTCCCCATGCTTCAGCTCCTGCCTCCAGATTTCTGCCCTGAGTTTCTGCCTGACTCCCCTCAAAGATGGACGGTCATTTGGAAGTTTAATATGTAATAAACTCTTCCCCAAGTTGTTTCACCAGACTGTTTCATCACAGCAATAGAAACAAAACTAGAACACAGTCTAACTTTGAGGGAAGTCAGAGCAGCAATTCAAGATGGGAACCTGGAGGCAGGACCTGAAGCAGAGACCACGGAAGAATGCTACTTACTGGCTTGCTTCTTTTGTCTTGTTCAGGTACTTTTCTTATAAAGCCTAGATCTACCTACTAGGGGATCCTACCGCCCACAGTGAGCTGTATCCTTCTTCCTCAATTAACAATCTGACAGAAAAAATTCCTCAACTGAGATTCTCTCTTCCCACATGACTCTCATTTATATCAATTTAACAAAAACAAAAGTTGGTTAGCACAGGTTTATTTTGGCTTGTATTTTAAGAAGGGATATAGCCCATCATGGTAGGGAAGGGAGAGCTACAGGAACATGAGGTAGCTTGTCACACTGCATTAGCTGTCAGGAAGCAGTGAATAGACAGCAAATGGGAATGACTTAGAAAATTTCCAAAACTGCCCCCAGTGACTCAATTCCTCCTGTGAGACTCTAACTCCTAAAGGTTCCTCAGTGTTCCAAAGCAATGTCTTGAGCAAGAAAATTAGTGTTCATTCAAATACATAAGACTCTGGGACACATAATACAAATGTGATAGTTTGAGTTCTGATTCAAGAACTGGTTATGCTGAAATTCATTACTAACATGCAGATTTCATAAGAATGGGAGACATAGAGAGATGTAACAGGCAGAGTTTATGGTCAGAGAACAGGATAGTTAAGTTTCAATGGCCATGCCAATCCTCATAGTGCTGAAGTCAAGGAAAAGGTCACCACATGCTCTGCTAGAAGTGAAGTCTACCGAAATTAAGGTCATGGCCTGTGTCAGAATATTAACTGTGTAATTCACGTGGACGTGGACATCTAGGAAGTGATTCAGAGTTCTCTGCGAATAAAGAAAGCCTTCTTCACATTCTACCCCATGCACATGCCCAAGTTTCTTTTTACTGAGTTGCATGTCAATTGCTTGCCTGCATCTCTCTGTCTTTTTTTGTAAAAAAAATTTTTTTTTTTGGTCTTTTTGAGACAGGGTCTCCTTGTAGCCCCAGCTGTCTTGGAACTCACTATGTGGACCACGTTGGCCTTGAACTCACAGAGATCTGCCTGCCTCTGTCTCCCGAGTGCTAAGATTAAAAGGGTGCACCACCATGCCCGGCTTTTTTGTAAATTTTTTATTGAATTTTTGTATATTTCATATAGAACATCTTTAGGGAGCTCACTTTTGCAACTGTGCTTCTCATCTTGAAAAAAGAAACCATACCTACTGCATAGCAGGTCCTGAAGGCATTTGCTGAAGAAATTAATGAGTAAGTTATAAAGGTTTTTAAAAACTTGATAGAATAACATACTGCCATCAAGAAAAGTGGTTCTTAAAGACCTCTGGCCACCTTATCAGCCCAATCTATTTTCTAAACCTTATTTAATTCTATAGGACAACAATAACATATATTTTGGAATTTGTTAATTTAAAAATACTTTCATTTGTAAACATCAGACTTTGCTATAGCTATACATTTTATGGTATTATTACTTTATGGCTAAAAAATTTGTTCCACAGCAGTATCATGTACTGTATGGAAGAACAGTTCCACAGTCATGTGAATACAATAGCATTTTCTTCCTTCGGTCCTGTTGGGGTCTGCTGATGTAGGCTACTGGGTTCAATCTGCCTGCTCTGCCTGTAGCAATGGGCCCAGCTGGGCTTGGCTTCCCTGTTCCTTGTAGGGTGGACTCTGGTCTGCTACTTACACTACCTTACTTGGAAGAAGCACTGTGTGTGTGTGTGTGTGTGTGTGTGTGTGTGTGTGTGTGTGTCTACAGTATATTAGTCAGCACATTTATATGTGTGTGAATATGTGCTACAGTGTGACTATGGAAATCAGAGGACAACCCTGGATTCTGGTACTCACTTCTTAACTGTGTTTGAGACACAGTTACTGCTTTCTTATTACTTTCAACTATGAATACTAAGCTAGTTGACCCACAAACTTCTCGTGAGTCTCTTGTCTCTATTGCCTGTCTCACCATAGGAGTTCTGGAATTACAAATGTTCATGTATGTGTTCTCATTTTATGTGGTTTCTAGGGATTTGAACTCAGGTTCTCATGTTTGCATGCTAAGCACTTTTATCCAATGAACTGTTCCCCAGCCCCAAGGTAGCACTTTTTACAGTAAATGGCACAAAAGTATAGGCAGTCAAGCCAAGGACACGAACACACTTCAATCCTGGCTTTTGTCAAATCAAACTCCAAATTTCAAAAAAGTTGACAGAATTGCAAAAGTCATGCAACCAAGTCCAAATTCACAAGTTAAAGTAAACTGTACTTCCAAGAGTGGGGCTGACACCAAACCTACATTACCAGTGGTATATATAGATAAAGGGATGAAGAACATTTGGTCTATCTCTGGGTCCTGACCCTGAGATACTCTTTGATGTTTAATATTCATTCTGGTACAAGAGAGAAAAAAAAATTTCAACATAGTGCCAGGCACGTTTGAAGTCACATGAAAGTTTTGAGTCAGAAAATACCAGAGATGAAATGAGGTGAACACCCACAACCTAAGATGCATCCAGTACTGAGATGTGAGATCATATGATCTTCTCCTTAACCTCTGTGAGCCCAAAATTCTATCTGTCCAACATCCTGCCAAACACCTTTTGAAAAGCATACTAAGCATGTTCAAATAAACTGTATAGTGAAGGAAATTTATCTAAGGAAATTTTACCTGTTTCCTGAATTAAGGTTATAGAAAATTTGGACAAGCTAGATGTTCACCGATAAGAAAGTACTGAATAGTGAGAAGATGTGCTTTGGATCCCAGAAATACTGTCAATAATATTTATTACTGTGTGGCCCTGGGCATTCATCATCTCACAGGGTAAAGCACTTAATATCTGTCTGGTTTTTCACCTTTAAAAATAGGATGAACCATAGCAAATGATTCCTTATTAAAATCTGAGTTATAACTAAATATATGTGTTTATTTACAAGTAGAATTATTACCAATAAAATATAAGCTAAGTATTAAATTACTTTTATCACACGGATGTGCCAGGAGTGTTTTATACACAAGATGTTGTGTCACAGCATACATAGCAACATGAGCAAGTATACCAGCATGTGCCTGGTACACTAAAGCACTGGTTTGTTTTTCACATTCCTCTTTAAATATACAATTGAAAAACTGGAGCAGATGAGTTCTTATGAAAGCTACTTCACATTGTCCAAGGAAAAGGAAAGTACTTTTTATATATTTATGCTTTTCCAAGTATAAGTTGGCAAAATGTATTTTCAAAAATATGCATTTTTTTTCTCTTTGAAAATGTTCCCCTGGACCCATTACTTGTTCATCCTGGGGACACAAACGTGAATAATATTATTACTATTAACAATATTAATTATCATTTGTTAGAAAGGGGAAGATTCATAGTGAAGTATTGTGGACAGGCCCCAGGAGTGGGGCATCGAAGGACAGAACTGCTGTCCTGATACATAAGACCAATCACTGGGGATGTCTTTTGATCGACCTCCTCTAGGCTGGGACAACCTCAGAGTGCTGATTCATTGAGAGACAAGTTTATTCAAAGTTACCATGGGGATATTGCTACTGTTTTTAAGAAAGTTAAAAAAAAAAACAGTAATAAAGACAACTATAATTTGCAAAAGATCCTAAGAGAGTCAACAGTCATTTCTCAAAGATAGCTTTGTTCCCAGCCAAAAGAGCATGGAATTTAACAAAACTGATTAGCTGAATACTGATCTTGCTTTGAGCACCGTTTATTAAAATGAAAAGAGAATCATTTCCTCACCTCTAAATGCGTGGTATAAACTCAAAGAATCTGACAGCTACATGTGCAAAGTCAGCTAGGAGGTAGTCAGTTGTCAGCGGCAGTAGTTAAATCTGCTTCAATATATTATGAGTGGAAGGCATCCCATATGTATCTACAAAGCAAGCGGCAGAATGAAACAAACTCAGTAACAGTAGAATAGTAGTGTCTTCAGGTTATGGTTGACTGCCTAAAACAAAGAGGTACTATGTGAATCTCCTCTGTTTGTATATTTAAGGGGGTTATTTACCTTACACCAAATCTTGGAGACCTAATTCATATGATGTGTAGAAGACCTAGCATGATTGTTAGCACACAGGAGACAGTTAATAGGGACAATGACAATGATGGGTAATTTTAGATGTCAACTTCACTGGACAAAATATGCTAAGATAACTGATGAAACTATTTCTGCATATGCCTGTAAGTTTCCGCTTCAGTGGAGAGGGGAGATGTGCCCTCTGTAAGGTGGGTAGGTACCATCTGACTATTTGAAAACCTGGGTAGAACAGAAAGGCAGAGGGAAGGCAAGCTTGTCTCTTCCATAACTAAGGCATCCAACTCCTTTTTTTAGACATCAGGGCTCTCAATTCTCAAGGGTTTAGTCTCTGGGATATCAGTGGCTTTGCAGATTCTCAGATTTTCATCCTCAGACTGAAAATTGTAGCACAGTCTCCTATAATTGGCCAAATTATGAAACGAGACTCAATTTTATCACTGGTTTCCATGGTTCTCAAAGTTGTAAATGGCTGATCGTGGGCTTCTTAGCTTCCATAACTACATCAGCCAGCTCATACTAATTCTGTTATTTGTCATATTAAAAATATTTTAAGTTTAATTAACTAATTTTTATTTTATGTGTATGAGTGTTTTGCCTGTATATATGTAAATGTACCATACATGCAATGCCCATGTGGGCCCAGAAGAGGGCGTCGGATCTCTTCCAACTGATTATTAGCCTATGTGGGTGTACCCCTGTCCTCTGTAAGAGCAGCAGTGCTCTTAACCCCGGAGCTATCTCTCCAGCCAATATTTACATTTTATTTGTTTGTATGTATGTATGTATGTATGTATGTATGTATGTATGTATGTATGTATATTATATGAACTCATGTTTGGGTGTTCTATTGTGTCCCATTGATCTATGTGTCTTTTTTTGTGCCAGTACCATTCTGGTTTTTTTGTTTATTTATATATTTTAATTTTATGTGTATGAGTGTATCGCCTGCATGATGTGTTTCCATGTCGTGCAATGCCAACAGAGATTAGAAGAGGGCATTGGATTTCCCTTGAACTAGAGTTGTAGATGATTGTTAGCCACCACATGGGTGCTGGGAATCAAACCAAGGTCCTCTGCAAAAGCAGTCAGTGTTCTTAATAGCTGAGTCATCTCTCGAGCCCCCTCTTATACTAATCCTTTATATATATATGTCTCACTATGCTATCTACTTGCCTACTATCTACCTATCATCTATCTACCTGTCATCTATCTATCATCAATTTCCCTGTCATCTCTCTTACATCTGTATTCTATTATCTATAATGTATTATCTATCAGTTATCCATTGGTCTGTCTATCCATTTATCCCATTGGATAAGTTATCAGGATAACTATAACTAATGCAATGACTGCGTTATCAGAGATGGTGATAATAGAGGTACTGATGGGACAAATGTGTTTGCACAAAAGTGACCTTTATAATTCTGAACTGGGACCAGCCTTAACTTTTTGAATTGATAAAACTCAGTAGTACAGGAGTCAAAGCTTTCGCTTTTTTTTTTTTTTTTTTTGCTGTTGTTGTTGAATTATTCAAAGTATTTTTTTCTATTGTCTATGTCAAATAGACCATGTGTATTATGGTCATAGAGCACTGACCCCCTGTTCCACCAATCAAAAGAAAAATTCAGCTAATTGGGTACCTCATCTCTGCAACCATACTGTGAGCCAGCTGGATTACCCATGGTTTCCAGCTTAGGGCTGATAAGGCCAGACACAAAGGTGATCTGGATCTCTCATGGGTACTACAAAGCCCTTGTTTCAGGTGTCACCTGGCTATTTTAACTTTAGTTTTTTTTGAATAAAATATATATAGGCTTCTACAAATCCATTCTCTAACTTATTTAATGTAACTTTTGAGAAAGGAGAAAAGGCATATGGCTTGAATCTTATTTTATAGCTCTTTTATTAGAATGTGGAATAATATACACATGTTCATACACTAGTACCTGACAACTAAATGGAATAATTACAAAGAGAGTTATTAAAGTATCACTCTGAATACTGACTTGAGCCACCCTATGCTATTATAGTGGAAAATATTCTTCTAGAACTTACATTTTAGGGTTTTGTCGACTGAGAACGAAATGATCCTTTTCAGAAATCAAATAAATGAAATTATTTGTTTCTCTTTTCTTAAAGAATTTAGGTAACATTTTGGTATACCAAAATAATTTGTCATTGTGGGTAACTATTGAAATGAGAGACTATGTTGGGCACTTTCTTTACCCAGTCTCTTATTTTTGTTAGGTATCTGTAGGAGGTTTATTTTTTGTTTGAGGGCAGCTATTGAGACAGGGTTTTGCAATAGCCCCAGCTGGTCTGGAACTTGCTGTGTAGACCAGGCTGGTCTTGATCTCATAGAAATCTACCTGTCTGTGCTTCATAAGTGCTAGGATTAAAAGTGTGAGCCATCAGTCCCAGCCTAAGAGGTATATTTTTAAAATATTTTATTTATTATTTTTATTTTATGTGTATGAGTGTATTGCTTGCATGTATGTGAGTGCATGTGTCGTGCAATGCTGCAGAGGTCAGAAGAGGGCTTTGTATTCCCCTGGCACTGGAGTTAAGGACCATTCCTAACTGCCATGTGGGTGCTGGGAATCGAACCAGGGTCCTCTGCCAGAGCAGTCAGTGCTCTTAACTGCTGGGCCATCTCTCCAGCCCCAGAGGTCTATTGTTTTAACTGCTACATTTTAAATTACATTTAAAAAAATTTGTAGTATGCGTGGATGTGTGTTTGCCATGGCACGCAAGTGGAGGTCAGAGTAGAATTTGTGAGATTTGTTTCTCTCCTTCCACCCTGTGGGTCCCAGAGGATTAAACACAGATCCTTGGGCTTGATGGCAAGGGTTTTTACCTGCTGAGCCATCTCACTGGCCCCAACAGCTATATTTTTAATAACTGTACTATGAAAATTGTGAAATCCATATAACAAAAATAGTTTATGTGTTTATTACTGTCCTAGTTTGTTTCTTCATTGCTGTAACAAAATGCTCTGAACCTTACCAACTTGGGGAGGAAAGGGTTTATTTATCTTACATCTCCTGGGTCACAGCTCATCAGGGAGCCCAAGGTAGGAACTCAGGACAGGAACCTGGAGGCAGGAGCTAAAGCATAAGCCATGGATGAACACTTCTTACTGGCTTGCTCCCCTAGCCCCTGCTCAACCTTTCTTATGCAATGCAAACCAACCTGCCCAGGGATGGTAATACCCACAATGGGCTGTACCCTCCCACATCACTCAACAATCAAGAAGATGCCCGACAGACATGGCCACAGGCCAGTCCTATGGAAGCAATTCCCCAATTGAGGCTCCCTCAACCCAGGTGTGTCAAGTTGACACTAAAGCTATCCAGCACGATTACAAAACTTACAGGGCTAGAGAGATGGCTCAGCAGTTGAGAGCACTGACTGCTCTTGCAGAGGACCAGGGTTCAATTCCCAGTACCTCATTGAGGCAAACAACCATCCGTAACTCCAGTTCCAGGGGATCTGACACTCTCTTCTAACCTGCATGGGCATTACATAACATGGATGTACCGACCTATGTGCAGGCAGTACGCACATACACATAAAAATAATTTTTCAAATAATTAAAAAAAAAAAACTTAGTAGAGAGAAGTACTTAGTAGAACTACTTCTTCTGAATAGTATTACTTCGGAGAATCTCCCAGAATCCCACAATGACCTTCCCACTTATGATATAATTAAAGACTAAGGGTCTATGAGTAGCCAAAGACAGTCTAGAACAAAAAGAACATATCTGGATGTGTTATACTCCCTAGGATTAAAAATGCATCATGATATCAGAGTCATCAAAACAGCATGGTACTGTCATAAAAACAACCACACCAATGAATGAAATGGAAATGAATGCCAGGAAATAACATCACGCGTATGTAGTTAGGTGATGCCTGGCAGAGATGCTAAGAATATATATTTGAGAAAGAAAAATAGTTTCGGTAGGCAGTGCTAGGAATATTGTGAATCCACTTGCAGAAGAATGAAACTAGACCCATCTCTCACCATTTACAAGAATCAACTGAAAACTGATAAAAGATTTACCCATAAGACATAAAGCTATGAAATTAAGAAAAGAAAACATAGAGGAAATGCTTTGTGATACTGGAATGAGCAAGTTTTACATTTTAATTGTTTGTATATGTGTGTGTTTGGTGAAAGGATTATGCACACATGTGCGGGTATGCAGAGTGGCCAGAAGAGGATGACAGATCTGTGAAGCTGGAGTTGCATTGCAGGCAGCTGGAAGCAACCAGAAATTGGATGCCTGATCCCAAGCTAGGGTCCTCTGCAAGAGTGGCAAACTCTCTTCCCCACACAGCCATCACTCTAGTCCCCCAATTTTTAAGAAGGACTGGAAAACACAGTAAATAAACATAACAACAAAAATAGACAAATGAGATTTCACCAAATTTAAAAGCTTCTGCAGCTCCAAGGGAAACAATAATGAAAGTCAAGTAGCAGTTTCAAGAGCAGAAGAAAAGAGTTGCATACTGTGTGTCTGACAAAGGCTTAACATCTCCAACATAAGGCTCCAAAACTCAGTACCCTCTTGCCCCCACAAGAGGAAAGAGAAAAAGAGAAAAAAACAAAGAATTTAAAACTAGAATGCCAAAATATCTCTGGCAATACAACAAAATAAAACAAAATATCCATATTAAAAAAACCAATAAACCTAAATGCACATTTCTTGAGAAGACATCTAAATGACATTGGTTTAGAAAAAAAAAATTGGTCAATGTTGCAAGGAGATGCAAATCCAAGCTATGTCAAGATATCAGTAAAAATGCTTTTGTAAGAATAACCATTGTCAACAAGACAAAAGATAAGTGCTAACATACTGCTGTTGGAAATGTATTTATCCAGACATTTAAATGGTGCAACAAAGAGACACATTTGCTACCATGTTCTTTATAGCACAGGTCACAACTACCAGAGTATGGAATCGACCTTGGTGTCTATCAAGTGATGAATGAATAAAGAAATAGGCATACACACACACACACACGCATTCATGCACACACACACACACACACACACACACACACACACACTAGAATACTAACCCACAATTTCAAAGAGTGCAATCCTGTCATCTGAGATAACTTGGAAGGAACTAGAGGTCATCATGCTAAGTGAAATATGCCAGGCCTAGAAATACAAGTACCCCACAGTTTTACTCATATGTGCAATATGAACAAGCTTCTCTCACAAAAAAGTGATTGTTTGAAGGTGATTACCGGAGGCCAAGCAGAGTGGGGAAGCTGGATGCAGAAAAGCTAATGAATGGATAGTAAGTTAGAATTAGATAAGGGTACGCCATTACATAGTCAGGTAACAGTTATGTACTCTTCATAGATTTCAAGAGTTACAAAAAGGAATTTTGAAGAAAGAAAAGATAAGTATCTCAGGATACATTCAACATTTAAATGCTGCAGAATTCATAAATACCAAAAATGACATAGTAACTCGGTATTATAGATGACTTTTTTCATGTATCCATTTAAAAATAAAATAAAACAAATAAAAAGTTCTGGTGTGTAACTCAGAACTTTGGAAATAATTAAGCATTGTTTCCTTCATTTTGAACTTAAGTCTTTATCTGTTCAAGCCAAAATGTATTAGAGGTTTATATGAAAAGGAAAACAATAATCATTGCATTTGCATCCTTCAAATCACTTTCATTTACTCCATGAGAAAAATCTTACTGTCTCCATTTTGCAGAACTACCGTTATGGATCAAGGAGAATAAACAATTCACCCGTAAGCATCATGTAGCCAGGATTCAAACCTTGAATTGACTGCCTGTTTCAATTATTTCACTACTCTATGTGAGATAATGAGCCAACAGCAAGTCAATTCATACAGCAAAAGAAAGATGATCCTTTGACTTCCCTTTCTCTGCAATAGAAGGTTCTCCAAAGATCATACAATCTGGCTAAGCAAGATATCACACCAACATCCTATGTTCATCTTCACACTCACTGGCATAGTTCTAGGTAGTAGTGACTGGTATGTGTCAATAACTCCTCCAGAAATCTCTTTTATGAGAAATACTAGCAGCTTGTTTTCAGGTAATACATGGTGAGACGTACACCTAATCGTAATAAAGGACTGTGTTTTCTCTTCAATCCCTTCTTCATTCTCCTGATGCAGCTGACTGTTGATTTGGTCCAGGGAAGAATCTCTGCATTCTTCTTCTAAATGGTTTGGAAGCGTATGTGTAGAACATCTTTGGTGCACGGACTGTCAGAATGCCAGAGCACAAATGGGAGAAAATTAGAAATCGAAAAGAAGGAGCCGAGCTGCATTTTCAATGACCACTAGCATTTCATATCCTGACGTTTTCGGCCCTGAGTCTCCTCAACCTAGTTCTAAGTTTTAATATAGTCCTCTGTGCTCTGATTCTCTAGTATGCAAGTCAGTGTTCTCTTGAAGAGACAAGACTGGGAATGGAACTGCCAAGCCATCAATAGGCAAGGCAGATCTCCCCTAATAGGAACCAGCGCTTATTTTTCTAATAAAGCTAGAAAAAAATAAGGTAGTGTGAGGCTCAACTGGGATCTATGAAGTTTGTGACAACAATATGATCTGGTGTGTGAAGGCTAGTGATAGTGTGAGCTGGTTTGACTGTGTTCATCTCTAATGATGCATTGGCTTCAGGCAGATGAACAGTTTGTGATATTGTGCTGCTGTGTCACCAAATTGGTAGTGAGGATATGAAAAAACCTCCTCAAAACCAAGGCATGGTTACATCTCCCTTTCATGATTTTCAAATGAGTGGGCCTGAGGGGATTACAAGGGAAGTATTCAATTACTTAAAAAACTTGACTGGTTGTAGATATCACACACTCAAAAATGAAACCAGATGATTACTGTCAGTCTCAGAACCAGAGGGTCAAAATTTTCAGTGTAGAAGCAACGCATATTATGAAAAGAATGCTCATATTTGCCAAAACTAATTAGGTAAGCATAGAGGGACGCTAAGACCCATGCACTGCTATCACTCAGGTATGCAAATATTACTGTTTAGTTTTTAAACATAGAATTTCTAGAGCTTATCACAAAGTAGTTCATAGAAAACACATTATTTAATTGAGTTAAGTAACTTGACCACTTAATTGAACTGTGTCCAAACATAAAATCATTTTCTTTCTTCCAGGGAGAAGGGAAAGTTAGGGAGACACCTATTATGTTCAAGAGTCTAGAAACACCATAGGTCTCCTCCCTGTTTTCTGTTTATTGCCTAATACAGTTATAGTTAGTCATTCATTGGGTTTGGATTTTCTGACCTGTGTGATTTGTCTTAAAAGATAGGCAGCAAGAGATTAAAACCTTTTGCTTAGAGTTTCAGCATAGATAACAATTCTGAGTAGAGATACATCTTTTAATCTCAGTATGCTTTATTTTCATATATAAAATTGAAGTGATGGTCAGATTGGAATTCAAGTGCTCTCAAATTGAAATCCTTGAACACGAAGGAAAATGTTCCTGGGGCCCTTGAAACCACCAATCCAGCCTAGGCATTTTGTATCTTATTGTATCTGATTCTTTCTCAATATTTTTCTTCCTTAAGAAATGGTCTCCTGTTTTCCTTGAGTTCTTTAAGAAATCTATGCCCCTCAGAAATTTGCACACATTTTTGACTCATTGTTTTTACAATTTCCCCCCAATAATATAACTTGTTGACTCTTTGATGCTAAGTAGTAAGATCTTCAGCTGTGACAATGTAAATGTTGCCACCATTTAAACATTTGAAAATGTTTTAAAGACAAAGTCAATGATGTTTTAGGATTTTAGGACTTCTTAACCAAAAATGTCTAAATACCTGGAAAGCTTATAGGATGTGAATCTTGGGGAATCTGTGGATCCTTGATAATAGCTGCATTTCACTACATGCACATTTGAGTACAGTCATAGTCAGCTCAGAGCGTAAAAATGAATGCTGCAAGACCTGATGACCTAGGTCAGTCTCGGAAACCCATTCCATTTAAGGTGAGAACTGACTCCCACAAGTTGATCTTCCACATGCATGCTGTAGCATACATGCATACACATGAACACATGGAAAATAGATAAAAATAAGTGAATAAATAAAACATAATAAATAAATAAATGTAAAGCAATTATTTTAAAACAGCTGCCCCAATTGCAAAGTCTTATGGGATATTTGTAATCTGATAAACAGAAGAGGGCCCCTGTTAAACTTGGACATGTATCATTGGACACATGTTCAATCTCAAAACACTTTGAAGGTCCTCTTAACTAAGCTCTAGGTCTCTTGATGTACCTGAAGTGACTTATCTCTGAGTGTGAGAGGCTCATGCTGTGAAATTTTGAGAGTCATTATTAGATGCACAATATTTATAAGGAAATGAAATCCTGCATTGGCAATTGAATCCTAAAGGGCAATGGCCAGCCATGCAGCCTGATGAAGCACACGTTTTGTGCTTCTAGTATTTGCCTCCTTTGTAGTCGCTGCCTCAGAGAGGAGACTATGCCCTTGTCCTGTCACGGTGGTATTTCCATTTCTCACTGGCTATTTCATGCCATCCTGAGCATTTAGCCTAACGCTAGTACCCGAATGTCAGATAGGAATGTCTTTCCATCACTGCTCATAACTATTTGAGTTCTGTTTGGCTTAGGACAGGACGGGAGCAAGCAGCTGGGAGGCATTTTTGGTCAAGGAGAAAAATGACATATTTCTGAGCTAGCATGATAGATCAGATCTTTGTTTGTAGTCCTTTCTTGGGAGGGGAAAAGTCAAAATACTGACCAACTTCCACAGCTTATTACAAAGGAAGCTGATTTGTGCTCCTCCATACTGAATTTACAAGGTAGTGATAATTCCAGTTAACTGTAATCACACTTTTAAAACTCCAGTTTCTGTTTACAAAAGTCTAGAAGGGGCTGAATATCACACACTTTCTGATATATAAGAACTAAATACACTGCTGTAATAAAATTCTTGCACCAGGTTAACTACACCATTTGCTAATAACATTGGCTAACACAACTCATGAAAATCACTGGTAAGTTGAATTTGAGTGTGTGTACAAAGGTTTTATTGAGCACAGGTTATCAGTTAAATGTGCCTTGTTTACTCATGACCAGGCAGGCATGTCTTCTGTACGTGTGCTACATATGTACTCATGTATGCATGTGTGTATATGCATATTCGCACACATATAAATGTATTAGATACCTCCTTTAACATCTAGTTTTTCTCTTAGCGTCTGATAGATCATGAAATATACTTTTATTTAAGCAAGATTTTGTTTCAGTTTCCACATGTATCAGGTAGAAAGACCAAAGATTACTTCATTTGTATGCTGTTAAAAATATTTTTCCACAGAACTGTCAGCTTCTCCAAATCCCTTTGTAATCTCATAAAGCAGTTTATTGGAGTCACTACTTGGTAACCAAATCAGGAACGTGTAGTAAGATGCACTTGTGAATGGTGGCTTCAAGAGTCAATAGCACAAATGTACCTTAAATGCCACTGTGTGGTCTTGCCTTACAACAAAACCATGGAGGGGGACTGGCACATTGCTGAAGATGGACAGAAGTCTGTAAGGTGATCTGCTACTTTGTAAAATTCTTCCTCCTGTTAACTTTTATGTCATCCTTTAAATATATATTTAGCTATGTTTTATATTAAGCATACATGTAGATTTTAAATAATCCCAGTTGTAACATTTTAAAACTCAGGAATGGTCCATAAGACCAGTTTAGGTAATATTGACAATGATTTTTTCCCTTTGATAAAACTACTTATAGTACTTTACTTGACTTTATTTTTGAATTTTAGCAAATTTCTTACAATATATTATCATATTTAGATTCCATCCTCTATCTGCATCCCCTTTACTATACCCACATAACTTCAGGCACTCTAATATAAATGTATATATATATATGTATAAATATACATATTTATAAATATCTATAGAGTTAGTTAAATTTGTGTCCATAAACAATGCTTTCCTTTGTGGTTTTATTCTCTTGAGCCTCTTCAACCTCTCAAGCATCTCACTCCTTTTGGTCTTTTCGAGACAGGGTCTCCCTGTAGCCCCAGCTGTCCTGGAACCATGTGGACCAGGCTGGCTTTGAACTCACAGAGATCCACCTGCCTCTGCCTCCAGAGTGCTGGGATTAAAGGCATGCACCATCACACCTGGCTAAGTATCGTTCTCACTGTCAAATGAGACTGACTCTCCCCCTTTCAGCAGCCATTGGTTTCTAATAGTTCCTCAGGTGGGATTAGGGCTTCTTACCCACTTCCCCATATCCATGCTGCAATTTTGTCTGGCTTCAGCTTATGTAGAACTTGTGCATGTTGTCACCATATCTGTTCATATGAACAACTACCCAGCTGTCTGAAAAAGTCTGTATCCTTGTGGTCATCCACATCCTTTCATCAGATTGACTCGTGGCCATGACTGTGAGGCATTTTCTTGATTGTTGAGTGATATGGGAGAGCCTAGAACAACCCAAAGTGGGTGTTGCCATTCTTGGGTAGGTGGTCCTGCCTCATATAAGAAACCAGACTGAGCACAGGACCAAGGAAGTGAAGGGGTCTTTCAGTATTAGAGTTGGTGGCTGGTACAGCTTCATACACAGGCTTCAAGTCTGATTTGTAGGCAATTGGGTTCCAACCATGAAACAATAATTCTCTAAAGGTCAGATAGAACTTAATGCCAGACATGGACCCATTAAAGATCTACAGTATGGACACAGAGACTGGCACCAAAACTGGAAACCTAGTTAACAATTCAACAGTGGCAAAATATTCAGATTCGTACCTCTAAACTTCTCCTAGGTGGAGACCTTCTGTAAAGACATGGATATAGCAGAGTATGTAAGATTCCATATTCCTTAGTAGTCCCTGGCTTGATTTCTTAGAAGAAGATCTGGAATTCATCAAACCACTATGAGAAAAGACTGAGAACTTTAAGAATACGCAATAAAAGAAACAGTCTCCTTGCTTTGTGTTGGGTGCTGGAGTGCCTCAACACTGTCATTTTAACATCATGGAATTTGTAAAATAACATGGCAACAGCTGTACTGAACAAAACTGTGACCTTAAGGCATGGCCCAATGTACTCTGAGATTACATAATAATCATGTTTTTTCTATGTGCATAAAAATAGACATGAGAACAAGGGCACAAGAACCATTTAAATGACTAACTCAATATTAATCACTTATTCAATAAATTGAATACTGTTCCCACTTCCAAGCAATAAGGTGTGTTTCTTCTTCTCAAGGAACCTCACTGGTAATGAAATAGACAAGAGTAAATAACAGAAATGTGATGGTAAGTTGTGATACAATCACCCACAACATAAAATGTGCTGGCGAATAGAGCGGAACACCTGGGGCTACTTTAGATTGGGCGATCAGAGCACGCTTCTCTACAGAAGCAACACTTGACCTGAGACCGGAAAGTTCAGAGTACACTGTTCCAAGCAGAGCAGGAATGAGTGACTACAACATCCCTAAGGGAAGAACAACCTCGGCTTGAAGAACAGGAATAATCAGTCCCTGTCTTTGTGCCAGTTCTCCCTTCCTATTAGCCCCCTTTACTTTCCGGCATTTGGGCGTGAGGCAAAAGGTCTGTGAAGTGAAAGATCCGGTTATAACCATCGGAGAGAAAAGGAAGCAGAAAACCTACCGAAGTGAAGTTGTCAGAGCAGTGGAAAAAGCTGTCTGGAGACTATTTCTCTACTTAGGAATTGTGTCTGGTTCAAGATGGGGGTGTGATGGTTAGTTTTTGTCAACTTGACATAAGCTAAAGTCACCTGGGAAGAAGGACCCTCAGGTGAAGAATTTCCAAGGTACGGTTGGTCAGCGGACATGTCTTTGGGGCAATTTCTTAATTGCTAGTTGATGTGGGAGGCCCAGCCCACTGTGGGCAGTGCCATTCCTAGGCAGGTGGGCCTGGGCTGTATGGGGAAGGCAGCTGAGCAAGCTAGAGGAAGCAAGTTATCAGCACTCCTCCATGGTCTCTGCTGCAGTTCCTGCCTCCAGCTTCCTGCCTTGGCTTCCCTCCATGATGGACTACAACCTGTAAGCCAAATAAACCCTTTCCTCTCAAGTTGCCTCTGGTCATGGTGTTTAGTAACAGCGTGGGTTCAGACGCTGTCCACTTCCATCGAGAACCATTCAGTTTAGCACACTGTGGACCTCAGAGAAGAATAAGCTGAGTGTTGGACAGTTAATATACTTATGAAGGTACTTGCTAGGTGAGGGGGGAAAAGCTGGGGTAAATCTATGTTAGACTTTTGAAACACATACAAATCAAACTCCCAATTTTTAATAGCTTCTGTTTTACCAGCATTTGTTACCTCTACTGGAGTCAATTCAAAGGATGCTGGGTTTTGATTCATGGAGAAAGATTGCTGATCTCTTCAAGAATAAAGCCGTGAACCTCTAAGGGTTGTATTTATATTTCAGTTGGCAAGCAGCATGGAGCACGCAGAAGCAGTTTACAGGTTCCCTTTGTGCAACTGCCATTCCTGAGCGAGACACATCCACAGACATTCCAAAGGATTTTGTATTCGTCTCCCAATTGTACTTTTCCCCAACCTCTTACTAATTTTCAATTAATATCCTTTCCTTTTCCCACTTTCTTTAATCATTCCCTACTCAGTGAAATTGTAGGAAGGGGTCTTCAAGTTCTAAGTGGCTTTGTTCTTGCTTTACACGGTAGGCACACATGGTGTACTTCAGAAACACGGTTATGGCTGAACAGTTCTGATTTCCAATATTCTTTCTAGTAGTGAAAACCAAACTGTTTCCAAAACTTTTTCTGAGGGCAGATAAAGTACTTATTTAAAGGCACTAACATGAACTAGAATACAATAAAGCAACATAATCTAAGGTTTTAACTTAACTGTTTGCCAAATAAGAGAGTTCTAATTTAAGATCTCATAAATTTTTGAAGTTTCGTGTTCTTTGTCATTTTCTTTTGTCTCAAGTCTAATGCCTACAGAAATGTTGAGATACTACAGCCTCATAGTGCTTGGAAGCTGGAAGGCATCCTAGGGTATGTGTCCCTAGAGCACTGGATTTTGCAGACAAATAAGACTCCTATAAATAAAACAAAATCTGTGATTCTGGAAACATATGGAGATAGAAAACTGTGTCGTTTGTTAATCTTTGTTTTTTTTTAAATTGTGCATTTTTCACACCTAGTTATAGTGGCTCTAAAATAGCAAGTGCAATTAATGAAGAGGTGGACCCTGGGTGGACACTTGCAGACTTGCAGGAATCAATTCATGTCTAGGAAGGGAAGAGACTAGCATTTCTATTCAGACCAAGAAACCTGACCTGAGTGTCCCAAATCGGTCAGACTGAGTGACTGAGTCTGAGAAGGTCATGGTGAAAGGACTAGGACAAACATTCAGAGGGCATTTGGGAGAGGAAAAGGGTCCTCACTCAGCTTAAACCAGTTGTCCCCTTGTTCATATCAACTTTCCTCGATGAGTTACACAAATCAAATGGCTATCTGCATAACTTTATCTTTTTCTAGATATCTATACTCAAATATATTTCTCTTCAAAAATGTATCTGCCATAAACAAAAGTCTATAGATATAGATGAGTTTTAAATGAGAGCTGGCTCTACTGAGAAAAAGGGAAAGGTTTTGATTTCCTCCCATGGAATGAGTGTACTTAGTCCCTGGGTAAAAATACATAAGACAGGTAGAACATGAAAATGCCCAGGTCTCACATTTGGAGGGTGAAAAGAATCATCCATTATAGTTCTTATTCCTTCATCTATACCCTCACCAAGCTGCTCTGCCACATGCTAGTTGGCTGTGACATGACTTTTTGTGCCTCAAATTTTAAAATGGAATGATGGTCTGGGGAGATGGCTCAATCAGTAATCTCTTTGCTATGCAACCACAAGGACCTGGGTTTGATTCCCACCACCCATTTAAAAGCACGATGGGGATGCAGTGGTGAATACTTGTAACCCCACCACTGGGGAAGTGGACATAGAAAGATCTGTGTCCAAAAATAAGGTAGAGGGTGATGGAGGACGGTACTTGTTGTTGACCCCTGGCCTACCATATATATACACATACATGAACCTATACACACACCTATGTGCACATCTGAAGATACACCACACACACACACACACACACACACACACACACACGAAAGGTGCCAGGGCTACTAAAGAGCAGCTTATGAAAACTGCCTGGAGGTTTCTATCACACCTGCCATGAACCACATGATTGAAACTCTTCCAAAAAGAAAACAGACACTGTGGGGGGCACTTATTCATATGGATAAACTTTGTGACTTATAATTATTAAAAGAAAAATAGAAGCCTACTGTTTTTCTATTCCTTGGGTCTCTATTGAAACAATATTTTGTATTTACAAGCTATGGAAAGCCTGATTTCACATCCCAACTTAGAGAACTGGAGTAAATGATCTTTGCTCCTGATGGTCTTTCTGGACTCCAGAGAGGCTGAGCTTCAGTGACTGAGGGGGTCAGAATGCTTCTTGCCCTGTGTGTGACCCAGTTATCTACCTACCCCTGCCCCTCTTGCATATGTCACAGGCAGCCACCACATTCCTGCTTGGTTGAACAATCCCCTTTACAAGCTTCTTTCTCGGTTTTTGAGTAAAGGTTTCCCTTATTAATTTCACCAGCTAGCATTCACTTAGCATTTGCTTTGAGGCATAATTGACAGGCAAGGTGACACCTGCTTGAGAGAGAGCCATAAATCAGAAATAATTTCCAAAATTGGCTGAGGGTCTGAAGTGTTGAATAGGCAAATACAGGTAAAAATCTCTTTATTAGGGCTGACAGGGACAGCAAGTGTCAGCGAAGTGTTTCCTAATATACCAGGAGAGATTAATTTTAGGGCCCTTCTATTCTGTGTGTTCCTTAACAAGTTCACCACTCAGGCCCCTAGGAGGGCAGAGGAGGGGTTGGAGATGAACTCCTGAGGCAGAGCGCTGTTTTGCTGCCATCCCCCTGGTCCAGCAATCACTCTGCTCTCTTACACTTTATTTGCAGTCTGCATTTTTTGTGGAACAGAGCTATAAGTCGAGATCCAAAGAACCTGGCAAGATAATGAAGGTAAAAAACAGGTGTTCACATGTAAACAAATGATCTGTGATGCATAGAAACTATAGAAAACTTTAATGGAAAACAAGATGTCGGGGGGGGGGACTGGAAAGATAGCTCAGTGGTTAAGAGAACTGGCTACTCTTTCAGAGGACCTGGGTTTGATTCCCAGCACATACATGGCAGCTAACAACCATCGGTAATTCCAGTTCCAGGGGATCCAACACCCTCTTCTAACCTCCACAGACATTGCATGACAGGGGTGCTCTCCTATACATGCAGGCAATACATTCCTTTGCATAAAATAAAAATAATAAATAAAATATTTTTAAAAGAAAAATAAGATATGGGAAAACTGAAATAAAAATGTGTAGAGCTGAAGGTGTGGCTTAGTGGCGTGCTTGTCAAGGATGTACAAACCCCTGTGTTTGATCCCTAGCATATCATAAGCTAGATATGATACCACAAACCAGTGATGGCAGCACTCAGGAGGGGGAAGCAGAAGGTTGAACAATTCAAGGCCATCCTTGGCTACATAAGACCCGGTCTCAAATAAAGAAATGAATAGGTAAATAAATAAATGAAAATATGTATAATCTCCACTAAAAAGTAATAATATAAAGTAAATTTCCTTTGGGGGACAAAGAATGCCATTTTTCCCACTGGCTCATGAATATTCAGGCATAAGACATCTACAATCCAAAACTATCAGTTTTGATTAAAAAGGTAGAATTTGGTCATTTTATAAACTGTGTACAGAGATCCTATGCCATGCTTTTTAAGCACAGGAGTTTTCCTCTCTCCGAGTATCTATTGAAATATATTTTCTAATTCACAGCTGAAAATAGCAAATTGAAAAAATAGAAAACAAGATGGAACTAGTATTCTGAGGAAAAAATACTCTTCATGTCCATTCTGAAGAGTCTACAGAAGAAAGTTTATCACCCAGTCATCAGAATAATATGTAAAAGGCAGTGGCCTAGAGAATTTGAGGCATAGATGTCATAGGTAAGGCTTATTTTCCCTTAAAACAATATAAGGAATGGGGCTGGAGAGATGGCTAAGCAGTTAAGAGCAGTGACTGCTCTTGCAGAGGACCCAGGTTTGATTCTCATCACTCACATGGTGGCTAACAACCATCTGCAACTCAAGTTCTAGGAGAGCCAATGCCCTTTTCTGGTCTCCACAGGTATTTCATGATTTGGGTGAACTTCTATTATATGTGTAGGCAAAACATCACACACATAAAATAACAATATAAATAGATCAAAGAACTAATGAATGAATATAGTTTCTAACTCGCTTTGTAAATATGACAATATTTCTGAAGGTAACCTCATTGGGTAAGTTGGAGAAGAAAATACTGAACTATTACTGATACTTAGCATGCATCTGTGCCAGGCACTGCATTAGGCAACTATCCTATCTAGTCATTACAAAACCAACAAGCCTCCCATGCTGTTTATTAAATTCAGTACAAGTAGCAGAAGCTCAAAAGAACAGAAATGTAAATAGATCTGCCCAGGGCTGACACCATGGCTCTTAGAGTCTCACTAGGTCAGGAGCCTTTGTCTCATTAGTTCTGTGGTCCTGGATGGTAGGTGAGCCACCCCATCTCATATGCATGCCATGCATCACAGCAGAAGGAGGGAGGCAAAGTTTAATGGAGTTAGCCATTTGAACCTTTGCATCTAATTCATCTTATTTATCTTCAAAAAAGCCTGGGCATGAGAGTTTCTATTTTGGGCTTCCATGTGCCCAGCTACAACCAGAGGTTTTCTTACTATAGACCAATGCAAGGCCTGGAGAGAGAACCCAATAATAAAGAGCTTCTACTGTTATTCCAAGGGGACATAAATTTAGTTCCCAGGACCTAAGTTGGGCAACTCACAACTGTAACAGTTAAATATATAATTTAAAATATAAACAAAAAATAAGGCAAGACAATATTCTTTAATATTCAGCATTCTCTGACAACAATATTCATATGATGTTACACATTCAAATACAATCTTAAGGACATCAACTTTCGTCTAAATTAAGTAAACAAAAAATAGTGAGCAATTCTCGAGCCTGTAACAGTCTTCCTGTTTTGCCATAAGGGATTAAAAACATAAGAACTAACCCAATTAAATTTTTTACACTCTGTTGGTTAAATTCAGTCCAATCAAACAAGCTCTAAAAGCTGATATATTGGGTTTGTAGGAAGTCAGAAACTATTTTGGGTATAGGGCCCTGTAATGACTCTGAAAGGATTTATGGGACATAAATATGAATGAAAATATAAATGTATTTTCAACTGTGTAACGATAACAATGTAGTTGAAACACAAATACAGGCAAAATCAGGGGCTGGTTGGTAGGAAAGCTGTTCAAGTGTATGCCTCAGGCCCTTTCCTTGGCTTAAGCATTGGGGAAATGGCACAGCCACCCAGCATTCACACAGCTGTCTGACTGGGTCAAATCACAAAGGAAATATGAAATGTAATGGGTTCAGACTTCACTGTCTTTTTCTTTGACCTTAGTGCATTTTCCCTTATGTCAGGGAGTACACTGGACTGTCCCCACCATTGTGTGGACTTATCTGATGAATCCATTTGCTTAGTTAGATTTTATGGGACTAAATTTGCATGGCTCACAGTTACTTCTCTGAGTAATTTATTATTAGCAATTCTGGTGGAGAAGCAGCTTCAAACATGTATTTACATTTAATGAAAATTTGTGAGTCACATCAATACATTGGGAAAATTCAGTATTGGTGTTTTGACATAGAACATTGACATTGAAGAAACTTCACTCTATAATTCACAATGAAGCAAAATCCTTATTAATTGTTAATATCAGTAGGAATCTCAATTTTCTAGAAAACCAGAAAAAATTCATAAAGCTTTTCCCAAAGATAATTTTTAACCTTATGAAATTTCCCATAATGAGTATTGCAAAGTTTAATGTATCTTTCTAAATACTCAATAATTTTAAGGCACTATAATTATCACGATGTTGCAAAGAAAAAATCATTTGTTTTCAAATCTCTCTATAGAATGAGATATTACAAATCATCACAGGAGGAGGTACTCTAAGAACCTGAAAACAAGAATGAAGGAAAGCATGTTATAAAGTGGACAGGCTGTAACTTGAAATGTTATTATGGTAATGTTTGTGATGCTTCTGATACTTATAACTTCATAATTTGAAGATGTTATGAGTTTTGATTCATTTCAAATAAATAACCCATTCATATCTGATGGCAGATTTTTTTTCTTAAGGAATATCCCCAAAACTGACTAAGCTCCAAAGTTAGGAAAAGTGTTCTACCTATGAATACAAAGAACCACTAGTCAGCAAATTAAAAAAAGACAGGTCCTACAAAAAAAATAACACCACCATGTTGGAGCAGACAAGATGAGTTAGTAGGTTAAGGTGCTTGCTGACAAACCTGAAGACTTGAATTTGATTCCTGAAACCCACAGGGTATAAGGAGATAATGAACTTTTCCAAGTTGTCCACTGACCTCCACACATTCACCATGGCATACATGTACCCACACATATCACACACATAAACACACACACACACGCATAACATACACAGACATACACAATAAATAAATGTAAAACAATTAAAAAGTAGTATTGAAATAGAAACAGGAGATACTTGGACAGGGATTTGGGATAAGACAGAGAGGAAGAAATGTTTCTGCCTTAAAGCCTTTTGTAGAAAGAAGGAGGTGAGCAAATCAGGGGACGTTACACAGGGAGATGCAAGAATGGTTACTTCTACGAACTGCTTTCTTTATTAGGAAATATTAATTTCCAACATGTGTGCTTGCTCTTCTGGCTCTAATTAATTAATTAAACAGCATAGGAAGGGAAAATAACAAATACATCCACGTGGAGATGGTTATACATAATGCTGTTTAGTGATAACATCAGTTGTTAGAATTAGAAAGTGCTATTTTAAAGTACATTTTCATCATATGATAGGAAAAGGAATGAAATGTTATAAACATCTAGTCCATGTACTTGTTAGAATGGTCAAAATCTAAAACACTGGTAACACTGAAAACTGGGGTGGATGGGAAGGAAGAGGTCCTCCCTCATTTTCTGCTAGTGGGACAGCAAAGAGGCAGAGCCAGCTTGAAAGACAGTTTGTCAGTTTCTTATTAACCAAAATGTACTTTTACCATGAAACATAGAAAGTATAATCCTTGGTATTGACTAAAATAATAATCTTGAAAATGCCTACACAAAACTTACATACGAATGTTTATAATATCTGTATTCATGAAGGCAACTAATGTCTTTTGTAAGTAAATGGATAAATAAATGGTAGCACCAAGGTAATGAACAATATATAATGATAAAAATGGAATGAATTATCAAATCATGAAAAGGCATTAAGGAAAACTTAAATGCCTATTGTTAAATAAAGAGATCTAACCTACAAAGGCTACCTACTGTGTGATTCCAACAACCTGACATTCTCCTGCAAAATTACAGGCATTATAAAAGGGTCAGTTTGGGGAAGGATTAGAGAGAAGGGGCTGTTAATAGATGGAGTACAGAGGTGATTAGGGCAGTGACTATTATACCTGATGCTGTAATGATGAATAATTTCACTTATTCATTTACTTAAATTATACAAGATTCATCAGAGAAATAAGACTGGATGTAAACTACAGATTTCAGGTGCTAAGAATCTCTCCTTGTGGGTCTATTGACTGTCACAAATGTCCACTACTTACAGGATATACACAGCAAAGGGAGTTGTGGATGGAGGTGGTTGCAGGTACATGAGAACTCGTAGTTATTTCTGCTCAATTTTGCTTAAAATGAAAATTATTTCCTCTAGGATTTATGACTCTCCAGCCATGCGTATTTGGCTATATTTACAGTGCCGCCTATGAGTTCTCTTCTACTGAGAGGGCTCCAAGTCTAATTAGGCAGCTGTTGATTACCCTCCAGATAACGGTGCCACCACCGCACCAATAGAGGGAGTTTTCTGTGCCAGCCGTTGTGGTTATTAGACTTTATAGCTGAGTAGGACTATTGATTTTTTTCCTTTAGAAACTTCCATAGTATCCCCCAGAACTGTAAGAGCTAGTCTTCAGGGAGAAGGACTCCAGGTCAGTTCCAGCGCCATTGCTGCAAGTCCTGTGTCTGAAGTATAGCCTGTCTTCAGCAATAGGGTCTTCATGTTCCGGAATGTGACCAAGGACTATAGTAATAGCTTGTGTTATTTTGGCAGTCTCTTGGACTATTCTGACCAACTCAAAGGGAGATTTCTCCTGTCTTCTTTGTTATATAGCTTAAAGGTATACACAAGCACTAATGTTCAAATATTGTATGTGTATTTTTCAGGGGTGGTTTGAGTAAATACTTTTCTCTCTGGCTTTTTACACCACTTAAGCTTTATCATCTATCTATCTATCTATCTATCTATCTATCTATCTATCATCTATCTATCTATCTATCTATCTATCTATCAATCATCTATCATCTACTGTGCGGGAGATGAGACTGAATAATGGCAAAGCCAGATTAGAGTGCCTTCCAAGGACTACAGCTAAAATAAATTATGATCATCTAAAGAGGAATGGGACATACAGAAAACCTCTGAAAAGTATGGTGATCTATCTATCATCTATCTACCTTTCTATCATCTATCTATCATCTATCTATCTATCATCTATCTATCTACCTTTCATATTTATCATCTATAGCCATCAAGGCAGTGCAAGTTAAAACTTTACTGAAATCCAGTATTAGTTACTTTTTTTAATTGCTATGATAAAATTACATAACAAGAAGGGAGCTTAAGGTAAGCATATCCATGCTTATTATAGCATTATTTATAATAGCTTATATAATCATCTTAGGTGCCAGTTAACAGATGAATGAATAAAAATCTATCTATCATAATCTATCTAACATCTATCTATCTATCATCTATCTATCTACCTTTCTATCATCTATCTATCTTCTATCTATCTATCTCTATCTATCTATCTATCATCTATCTACCTTTCTATCATCTATCTATCTATCTATCTCTATCCATCTATCTATCATCTATCTATCATCTATCTATCTATCCTCCATCCATCAATCCAGCCAAGAACCCTTCCACATGTCTATTTATATATTATCATGCTATTATGTTATATATCATCTATCTGGTACCTAATCTATCATCTGTGCATATGTATCATCTATCTGTCTATCATCTAAATATCATCTATCTATCTATCTGTCATCTATCTATTAATCATATCTATCTATCTATCATCTATCTATCATCAATCATCTATCTATCATCTATCATCTATCTCTCTATCTAGCTATCATCTATCATCTATCTATCATCTATCTATCTATCAACTATATGAATACCTCATTGTTTTTGTGAATCATATGTCATTTTATGATCAATTAAAATTGCTTACTATGGGGCAAGAGAGATGGCTCAGCTGTTAAGAGTGAATACTGTTCTTGTAGAAGACCTAAGTTCAATTCCTTAGTACCCATATTGGGTGGCTCACAATTGCCTGCAACTCCAGCTCCTGGGGGATCAATGCCCTCTTCCAGCACCCAAGGACATTTGCACTCACATATGCAACTACCCATATATAGACACACATATATTATTAAAAAATTTAAATATCATTAAAGATTTGCTTGTTAATCTACTGTTGATAAACATTGACTGGTCCCCCACCTACCAAGTTGGGCTCTTATAAATAAAGCTAACATGAAGTTCGATAAATGCCTTTTTGGAGCACATATATTTTATTACTTAAATTATGTCAGAGCTGAGATCAATTATTTGTGAAATAGATACATATTAAATTTACTGTAAACTTTCAAATAACTTCCTGAAGTTTCCAATTCTGCCCTTTGGCTGTTGCTAACAGTGTGATGATAACTCCAGGAGATGCTTTTCAGTTATTTTAATTGTAGCCATTCTGGTGAAATGAGGTTTCATCATACTTTTAATTTACCTATCCTGTTTAATGAGGTCAAGCACATTTTACAAATCTATTAGCTACATATATATTTTCCTTTTTGGAATGTAAACCAAATAATTTTCCTGTCTCTGACTTGTCTTTTTAGTTTTCTAGTGATGTGTTTTTGAAGCACAAACAATTTAGCATTAATGACCCAATTATAAATTTTTTATTTCTATCTAGGAAATTCCTGACTTCTTCAAGACCACACAGTCTTTTAATTTTCTCCTACATGTTTTAAAATTTTTTAATTTATATTCAGGTTTGTAAATGTTTTTTTTTTTTTTTTGACATGAAGCTGTTGTGGACAGAACTGAGTATCTTAACTATGACTGAAAATCAGTTGATTCTACATGTTGAGATCCATTTCTGGATTCTCTACTCTGTTCCATTGATCTATGTCCTGATTTTTAATGGTACTGTATAATAAACATGCTTAAAACATTTTCTTTATTTCTTTTTTTTAATTTTTACAAAAACTTTATTAAGAATTTGAATACATGTATATAAGGTGTTTTGATCAAATCCGTGCCCACTCCCTCCCCTTCAACATTCCCCCCTCTGAAGAGGTAACGCTAAAATCTTTTAAGGATTAGATACAAGCTCCCAAATACTTTTGACATTTTCGGCCTTTGGAACAGAGTATGTTGCTAACAGGCCCAAGGACATTTTGACTTTTAGCCCAGAAACTGGCTACATTTCTTTGGGGTCTTTTTACCCTAACTGCCTAGCCAATTCCTACCTCCTATGCTTATCACGCCATCCTCTGAAGGCGTTACCCAAATTGCCAATAGGGAATAGGGACGCCGACCACTCTGGCTTCTTCTATGCTGAACACGAATGCAGGGTGAGGCAATTGGAGTACACCTTCAGTGGGTCTATCCCAAATTGCATAACTCTTGTCTCTAAGAGAAGAAGAAAGTCCTTGAATCATGAATAGGAGATGTGAAGGAGAAGTAAGGCAAGAGTAATTAGCATTAAAAGTTCTAGACAGGGAACTAGAAAAAAGTCAAGACAGGGCAATTTTCACATGTTCATATAAGAGTCCATTGGAATTTCTTAACAAGGGCTTCCAAAATTATCTCTCTGTTGGGTTCTTTCTCATTTTTCTTTTGTCTTCCAAGGCTGGACTCAAGAGTGATGGATTCAGGATTTGCTTTCTTCATTTTTCAAGAAAATTTTGTTATTTATTTTAATACAATGTTATAGAATAATAATTTTTGTTTTGTTCTGTTTCTAAATAGTCACACCATATCATCTGGAATGGTCTAGAACTTGCTATGCAAACCAGACTAGTCTCAAACTTGCAGTCAACTTCCTGTTTCTGTCTCTGGAGTGCTGACTTAATAGGCATGTGTTGGCATCTTGCCTGGCTCATGTAGTCCAGGTTGGCCTCAAAATCTCTATGTAGTTAAGGATGACCTTGAACTCCTATCTCCGCTTCTGTCTCCCAAATGCTGGGATCACAGGTGTATGCCATGTCATCCAGCTGGAATCAGTTTGATGACAGTCATGGTAAAAGCTTGATGTGATGACACTGATTCAGATTGCATCTGATTTTTTTAGGTTAAGTTCTGTAAAACTTGTTAAAAATGAATGTTAAAAATGTTGTATTTGGGGGCTGGAGATATGGCTCAGCAGTTAAGAACACTGACTGTTCTTGCAGAAGATCTGGGTTTGAATTTGAGCACCCACATAGCTAACAAGTGTCCATAACTCCAGTTCCAGGGGATCCAACAGCATCTTCTATCCTCTGCAGGCATTGCATGACATGGGTGCACTTACTTACATGCAGGCATAAAACTCATATGCATAAAATAAAAATAATAAATAAAATATGTTTTTTAAAAATTGTGTTTTCCGGGCCTGGAGAAATGGATCAGAAGTTATGAGTACAGGCTGAACTTGCAAAGGACTCAGGTTTGGCTCCAGTTTCAGGGGAATTCAATGCCCTCTTCTGAATTCTGTACACATTGCACAACAGGGGTGCACTTACATAGATGCTGGCAGTAAACTCAGACACATAAAATATAAATAATAAATAAAACATTTTTAAAATATTGTGTTTTCCTATTTGTTAGCATATCAGACTCTATGTATTTAATTATCTCAATTGATTTATCTTTATTTTGTATCTTCCTTAGTTTCTCTCTGCAATATTCTATACCTTTCCCTGTATAGACAATGTACATCTTTCTCACATTTATTAATATTGTTTGCCTTGAAACTATATATAAGATCTTAAGTTTTATTTTCTAATTGTGTTGCTAATATAAACAAATACATTAGTATTTATATTCTGACATTGGTTCCTGTGATTCTGCTATAGTCTTCTTTCATCAATTCCGATTTCTTTTGTTGTACTTTCCTTATATTTTCTATTTAACAGTTTTGTTTTTATGAACAATGTCAGCTTTCTACTGTGTTTAGTATTATATTAACTGAATCTTTAAAATAATTAAATAAAAACCATGGACTGGATACTTATGTTACAGTATATAGAAATAGTAAACCATCGTTTAATGAAAAAAATGTTGTACATATTCCTTTATTATATGAATCATTTTTATACCACTTTCTAAGTCTTTTTAAAGTCATGAATGGATGTTAATCTTTTTCAAATTATTTTTGTGCATCTCTTAATCTGAATGTGTAATTTTCTTCTTTATTCTTAATAACGTAAATGTTAAACCAACCTTGCCTTCCTGTGACAAATCATGTTTGGAATGACATTTTATTATTTTTATGTATTTTTGTGTTCCAGTTTCTAATCCTTTGGAGTTAGTACCACAGTAAATCTATTAAATGAACTAGGATATTTTTATTTAAGCACATATATTCTGTGGCATTGTTGTTAATTCTTCCTTAAATGTTTCAAAACACTCATTGTTCAATCATCTGGGCTGAGAGGGATTTTGTTGTTTGTTGCTTCTGGTGGTAATTGTTTGAGAAGAGGCACTAGATGCTATTTTGATTATACTTTTTAATTCCACATATAAAATGTGTCATAGATTAACTTTTATTTTCTTCCTAGTTCCCTGTATTCAAACCCCAATTGTCATTGTAGCTGTGTTTAAAGATAGAGTCTCTCAGAAACTTTTAAAGTTAAATGAGGTCAGAAGGGCAGAATCCTGGTATTATAGGTACCAAAGAACTCTGTAATTCTTCCTGCCCCTTATAAGACCTCACCTACTCATGTGTGCTGGAGGAAAGACTGTGAGGTCATAGCAAGGAAATAGCTATCTCAGGGAGAAAGTCTTTACCAGGAAATAATGTGCTTCCTCAAAAAATTTTCAAAAGTCTTCTAGAATGTAATCCTTGATAAACCTCCACAGAAAATGGTTACTGTCTGCTAGAGATACATGCATTTCAGTGTTCATTGCAGTATTAGCCTTTATAATACATAGTGGAATTATCAGGGTCCATTGATAGATGAAAGGATAAAAACATCTTCCTTTATGTGTGTGTTTAAATCAATATCTAGAAATGTAAGGTCTATATTAAAACTTGAATGAATATAAGTGTGATTTAAATGAGATCTTACCATTTGTGACTTAAAAAGTCAGGTACACCACACCTTTAATCCCAGTACTTCAGAGGCAGAGGCAGATGGATCTCTGTGAGTTCAAGGCCAGCCTGGCCTACATAGTGAGTTTCAGGACAGTTGGGGCTACAGGGAGACCTTGTTTCAAAAAGACCAAAAAAAAAAAAATTCAGACACACCAAACTAAATGTTGCATGACCTCATATGTGTGTGAAATGGATAACTGAAATGAAAGTAATTGGTTAGAGAGTTGTGGTTGGGACAGGGAGAAAGGGGAGTGGTAAGATGTCAGTGATATGTCTGTAACCTCATGTTCAACATGAAACTTACAGTTCATAATGATGTGTTTTATACTTATATTTTACTGTATCTAGATCCTAAATATTCTCAGTCACACAGATACACACACACACACACACACACACACGCACATGCACACACATACACACACTCAGAGATAAAGATATCAGGTGACAATTGTTGGCTTGATTTTAATAATCACCTCACAGAAGGCATTAGAGCAGTGTGTTATACAACTTAAGTATATATAAATTTTATTAATAAATCATAGCTTAATAAAGTCAGGGAGAAAAAGCTGATCATCATTATGATCATGGACTTCTAGCCTCCAGAAATGTTAAAAAATTAATTTCATCTGTTTAAGCAACCCAGAATGTTATTTTTGTTATGGCAAATTGAGCTGCTGAGCACATGGGGTTATTCAAATTTTCTGTTTCTTCCCATTGTCAGTTAAAAGGTTTTGTAATTTAAGCAGATTTTCAGCTTTGTCTAAGCTGTTTATTTGTTGGCAAAATGTTTCCCAAAATATTTCATGTTTAACCTGTCAACAGGGTCTGTAGTGATGCCCCACCACCACACCTTACCAATATCAGTGATTTGTAGTATTGCTTCTCTTTTCTTGATCAAGCACTAGCAAGCAATTTTATTTACTTTAAGTCATTTGTCATTTTTATAGTTTTCTTTATTTGTTAGTTTTCTAACTCATTGATCTCTGCCTTGATGTCCTGTTTTTGTTTTGTTTTGTTTTTTGACAGGGTCTTTCTATGCAGCCAAGGCTGGCGGAGACAGCTCAGCCTTCTTGTCTCAGATTCTGGAATGCTGAAATTATAGAAATTATAAATCTCCACACCTGCTTTCTCCCATTTTCTTAGGATATACTTTGTTCTTTCTCCAGTATCTAAAAGGAGAAATTTAGATTGTAGACTTAAATTTTAATTACATTTATTTTTTTTCTTTTAAGCATTTAAATATGTAAATTACTTAAAGAATCCTTTAGACTTTATTCCAATATTTGAATATATTGATTCTTCATTATTATATGATTCAAATAATTTCTAATTATTTGCCTTGAAATCATGGATTACCTCCATGTCTGTAGGTTAACTTTATATAACTTAGTTTTTCTGATGTCTTTTAGTGTTTTGAATATCTAATGAAATTTCAAAGATAGTCCCTCAAATACTTTATTAATTCCAACTTTCCTTTACTGAAATTTGCTTTATAACCTAATATATGTTGGGACTTACTGGACATTTCTGAATAACTGGAAAGAATATTTGTTATTAGTGTAATACTCTGTAAGTATCAACTAGGTCAAGTTGAGAAATGTCTAAATATTCTATATTTCTAGTGATTTTTGTTAGTTTTCTTAAATTTTGATAGTTTTTAAATTAATAATAAAGAAATATTAAAGCTTCTAACTCTGTATTTGTCTACCTCTGTTAATATTTGTTTCATTTATTTTGACATTCTGTGATTAAATGTTCATACTTTCAGAATATTTTGCCTCTGTGATGAGCTGACGCCTTTTCCATTACAGAGTAGTGACTCAGTTTACTATTTCTTATTTTCAAGGCTATTCTAAATTTAGTTGCATAGCTTTATCATAATTATTCTTTCCATAGTGTGCTTTTCCCATTCTTGTTCTTTCATTTTACAATCTATGGTCTTATATTTAAAGCACATTTCTTATAAAAAGTGTATCTTTGGGTCTTTCTTTTCAAAATTTATTATTTTTTCCACAGGATGTGTTTCACTCACTTCTATTTAATTTACTCATCCAATCTTTTGTCACTGATTTGTTGTTTGTTCCTTCATGTTTTTTCCTGTTTTTTTTTATTGTTTTCTTTTCAGGCTAACAGAGTAAATCTTCAGCATTCCACTTCATCTCTTCTGTTGTATTTCCAAGTGTAAGTCTCTCTTGATTAGTTTCCTACTATCTTCTAAACAAGAAAATAAACTTATGAATGCATAATCCATTTAGACTTCCACTTTACATGTTATTTTTACTGTTTCTACTATATTCTTTTATATCATAAACCACATGTAAATTGGTGTGTGTGTGTATGTGTTTGTGTGTGTGTGTGTGTGTGTGTGTGTGTGTGTGTGTGTTTCTTCAGTGCTGAGGTTGAGGCCAGGACCTTGCATGTTCTAGGCAAACACACTGCCACTAAACTCCAGGCCAAACTCTCTCTCTCTCTCTCTCTCTCTCTCTCTCTCTCTCTCTCTAGTTCTCTAAAGGAATAGAACGAAGAGAATAAAAAAGTACTAAAAAATAAAAAGTAAATAAATAAACAAGTGTGGATTAAAAGGGGATTTATGAGATTGGACTGTACTGTATGGTCTAAGTAGTCCAACAATGGCTGTGTCACACTGGAGAGACAGAGAACAGGTAGCTGCTCAGTTCAGGAGGCTGATGTCCAGACGTTCCAATTTGGGGATGAAGGCCTGGAGAATTCCTGGAGAGCTACTTGTCTTTATTCTACATTGAATGCCCTAAGAAGCTGGTTCTAATACAAGGGAAGAAATGTTGCAGCAGCAGCAGCAGCAGCACAGTTGAACTTGTCAGAATAAAGGAAGGCAAGCAGACACCTTCTTCTGTGTCTTTTTACCTGCCTTGCCACCAGAAGTGCTACAACTTTTAGGGTGGGTCTTTTTGGAAAATAATCTAAAAAAGAAACCCCCTCACAGGCATGCCTAGTGGCTTGACTTTTAGTTGATTCCCAATCCAGTTAAGTTGACAACTAAACAAGCTACATCACTTGAGACAGTTTCCCTACATCACTGAAGCTGCCCTTGTGCTCACTCTGAAGCCTAGACAGGCTTTGAACTTGTGATCCCACTTTCTTAGTCTCCAAAGTAATTGAAACCACAGACCCTTCACCACCTGGCCCGGATATTTTGATTTTCCTTTTCTTGGTCTTTGGATGAGTTTTTTTTTTTTTTTTACTTTTAAAATATATAGTTGTCACTCCATATTGACATTCACAGATTCATCTGACCTGAAAATAACTGTTTTTAATTATATCTATACTTAACACAGACAAATATCTTTTCTCTTAGCCTTCCCTAAATTATACCAAATAACTATTTACAGTGCATTTACTGTGTACCAGGTAGCCTCAATAATCTATGTATGAGTTAAATATAGACACTGATGAGTACAGGTGGTTTGTGAAGAGCCAGGTCTTTTCTTCCTGGGGAATTGAGCATCCACAGATTTGAGCATCTGAGGGGATTCTGGAAGTTCTCCTCCTTGAATACTCAGAAATAAGTGTACTCACCAGTTCTCTAATGCACAGGGGGCTGTGAGTCCAATGTGCAGAATGCTGTGAGGCCACAGACCAAGAGACTTCATGATGGTGGTACGCAGCTAGGTACTGAGACCCCAAGATCCTAATAACTGTAGACATATACATCTGGGAAATCTACCTCCACTCTCCGCTGCTCAGTCACCAAATTCCCTGTGAACAAATTGATTGAGAGGACAGTTTTTGCCTTTGGAATGCTTCTAAATCTGAACAGATTAGTTCTTTTGTGGTATGTGTGTTTGTGTGTGTGTGTGTGTGTGTGTGTGTGTGTGTGTCCACACTCCCTGGTGATATTAACAAGGTAAGTATGAAAATATCATCTGTGTTTGTTTTTCAGCTTTCCTTGGGGATAGTTGCTCTATTTCTATTTTTTTGTTAGCATGATTACGCATACCATGACCAAAAGCAACCTAGGGTAGAAAAGAGTTTATTTGGCTTACAATTCCAAGTTACAATACATCACTGGGGAGATGTCAAGGCAGGAAGTCAAGCAAATAATCAGATCACACCTACAGTCAGGATCAGAGAGAACCAAATGTGTGCTTGTTGTTCAGTGTTCAGCCAGCTTTCTGCACCCTGAGATAGCCCAGGACTCCCTGGCCAGGGAATGCTGCCACCCACAGTTGGGTGGGCTAATCGACAATCCAGATAATCCCTAAAAGAGTTGTCCACAGGCCACTCTGATCTGGGAAATCCCTCAGCTGAGCCTTTCTTCCCAGATGATTCTAGGTTGTGTCAGGTTGATAATTAAATGGGATTTTCGGGAAGGAGTTGGCGGGGGGAAGAAGAAGACGGGGAAGGGGGGAATAAACGTGATTAAGTTTTATTGTATGAAATCCACAATAATACAGAAAAAAAATTAAAAAAAAATAACAGCACAATATTCTTCCATTACTTTCTGCATTCTCTAGTTAGTCTCTCTCTCTCTCTCTCTCTCTCTCTCTCTCTCTCTCTCTCCTATCCCATTTCTTTTTATAATGTGTATGTGTGCATGTGTAAATTCTCAGACATCATCCATTTTTTTAAAAAATTAGCTTATTATTTTATGTGTATGAGTGTTTTGCCTGTATGTATGTTAAGTGCACCATGGGCATGTAATGCGTGCAGAGGCCAGAAGGGGTTGTCAGATCCCTGGAACTGAAGTTAAGGACAGGTCCTCTGGAAGAACAAGTGTTCTTAATACTTGAGCCAACTTTCCAGCCCTAGCATCTTTTTTTTTTTTTTTTTTTTTTTTTTTTTTGAGACAGTGTCTCTCATTTTCTTAGCTCTCACCAGTAGTCCAGGATAGCTGAGCTGTGATCCCCAGGGATCTTCCTACCTTAACCTCCCCAGTACCAGGATTACAAGTCACTATAATTGGCTTTTTTACTGGAGTTCTGGGGATTGAACTCAGGTCCTTGGACTTACAAGGCAAGCACTTTACCAACTAAGAAATTTCTCTACACCCTCTCTTGCCGTTCTCTCTGAACAGTTCTTCCTCAATCCTTTTTTTGCACAAATGTCTATCTCTCTTATCAACTCCAGTTAAACTTTCTATTGTCTGTGAAACTCCCTCAAGCAAATACATACACATATATTTGTGCGGTCAGTTTTTCTTTTATACATACATACATATATATATACATATATATCATACATATTAAGAATCCCTAACAAGATTCCTTGTTAATGTACTTCCTTGAACATAGAAATCATAGGGTTTTTTTTATTGTTGTTTAATTTTTTAAAATTCTTCGTAGCTCAAGAGCCAGCAGAGTGTTCATGAATGAGTTTGTTTGAAGATAATAGCGACTATAAGAATGACAATTTTCTTGTTTGAAATGGTCAAAAGTAAGTGATAGGAAGTTGTCTTTTCCACATAATAAATCTTCTTAGGTATAATAAAAGACATAATGAAACACTCTCCATAGACACACATACTTACTATGTATACATTATTTTAACATAAACATGAGTATCTATAAACATGCAGTCAGGATGTCTGACTCTGCCAAACATAAATACACTCAAATGTATTGATAACCTTATGGGCTGTGACCATTTGTTTTGTTCTGTGTTGGGTACAAGTGTTTAATGTAGGCTTTAAGAATTTATAGATTATAATAAACAAAAGCATCAAATTATGGTGAAAGAGCTGAATTAATTTCAGGAAATGTAACTGTCATTGTAAAGCACAGTAAGGGAATTTTTAGTGCTGGAAACTTTTTTAAAAGTACTGTAAACAGTCCGATGTTTTCCTAACAGCAAATCTCCTCTTCCCACTTGGCCTCCTTTCAACATCTACCATACTTTTCTTCCAGATCTATATTATGAAAGTATGTTTTGAGTAAGTAGAGATTGATGAATGATTATGGTAACCTAGGACAAAACTTACATATCTGAAATATTTAATTACACAGCTATCATTTAACAAATGAAAAGCTTAATTTTGGGTGGAGAAACATTATCTGTAAGGAGAGTTTTCAGCATAAACCTGAGAAATGAGGTCTCCTGTTTGTCCCCTCATCAACACGTGCAAGATGTGCCATGTAAGGGCATGAGAATCACCTGTGCCCTGTGTCTCAGCACCTTAAGGGGCTGGAGAAGCTGAGAAAGAACACTTTCTAATAAATTCATTGATAAATTGACTAGGTTGGAATTAAAATCACTTTAGTCTGAATGCTAAAGCAAATAATTTATATTTAATCCAAAGACTTTCTTAATATCTTAGACAGAATGTGACTTAATTTTTTTCACAACTCCTTTTGGATATTGGTGGGTCACTCACAGACTTGATCCCCCACCAGTAAGTCATCATGTGATCACTGGTTACTCAGCTGCAGGAAGTATATAGGTTGTGCACCAACCTGTATTGGTACCTTTCTTATGCTAGTGTCTCTAGAAATTTTCTTCTCCAAGACTGCCAATCATTTGTCTTGCCATGTGTTTCCTTCCCAATGGGAATCTGTCTCCATCCATTGGTCCTGTCCTAGTCAGTCATGTTTAGTCTAGAAAACAGAAAATGAAATAAAACCGACTAAGTACTCGCAGAAAGATCTAGAATTAGGAAGCTTTAAAAGTTAGGTTGAATTCCTAGTGATGAAATAAAAACATGGTTTCTTATCACTTTTCTCATCTGACTTACGTAGAATCAGTTTTACCCATAATTTCAAAATGCCAGTCAGCAACTGTGATATCAAGAGAAGAAGTGAAGAGAGAGAGGAGGAAAGAGGAAAGAGAGAGGGGAAAGAGAATGAAGAGAGAAAGGAGATAGGGAAAGAGGCAGAGATGAAAGGGGAGAGAGAGCAGACAGACAGGGAGCGATAATAGATAAATGATAGAGAGATGATAGAGATAGATATAGATAGATGATAGATGATAGATAGATTATAGATAGATAGATGATAGATATAGATGATAGATAGATAGATAGATAGATAGATAGATAGATAGATGGATAGATGATAGATGACAGATAGATGAGAGAGAGAGATAGTTAGATAGATAAATAGATTGATTGATAGATAGATAGATGATAGATAGATGAATTTAGTAGAAACGGAATATGAGCAATTGTTTTGAAGAGTATGTTCTGAAAGGAGCAGAAAACTGTGATAACTGGAAGGAGAGATGAGGTCATGAGTTATAATAAAGTGGGTTGGAGATGATGAGGACAATGACAATGACTGTTCCAGTGCATTGGGACAAAAACAACTTGCTGAACAAGTTTTCAAGTTTTCTTTAGTTTATTTCTTTTCTCCTCGAGGTACTTGTTCTTGTCCTTTTAATGGAGTTCTTTGACTTCATTTATTCTTTATTCTAAATATTTTTTCTATTTATTATTTATTATAATGTTTCAAATAAGTTTTCCAAATTGATCTTATTTTGTAATTGATGGCTTATGTGTAAGGGGTTGAAGCACAAAATTAAATGGCTATTTTGAAACCTCACAGAGGTTTCAAAACTGATCTCAACTCAATAATCTTTCAAAAAAAATCTTCTGATTCTAGTGCACAGGCATGTGGCATGCAGTTCAAGATGCCATTCTAATAATATTTTATGACTTGGAGCATTAAAATAGTCGCTGCTATCTGTTAACGACCTAACTAGTGTTAGGTTCTGTGCTTAGAAGCTGCATGCATTATCTTATCTAATTTTCAAAATCCCATAAATTAAACACTGTGACCTCAATTTCACAGAGGAAGAAAATGAAGTTCAGGGAGAATAAACATATCACCTAAGGTTATGCATTAGTAACTAGGGAAGAATACAGACTTGAACCCTGGTCAGATTCCAACCAGCTATTCTAACCCCCTGAAGTGTTATTTCCAAGATCAATGCTCATTAGAATTTGAACTGACCTTGAAGGTCTTATTGCTGCTGACTTACAAGGCAGTAGAGGGTAGTGATTAAGAATATGGGGCTGAATTCTGGTCATGCCATGTACTTGTAATTTTCTCAGCTTTGTCTTATCTGTGACATAGTATGAATTTTATCAATCTCATAGGAAAAATCTTAGGATACCTAAGAGGGCACATGATATACACAACGCATCGCCTGATATGTAGTAAGAGTTCATGAAATATCTGCTGTTGTCATTATTTCTGCTGACCAGATATTCAAATCTCACTCTGTAGATGTAAAATATGATCACCTACACCTGAGATTAATGCTTCTCACTACAGGGAACTCAGAGCATCCTAGAGAGATATTCTAGTTTGCCTTCAATTGCTGTGACAAAACACTTTGACCAATACCAACTTGGGGAGGAAAGGGTTCATTGTTCCTGGGTCACAGTTCACCAGGGAGCCCAAGGTAGGAACTCAGGGCGGAACCTGGAGGCAGAAGCTGAAGCACAGGCCATGGAGGAACACTTCTTACTGGCTTCCTCCCCTGGCCCCTGCTCAGCCTGCTTTCTATACAACACAGGCCCACCTGCCCAGGGGTGGCACCACCCACAGTGGGCTGGGTCCTCCCACATTACTCAACAATCAAGAAAAATACCGCCACAACAAAGCCACAGGCCAGTCCAATGGAGGAAATTCCCCAATTGAGGCTCCCTCTACCCAGGTGTGTCAAGTTGCCAACTAAAGCTAGCACAAGAGATTCATTTTATCTTTGAAAATTTCCAGTTATTTGAATGTTCCTTCTAACAGTAGGCTGAAAGTTGTCCTCACAGTTGTCTATAGTCATAGCAGTCAGCATGACACATAGCAAACAGCACCTGTTTGTGTATGAGTATTGTCTCTGTAAGTTGTGTTATTTCCAAGAAACAAAAACCCCGACGGCTTCCTCCTGTTGCTTCACCTCATCAGTGTTCATCTGAAATTTCTGGGCAGAAGTCTTTCGTCCAGGTCCACACAAGACAGCTCACAGGTAAGCAGGACCACGCTCTTCTCTGCTCTGAATTATCTAGTGTCCAGCGAAGTTCAACTTCACAGATCTTATCTATATAATCATATCTAATGCACCTAAACGTCATTAATTCAAATCATGTTGTCCTATTTGGCTAACAAAAACAAGTACCTGGAGTAAAGGACTATCTCCAAGACGTTATGACTGCCTTCTTGTTAGAGTATAATTAATTCCTCAAATATAATAAAAAACAAATATGTGAATTGGCATTTGATGCTAAAATCAATGGGAAAACTTCTTAACAGGCTTTTAAAAAAGAACTTTAATTCTATCTACCTCTTTATGCTCATTAGTTGTTCACCTATTACAAGTGAAACCGTAACATGTTTTGATCACACCCATACCCTGCTAGGCTTCACGGAAGAGCTTGACTTGACTTCTTATTTCTTCTCATTGTTCTGATGGATCATGATGGATTCTTCTGACTCCAGCTTGCCCTTGCCATTCAGTTCATTGCATTTGTTCGGCTATGTAAGGAAATGCCTAAACACTTCTAGTTTCCTTTATTCCTTCATTTTTTCCCATCATTCCCTCCTGTTTCTATAACTCCTGGTTTCAATGATGTCAGGATGTTTGTTGTGATGTGGAAAATAAACATCTGTAGGGGCATTTTTTTTTTCATTTTGCCCACTTACAAAAAATCATTGAGCCCTGCATTGAGACACCTCTTTCAGTTACTGCTTCTCTCTTCACGCGTGTGGTCAAACCTGAAAGGACTTTGCATTTCTACTGTCTCTATATTCTAACCTTCCATTCACTCGCCAAAGTGTTTGTCTAGTCACTATCCATTGTTTATATACTGCTGGGTAAATGTGCAGACTATTTAGTGCTTGTGTTCACTATCATAGTAAGACATTCAGACAAATCTAATTTAACAGGTAGCATAGTAAGAGGCTTAAATTTAACCTGCATCACAACCTGATGTGGTAAACACTCCCAATTTTGAGAAAAGAGTTTCGAGATTCAGAAAATCAAATGATTTGCCCAAAGTCACACAGTGAATTAATGACAAGCTCTCATCTTAATATTTGCTTAGCTCAAGAAGCGTATTCTTAAATGAAATTTTAAAAGGTGTTTCTGTTAATCCTCCTGCCACCTCAGAACATCTGACATATACATCATGAGATAAATGTATCTCTGTTCAAACATTTTCCATTGTGCCTGTAAATTTCTGTACATTGGTGATGAGAAAAAGATTTTTCAGATGTCCTAACTTGCTTTCTGTTGCTGTGATAAACACCATGACCAAAATCAACTTGAGGAGAAAAGGGTTTATTTGGCTTACAGGCTACTGCCGATCATCAAGGAAAGCAAAGGCAGGAACTCAGCATGGGAACCTGGAAACAAGAACCTGGAGCAGAAACCACAGAGGTACATGGCTTACTGGCTTGCTTTCGGTCTCACATCCAGCTACTATCTATCTATCATCTATCTATCTATCTATCTATCTATCTATCTATCTATCTATCTATCAATCAATCATCTATCATCTATCATCTATCTATCATCTATCATCTATCTATCATCTATCATCTATCTATCTATCATCTATCTATCTATCTATCTATCTATCTCTCTATCAATCAATCATCTATCATCTATCATCTATCTATCATCTATCATCTATCTATCTATCATCTATCTACCTATCATCTATCTATCTATCTATCTATCATCTATCATCTATCTTTCTGTCTATCTATCATCTATCTATCATCTATCATCTTTCTATTATCTATCTATATATGATACATATGCACATACATATTGCTATACTTATTTTTTTAAAATTCATGCCTGACATACTTGCTTCTACTTTTTATTCATCACACTTGTTCTTATCACCATGATCACCCAATCTGAATTCTCCCCCGCCCACACACTAATAGATTATCTTTGACTTACAATATGGATGGAATCACATTGTTTTTCTCTCGCCTTTAAGGCAGAATATACCCCCTTAAGTATACTCTCCTGTAAGCAGCATATGAAGCATTTGCAGAGTTTGTTTCTAACAAATCTTAACTATCATGTCTTCCTTCACTGTGCACTGACTCTTTGTTTCTCATCCTTACTTTTCTTCCATGTTCTGTAGAATTTATAAAGAGAGTTGCATGTTTTTAATCCAATGTATCATGAACAAATTTTATAAATACAGTCAACCTTTCATATACATGGTTTCAATATCTGTGGATCCATCCAACCATATTTTAAAAACATTTGAAAAAAGTGTGCCTTTATGAAACATAGAATCTATTCCCCTTGTTATTCCTAAAACAATGTGATATTTACATTGAATTACATATTAAAAATAGTGTAGAGATGATTTAAATTATTGGAATATTTATGAATGTACATTCTATGTGAAATGATCATGCTTTATATAAAGAATTTGAGCACTGACAGATTTTTGTATCTGTGGTGAGTCCTGAACCAATTCCGTACATATGTCCTTAGATAGGTGCTTTAAGCTCTCTGACCTTGAGAAATATCATCTTTGTATAACTAGAATATTGGAAAAATAATAACAATTTTGCGAAAGATTCATGAACATTTGACATTTACAGGTCCACATATACTTCGATGAGGTCAGATGTGTTAAGGATAGCAATGCCAAATGAATCCATACATATTGAGGTATTTACCTACATATATACATATATATATATTTACAGATCTATACATATCTAAACATATTTAGAGAAGACACATAGCCAGAATCAGAGCTTACAAGAATATTATCAGCTGCTAGTTTTTAGTAATTTTAAAAATTTAATCATTTGGTTGTAGAGTTGGTTGCTTTCATGATTACTGCCCAAATAATCATTAGTAGAAGTTTTTTCCTGTGCAGCTGCCTGGCTCTCCCCAGCTCTTCGTAGCCAGGCTATGGTAAGATTTTAGCCCTGGTTTTAATTGTTACCCTGTTACTCTCTGGTCATATTGAGGGACCACCCAGTCACAAGGTCTGCTGGAAAATGCCAGCTGTTTCTCTTCATCTGGTTCAGAAACAGTGGTCACTCTAGAGATGTGTATACTTCTCAGGGTCATTGGGTGCAGTGTGAATCACTGGACACTGGAGCACCTGAGACTGATACCCAGTTGTTGTCTCTTGCCAACCTTTCTGAAAAAGCAAGAACACTACATACACCAGAGGTTGTGACCCTTTTTTGTAAAACTCTCTTGCAAACCACCCTTCTATTACCCACTCTTTTCTCTGAGAATCAACTTCTTCATTTCTCATCAAACACACTTTTTTTTCTGTTCTCTCCTTTTTAAAAATGTTCTCCTTCTTTCCTCTGTACTCCTCATACCCCCTCTGTCACTCATACTTTATATCACTTCACCTGTCAGGGTCCGCATTCCCATGACTGCACTGGTGGCATGCCACCCACTGTATCTTTCTCTTAGTCTCTTGCTAATAACGGTCCAGTAATGATCTGATTTGTGCTTTACAAAAGAGGTAGAGAAAGGGGAAAAAAAAGAGTAGAGTCTTTCCTAGTGCATTATAATTACAGCAAGTTATTTCTGTTAATGAGCTTAATAGGAGAAAGACATTTGGCGCTAGTTCAAGAAAACCAGAGTCTGGTTGTGAGGACCAGAGCTTACAAGGTGTCCAGAGAAGGCCTTATCAGGTCACACAGCCAGACACACAAAGGACAGTTTCTCTTTCTTAGCATTAACCCTCAGCTGGGAGTGGATGGAGAAGGCCTTGCTCTTCACAGCACTCCAGAGTAAGGTGATAAGCAGATTACAAGCAAAGCCTCTCTTTAGCCATTCCACATCTCCTGTCAGACAGAGCAAGTTAAATTACAGTGCTGGCCACAAGTGCATTGATCATCCGCTGGCACTGCCGAGGGTCTGCCGGATCTAAGCCCAGGTCAGAGGAGTCATCTCAGCCAGGTTTATTTTAGCTGTGAAGGCTAACTGAATTCAGAGGAGTGACATCTAGGGCCCAGCCCTTCTTCACCAGTGCTGAATTGGATGCATGAACTTCATCAGTGACTGTTTCCTTTTAGCCCATAAGAGGTGTTGAGAGAACAGAACACACAGATGACAGAGCCTGCAACCTGGCAATGACTTGCATATGTCTCTATTGGTACACGGCTCCTCCCCCCATCCTGTAAATTCAGGCTCAAAACACAGGAGGTATTGCTAAGCATAGTATTTTTCTACTGAGGAGTCTTGTGTGAGTGCGGAGGATAAAACACTGATTGAATGCTATTACATTTTAGATTCCCATAGCCTTATTTATAAATAGGATAAGAAGAATTTTTGGTTTGGACACAGTGTCCTGTTACCCTGTAGTTAATCCTCTTTTGGTCTATAAAATATACCAAGTTCTCTAACAAAGATACAAATTCTTTGGATGGTTTTGGTAGTCTAGTCTTGTTACAAATAAGATAAGCCATTTTGAGGCTGGAAAAGAAAGAAAAAAAAAAGATAAATCATTAGAAACCCTTTAAAATTCTGAACATGACACCCTTCTTTATTAAAAAGGCCCATTGTAAATTGGAAAGTTCCGAAGTCTTTGTGGTGAGGGAGAATGGATTATAATGACATCACTGGGTCATGAACTAGGCCCACTGGCTACTTTCCAGGATGAAATTGACTGGGAGAGATCAGATGAGCCCATTCGTAGCTGAAGACGTCTGGGAGGCAGCCAGGGAATCGAGGTTCAAGCCCCCTATTTAGGACATACTTCCTCTTCCTCTCCATCATCAAATCGGATCAGTGGTTTCCCAGGCCAGGCACAGTGCCTAACAACGCATTTCAATTCATATTCTAAAGAACACCCAAAAAGTTCTCAGTTTTCCTTCCTCAGTGGAAGGCCTCATGAAAAGCATTAACATGCCAACATCTGGCTGACACCTTGGGTACATCTTCATCATGCTGCTGATGGGAAGCATTTTGCCTTCAAATAAGCATAATTTGCCATTTTTCCACCCTCATTTTTGTCCGTCTCCCAGCATAATAAATGGTATCTGAAGCCCAAGAGAAACTCATTTCTGTTAACAGATCATTTGTAAACCTTTAAGGGCAGCTGGTGTGAAAGGGGCATTTTTTCTTCTGTCTTAACTTTCCTGGTTGTCTCTCTAAATGCAAAATGACACCTCATTCAGAGCTCTCTGGTGTCATCTTAATCTCCCTTATTTTATACATTCTACCTTTTTGATATTGCTGTAGACTGCATGGAGGCTTTTTACCTAATACTGTAATACCTATTATCTGAAGCATTTAGAGAAATAGACTCTAGCCAGCTAAGAATAATGCAGATCAATTGGATGTCAGCAGTCCAATAAAGTCAGCTAGGAGTTGTCTTTTTTAGAGAGAGAGAGAGAGAGAGAGAGAGTATGTGTGTGTGTGTGTGTGTGTGTGTGTGTGTGTGGTGTGTGTGTGTGGTGGGGTATCTACATACCTTATAGCCAGTATATTTCAATATGAATATATCTTATGCATACATGTCATAACATTTTTCCTTCCTGATGGTTCTGTGGGGAAGTCACAGTTCTCTCTGTGGAAGATTATTACCTATTCTGAGGGGGTTATTATTAGAGATACTTACAAAGACAAGAATAATTGACCATAAAAATCCTTTTATATTCCCACAATTATTTTTGCATTGACTAAATGTGTCAAGAAAAATCCGATTTTATTAGCAGGCCCCTAATTTTGCCTTCATTTCATTTTTTAATCTGGCTTTTTTTCCCCTGATGTGTTTTTAGTCTGAGTTACTTGGCAATTGTACAAAAGAACAATTTGTTACAGAACCCTTACCGAATGGACATTCTATAATCTAAGCATAACGTCGAGTATCAAATAAAATAAAAATGGATGAGATCAGCAAAGGGGACAAGCTGCAAGGTAAGGGACAGATCTAGGGCCTAGAAAAAAGGAAGTTTAAATCAAAATTTGACTGCTCAGCTATGAAGAAGTCTTCAGAACAAAGGGTCAAATGCAGCTTTGACCCGTCATTCCCCTCCACCCACCAATAGGTCTGATCCCGTCAGCACTGAGCCTATTTCCAGGAAGGCGTGATACAGAATGGTACTTCCTATGATGCACTGTGGCAGCCTTAAAGGACACTTGACGGGAAGGGGGAAGAAAAGCATTGACTCCTAAAGGAGAGAACACAGTAGGCAGGACAGGGAGAAGTAGTAGGGTGCCAGCTGACCCTTGCAAGCAAGCTCCTCTCTGTTTAACCACAATTGCTCCTATCCATACTGTGATGACCCCTCATATAAGAAGCAAGGGCAAACCAAAGGTCACAAGTGGTTATTGTAGTCAGAAGCATGACTACAGATGAAAAACTCTAGAACAAACAATGAGGGTAAGTGTTTGAGCTTCACTGCTATTGGGCATTTTCATCTGGAAAATTCTGAAGGCTCATGTTTTCTGGATGGCACATGGTGCTATACAAAGGAGAAATGGAAGGGACATAGGGATGTAGGGTTCACGCCACCCTTACAAACAAAGCCTATCCTGGGCAGCACATCTGTAGACATGCCAAATCTTTTATTTTTCTGAAATCAGCAGTCTTATCATTGAAGACAAGAATTACAACTATACCCTACTATCAAGTCACAAATGAACCACCAAGAGGTGAGGTCAGACACCTACCCAGTCATGTGAATGGAGACCTGTTACAAATGACCAGTGCCCTCTTCTCTCTTTCTCTAGAAGTCAAATAGCAAAGACAAGCTGTTGGCTCTCAGGACTGTGGGTTCAAGGGAAGAGACTAGTTCTCCACTCCAGAGTTAACTGAGGGCAGAATTAGGACTTTAGGGAATAAATTTAAGACATTAGAGGCAATATTAAGAAAGTGAAACTGACTTCTTGTTATGTAGCTTGGTGTTTTCTGGACCTGAGGAGCTGTAGTATATTTCAGCACTACCATGACAGAGATGAGGTGCATAGGAAGGAGATTTTGAGTGACTTTGGCACATGCCTATTTGAATTTCGAGTGCTCCTTAGGATTGTCCTCAAGACTGGTCCAAAGAGGACCTCAAGAGCAGGATGTGTACTAGGAAGTTGATTGCAGTAGCCCATGACAGTGAGGCCAGCTGTGATATATCCTATATGAGGGGAGGAGATGAAGCCACTTCCTCCCAACATGGTCTCTGTGGTGGTTTGAATGAAAATGTCCCCCATAGGCTCCAAGTGTTTGGACATTTTGTCCCCAGATGATGGTGCTGTTTTGGGAGGTTTTAGAAGGTGTGGCTATCCTGGAGGAAGCAACTCACTGTGGGTGGGCTTAGAGCGTTCTTAAGCCTTGCCAGATCTCCAGTTGCTCTCTTGCTTCCTGTGCCTGCATGATGATGTGAGAGCTTAACTTCTGCTTCTCCTGCTCCAGTCACCTCCAGCCACCATGCCTCCCTGCCATGACAGACTGTAAATGCCCTGGAACCATAAGCTCAAATAAACTCTTCCTTCTATAAATTGCTTGGGTAAGTTTTTCTATCACAGCAACAGAAAAGTGACTAATACATTCTCTCTGGCCATCAAAGAGTACAGAAGACTGAGAGGCTCCCCTCTATTCAAGTCAACAGGCTGACAGACCAATGCAGAAGGAGATAAGAACTTCTAGATACATTACGGGCAAGGGTGGAATCTTCCAAAAGACTTCTTGGGGTTAAGTTATATCATCGTAGAGAAAATAAGTTCACAAGGAATGCTGGTGCTGGGACTGAACCTAGGTACCTGTTCGAAACCAGTCTACTTTTAAACACTATCCCAGCTCTGCCAAGCATAACGGATGAAGCCTATGCTAGGCAATGATTCTTGCAATTTAGATAAGTCTTTCTTCTTTTATATTCTTGCCTAATATCCTCCCCCAATGCCAGAAGTTCCATCAAAGATTGGTAAGTGAAAATGGCCTTCAGTTCTTCTCCTCAGAATGAGGCACGGAGGTTAGAAGAGCTTGACAGAAAGTATGGAAAGAATTATAAAGATTATATAGAAAATCTCCTGTGTACAGTTTAGAACCCCAAAAGACCAGATCTTGTCTGTTCGGAGGCAGTTGAAGAAAGAAGGAAATAAATTCAAAACAAATATAAAATTTTAGTTTTAAATAGGCTAAATTATAAAGTAATTAGTTGCTATTGGAAAATACCACACATTGCATAATTTATAAAGAAAAGTAACTCATTTCTCCATTCTGGAGGTGAGAAAGCCCAAGGTCAATGGTCCATATGTGGTTCGAGTCTTTGTTCTGAGGAAATATGTCACTAAGGGAGAGAGAGAGAGAAAGAGATCAAACTCATTCTCTTATCAGAAACTACGCCTGTGGTAATTAACCCACTCTGGTGATAACACCATTTGTCCATTGTTAGGAAAGACTATTCAATAAGTCAACTCTTTAAAGTTTCATCTCTAAATACTGAGAATTTAGTTTGCAACACATGCACTTTGGTGGACATTTTCAAACCATAGCACTGACTTCTCATATTGGAGGACTACAAAGTTAGAGGATTCTGTCAAGTTAATTTTAGAGGAGAAAAGAGGTGGAAAACATGGGGGATGACAGGACTGAAAAGTTGAATAAAATCACAACAGCCAAAAGGAAATTGTTTTGTGTTATACCCAATATAAGTTTCCTCAGTGTATTGTTTATTCGTCCCAATGTGGTTAAAAAAAACAATAAAACAAAAAAACAAAAAAAAAAAAAATGAAAGCAAGGTAAGGAAGGAAGGCTTTATTTGAGCTCAGGGTTCAAACTTACAGTCCATCATGGCAGGGAGGTCATAGTGCCGGAAGCGTGAGGCAGCCGGCTACATTCCACAGTCAGGAAGGAGAGAATGATGAATGATTGTGCTCAGCTCACTTTCTCCTTTTTATCAAACGTGAGACCCCAGTCCATGGAATGGTCCTTCTCACATTCAGGGTGGGTCCTTCCAGCTTAATTAACCTAACTAATCATCAAAATAATTCTTCACAGATTTGCCTAGAGAGTTGTTTCCATGGTGATTCTAGGTCCTATCAAATTGAAAAACAAGATTAATCATAACACTGAGTTAACCAGTTACGTGTCTAAGAATTTATCTGATTTGCCAATTTCACCAAAACAACTGCCTTAGGACGAATGATAATTTCTTATAAGCAACAAGAAGACTTAGATTGTTGGAGATCATTTGTCATAAAACTACTTGATACTAGTTATACAGCTGTGTAACTGTGTTATTAATTATGATACTAGTGGGAAGGAAGTTCTTCCTTCCTCAGAACTTTATTTATTTAGCTGCATTCTCTGCTGTGTCCTATTTTCACTTCCCATTGACAGACTTCATTTAGAAGACTTAGCAGTTATATCAACATAGCTGTGACCAAATACCTGTCAGAAGGGAGGAGAGGTTTACTTGGGCTCATGGTTCAGGTGACATGGACCATCATGGCAGGAAGGCATAGAAGCTGGACTGGATTAATCTGTGCTGGTAATAGCTGCTTTTCATATTGCACAGACAAGGAAATGAAGCTATTTCAGGAAGCAGAGTCAGGGTGTGACCCTCAAGGACCATCCCCAGTTTCATATATCTGTCAGCTAATCCAAAATATTCTACAGTCTTCTAAGGTAGCAGCCCCAGTTGGGGACCACAGTGTTTAAACACATGAGCCACTGAGAAAGTTAAGTTCAAACCTAGTGAATGGACAAGTGCAAGCACACTTGTAAATAGACATACATCTCTGATTTCACCCTTTAAATAGATCAGAAATGGTACCTTGCTTTATACCTTCCTGCTTTATACCTCAGAGAATGAAATGCCAACTTGGTTATTTAGTTATCTGTTTCCTCAAAGGAAAGGAACACAGAAGGCAGACACAGGAGACAATTACCTCAGATCAACCAGCAGAAGCTTGACATGGTGAACAAATTCAAGCTATTTTCAAGACACCATAGCATTTGGTGGGCTATATCAACAACTGCCTTGCTGTGAGAACAAGGTACTGTTGGCTCCATCAGAGTCCATAAGAAGTAAAGCACACCAGTTTCCCATGACAATGCCTTTGCTCATCACTTATTTCCTACTGAACACTATCCCTGAATTTATAACCAGGGACAGTCTTCATTTTCACTTTGCTGCCAACCCCATAAGAGAAGTTTGCTTGCCTTGGCCTGTAGCCCAGACTCCCAAGCCATCCTTAACTGTGGTCCTACAAGCCCATTTATCTTCCCTACCATATAACATATCAATTCTGTATTTACAAAGAGAAGCATAATTTTGTTGTTCTGGTCTAGGTATTCTTATCCCTTTAGAGCATTTCTTTCTTATTTATGTATTTATTTATTTTTAAATTTCTTCATTTTTTTAACAGAGCATAGAGTAGTGGTTTATTTATAGAAGAGTGGGTCCCCCCCCCCATTTACGGCTGTGTTGTAAAGTCCACACTCAAATACAGATCCTGTGACTGCCCAACAGCCACAGAAAATTGAGAGATAGGTGCCTCTGGTGTTCTCAGCTTACATCTTGGCTTATATCTTCTTTGCCCCTCCCGCACACATGCAGCTAAGGTCAACTGATTGGGTGACGGAGGGTAACTGACTCCCTACTCGACTTCTTGATGAGAGTGGAAAGGAGGTGTGACTATCGCTTGCCAGCACAGTGGTCGGAGGCCATTTCCAGTTATTCTTTCACTTTGATGCTTGTCTCTTTGTCGTCTAAACCATAATCTCAAGACAAGTCCATTAAAGTGAAGGTATAAAGTCACCAGGAATTTCAGGGCAGAGAATCACAGGATTCTTAGGAAACAATATAAGCATCTCAAGTATGTAGACATTCATTCCCTCCTGAATCAGCAAATCCTCCTTTGAGCATAGTCTCAGTGACTATGGCCGCCTTCGAATTCATTTCTCTCCCATCCAGGAAACCAACACCTGCAAAGCCCACAGGTAAGAAAGGATTACAGTTATTCTCAGACATGTTAAAAACTTTGCCCAAGTATGAGAAGCTTCAGACACACACTCAGGCTTTAGAACTGAGAAGACCAAAGCCCAAAGCCTAGCTTGACTGTTCTTGAAAGTACACTTGCACAAGTCACTTAAATTCTTTGTATTTAATTTGTAAATTGGGAACAATTATCTATTTCTTTACTGAGCCACTTTTAGAGGCAATGAGGTGACACGGGGTAGACAAGCAACAAGGCTTGATACAGTACTGCTGTTGAGTCAAATCTGAAGTCCATCATGCTCAAGGAATGATGTGCGAGCAAATTGCAAATGCTGAAGTCCTGTGTGCCGCAGATTCATCATCTATGATGTGAGTATTGAGGAGCTCAAGCTATATTCATTTAGTAAGTACTGCCAAAGTGTTTAGAAAATGCCTTTCCATGGTAAATCTTCAATAAACGAGCCATTATAAATCATGTTATTATAATACAATATTGCTTCCATTGATGATAATCAAAATAATCATGAGTTATCAGCAGTGAATGTGAAACGTGTTGTCTTTTAGTCATATGTGTGCGTATGCCTATATAATATGTATATGTGCATATACATACTCATACACAAATACTTTTAAGTTGATGGCACTTTGAGGAATACTGTGATAAAACAGTCCATCATTCCTCTAGTAATATAATTAAGGAAAAGAAAAACATACGTATAAATATATGATCACTAATGTAAAGCAGGAAGTGGTAAATGTCAAAGAAATCCATAGATGTGTAGCAATTATGGTGCTAAGGCAGCTGAGGGTTTCCTGTATAAAGGACCAGAAAGTGTTCTGCAGAAGAAGTGGTATTTAAAAATAACATTTATCTTCTGTTAGGGACATTCATACCAACCACCAAGCCTATCCTTACTACACAAGACCAAGAGTTACCCTTGTTGGTGATGCCCACTTCCCTTTCCCTGGCTGGCAAGCTCATGCCCATCAGGTCAGACTCACATCAAGGGTTACCTGTCTTATACTGCCATCTTCAAACAGAATTTGCTAATTTTTAAAAATCTAGGTACACAGAATTTTGTACCATGTGTTATCTAGACATATGAATTCATTGCCATGTTACCCTCATGCTGCTTTTTCCACGACAGGGATGCTCATTACCATCAAGAATGCCCTTGAACCTGCAGTGCCCAGGGATTCTAAACTTTTCAGAATGAATGGGCTCTGTTTCTCAAAATAAAGAAAAACTTCTGAAGAAAGTGAAAACTCTCTTGCCTCCAATAAGTAGGAAAAGATTAGAAGAAAGTCCTTCTTGCGTGTGATGGCCTTTTGTCACAGTCTTTAATTTAATCATCATGGTCCAAACTCTTCCCCTTTTCACTTCTGTGTCTGTGTACCACCACAGACACTGAGTTTCAGAGAGCCTAGAGAATCTGTCCATAGCCACAGAGCCAAGGGATTAATAGCTAGGATGGAAACTGGGTTCCTTCACCCTCTCATGTTTCCAAGAAAAACGTATTGGCAGAGTGATGTAGAAACATTAAATAAGAATTCTCTTGACAAACTAAAATTGACCCCTCTTCACTGTCCTTCACAACCAATAAGGAGACTCAGCTCTAAAACAAAAGTCAAAACATTGTCCTTAAAACCATGTATCTGTCCCCTGTGAATGGAAAGGTGGGGAAGCCAGTGTTTGTTCCTCTCTTCATTCCTCTGTTCCAGTTCCTAAATCCCTCCCCCCATTTTCCTTATGTGATAATGAGGAGGAGGAGGAAGAGGAGGAGGAAGAGGAGGATGCAGTCAAGCTTCTGCTAGAATGTTCGCTTACCCCTCTAGAGTCTGACCAGGGTTTCAGTTCCTAGGATGGCTGAAGATTTAAATTTTGATTTAAGTGTTATATATAGTGAAAAATAAACCAAGTTGAAATTTTAAAACTTAAAAAAAATTTTTTTTATGTGTTTGAGTGTACTCCCTGCATGTATGTAAGTACATCATTTCATGCAGTGCCCACAGAAGTCAGAAGAGGGCACCAGATTCCCCTAGAACTGGAGTTAAGGACTGCTGTTGGCCACCATGTCAGTGCTGGGAACGGAGCCTGTGTCCTCTGCAAGGATAACCGGGGCTTTTAACCACTGAGCCATCTCTCCAGCCCCGAAACTTTAAAACTTTAAACATTTAAAAGTTTAGGGACTGGAGAGATGGCTCAGTCCTTAAACGCACTGGTTGCTTTTGCAAAGGACCTAGGTTCAATTCCCAGCACCCAGATGGCAGCTAACAGCCGTTAAGTAACTCCAATTCCAAGGGACTTGATGTTCTCTGGTGTCCATGTGTATTGCACACACAGATACACTTACATACATACAGACAAAACACTCATACACATAAAATAAAAGATAAATTAATCCATTAATTGATTTATAAGTTTAAATTTAATTTAAAATTTTATTAATCAGATAGAAGTTATAAATGAATAAAATGATTTGTAAAAATTCAGACATAATATGCAATTTTAAAACTGAAACATAGCTTCAATATTCCAGAATAAAAGCTTAATAAATGATGTAATCTATATGATAACTATTTTCATTAAAATGTATTTCCAAAGTATATATGAGATGAAATATGGTTCTGCTGTGTCAACAATTCATTCATTAAGAGTACAAAAATTACAAAAGACAAAATCCCAAGGTTATAAAGTCCATACGTACGTGAATATGTATGTACTTCAAGAAAATTATGAAAAGCCTGGAAGATGACATCATCAAACATGAACAATCACTAACTTCCATGACTGTGTGCTTGGTGATTATTTCTGTAGTTTCTGAGTTTTTCTATTTGGTATACTCTGCTATCTAAAAAAAAAACACATTCAGATCTGACAAATGCATGTCATGCAGATGGACTCTTGCAACCTTTCCTAGGAATCCTGGCTTTAATTTACATTTTCTGCTTCCTCCCAATGATTGCTGTACTGAAGGAAGGCTGTATATCCCCAGCAATTTGTTCTGTGAGTATGTCTTCCAAGAAACAGTCTCAGAACAGCTGAGAGGAACATCAAAACGTGAGCTCCAGGAGGGGCAGGCTTCAGTTTGGAGGCACTGTTCATACTTTTAGCTGTGCGTTTCATCTCCGTCATCTGATGAGTGAGATGCACTCAAAGATGCCAACACAGGCCCTGAAATCAGTGTAGTAGGCATCAGCTAGCAAGGTCATTCTTTTCGCCTCCTCGCTTCCCTGCACCGATCCCGACTCACTTCTAAGTTTACCTTGCTTTCTAATTCTCTTATGAAGTTTTTCAGGACATATTCTGGTTATTTGTGATGTCTTCTATATCTAATAACTTTTTCTACTATTTGCTTAGTGCTTATACACAGTGATAATGAATTTAATAATACATAGATTCCCTTATATTTTCAGAGCCCCCAACCACCACTGGATGCCTGAAACTTTGGATAGTAATAAACGCTCTATGTAATGTTTTTCCCATGCATGCATTTCTATGATAATATATAACTTATAATTAGGCACAATAAAAAACTGACAATAATGATAGCTAATAAAATAAAGCAATCATTAAAATCCTATGTAATAGAGGTTATCTGAATGTACTCTCTCTCCCTCCCTCTGGAATTTTCCATTTAATATTTTGAAAGTGTAGTTGACCATAGATAACTGAAACCACTTGGAAGGACACTGTGGGTCAGGGGACGAGCACATGCAGCATGTCCCCTGGAATGCCTGAATGCATCCCCTACCCAGAGCATCCAAGTCTCTCATTTATCATAAGCTTTTCTCGGGGAGGGTTGAATCTTTGAGAGATGAGCTTTGAATACTAAAGTAAACTTCTGAGCCACAGTGTAGAGTAAAACCCGAATCCTGTAATCCCAGTTCTTCTTGGTTCCCTTAGTTCATGCTGAAAGGCTGTATCAGCAGCCTGTGGGTGGTACCTGGTGACTTGATTTAAGTTGTCAAGATAGACTGTCACCATCTCAAAAGACAAGAGGGCTCAAAAAGCCCTAGAATAGTCCTGACTCTTGTCAGACAGTGGAAAGATGCCAAGAACATCAATTGGCAAGTGTGTTTGATAAGGAGAAGTGAAGCTGATGGTCCCATGCTGCAATGTCCTCCCCTTTAAGGTTTATCAGTCAGGAAGATTAGTGGGGAGCCAGGCTTCTACAGGATAGAAGCAGAAAAAGAGGCATGTGATGGGGTGTACAGCAATTTCCCTCTCAGGTGTATTTCTGTTGATACTTGAAATCATCAGTGTGCCAAATCTAAGTATTAAACCACAGGCTCTTAGGTCAACATGTAGAAAATGCCTGGGATACCTTTATTTTATTCCCGAGATGCCACCAGTTCTTTTATCATCACACGCTTGTTTTCCAAGCAATGATTTACATCAAAGTTGATTCTTGATCACTCAAAACTGGACAGTAACATATCTCTGATACAACATTCTTCTCAGTGTTCTTTCAAGCTCTTTTTGTTAATTCAGTAGAAAATAAACTATCACATTTATCATTTCCATGCCTTGCACAGAGCATATTAGGAAAAGAGGCAGAAGTAGGAATGATGTGTCAGCCGTGGGTTGAGATCCGCATTCATAAAAATAGGTGAAATAAAGAATATGCCGAACAAAGCACAGAAAATTCTTTTTATAACTACATTGTCCTCATCAATGAAAGTTGAATTCTTTGGTTTCAGTCAGTTTTTAATTTTTAAGGAAAATTGTAAATGAAGGGAAAGGCAGGCATTTATGCAACCTTTGGTCAAAAATATAAATAAGAATTTAGATGCCAGTGAATAATTTTGCTTTGTTCCTGTGTGAAAAGAAAGGGAGGGAAGTCTGTTGACTTTCATTCAGTTCTATTGACCTGTCAAATTTTTATGCAATTTAGTAACATCCATTATTTCTTTTTCCCACTCATTGCTGCTACCCTTTTATGAGATCTTACTTGTGTTATCTCATGTTCCGTTCTTCCTTTTCTTTATTTGTATGTCATAAAAGTTCTGAATTTGTAGAACTTTCAGGTAATTATTTTTATGAGCTCGCCAGAGGTTATCATCAGTGCTGTCACAAAGTCTTCTAACAGTCAGTGAATCATGCAGCGGATTCTGTGATCCTGTCGCAGGCTTGCAGTCCAGGTTCGAGTCTTTCCTTAGGGACACAGAATGTTGCGAAAAGAGACAACTTCTGCAGCTATGGTTGGTTTCCCTTAAGTATAAAAGAAGTATGACATGAAAATCCATAGCAATCCAATCTCACTATGTCTATAAGTACTGTTAGCATTTAAATTTCAGTCTTTCTGACAGATGACAGAATATGTACATCAGTACAGAATTTGAAGCTCTGACAAATTCCAGCTTACGTTGGAAAATATTTCCTTCACTACCAAATAGTCGCAAAGTAATTTTTAAACTGTTTATATTCATGACCTAAATAAGCAATAATCTAATTAAAATTTTTAACAATTTTGTGCACTATTATGAGTTTTACTTGAAAAAACATCTGCTTTTTAATATAGAAAGGTGTGACTCAGTGCAGTTTAATGTGATCTGGTTATCCATCCTCTCCTCAATGCCTAAGTCACACACAATTGAGACACCTTTAAATCCAGTAAGTTTACAAAGTTTATTGTGTCCTTCTGAAATAACAGAAAATATAAGGTTCACATTAAGGAAAACATCTTTGTGCATGTGAGATAACAGATAAATGCTGCAAATGCTGACTGAATTGAGAGAGAGAGTTGGAAGAGTATTCATTCTGGAAGACTGTTTTCCTAAACTTGAGGACTCTGGACTCTAAAGTGGAATACAGCAAACCCTGGCTCAAATGTCAGCTTCAACCTTTTGGATGAGTTGTATCAGTTATGAGTCAAAAGTGTATTTTACATTTTTAAATGAATGGGAAAAACATTAAAAAGGCTTTGTGTCATACGAATATTATGGAAATTCACATTTCAATGTCCACAATAAAGTTTTATTGGTGAGTCCAATGCTTATTTGTCTTATTGCTCCCAGCAATGACACTTCCACTACAGCAACAGAATAGAGGAAATCATAAGAAATGGCCCAGCTCACTAAGGTGAAAATATCAACTCTGGTCAATTACAGGAAAAGTTTGTTGATCCTCACTGTAGACAATGAGGCACTGTGTAAAACAGCATCAGGAAAGTGTATACTTATTTTCTTTCATCCCTCATTCTGAATCCACTTCTCATTTTCAGCAGGATTATTTGTGCATGTCAGGGGAACAAGAAGACTGGCAGTATTCATTTGTTATCAGAGCTGCCTTTGAACTTCAGGATAGCCGCCATCTTGTTTTGGTTCACTCTCCTAATGCTCGATTCTGCAGCATGAAACACTGGTAAGTTCTTTAAACTTGTTCTTATCTTGACACAGGGCAAGACCTTTCCCCAATTTACTTAGTTATAGAGGAGGAGGATGAAAGATTGGGTCCTAAGTGTTATTCAATGGCATGACATGGTTTTCCCTGGAAACCAGCCAGAACTGATGCTTATGAAGTGTTTGTCTGATGAACTGTACCCCTGTGACACTGAGCAGAGCTGGGAGGAGGTAGCAGTCCATCTTTCTAACTCAGGTTTGATTTACAAATCAGAAGAACATGCAAAGCCCATGGAAGTCAAAACCACCCCTAAGAGAGTCTAAGAAAATAATGATCCCGGCTTGTGGACAACCATGTGGGGAGTGGGGTGATTTTAACTGTTGTTCAAGTCTATTAGAGTATTATCATGGAAACAAAGTAGAGCCCAGACTCACTGTGCTGTTTACTTTAGCAACTGAAAGTCTAGAAGATAATTATTAGCCAGTGTCTGTGGGTTACGGAGACCCTATCTAATTAAAGAAAGCAATGTTGTAAATGAAGGGAAACGTCTAACATAGTTCCATAAACAGAAAATAAAAATTTCAAGGAAGATACTGCATGAAAAAGCCTCCAGGATTAAATGTCACATTCAGAAATGTATGATGAGCCCAAATATTTGACATGAAATTCTTGTATACCAGGTTTTCATTCTTTCAGAGACTTAGCTGCACCGTGCAGTTTCCCGAGCCCTGTGTCTTGTGCTCAGTCAGATTGGACTGAATAGGCTCTGTAAGAGGTGATTCTACTACTGAGCCCCCAAATTCTATGACATTTCTATAGACACTGAGAGTTTTCGCAGTATTTACAAAAAGTAAAAAGCTAGCTATATGAGATCTCTATAAACTACGGTAAGTATGCCTGCATTAGATTTAAGAAACATTGTGGGTTTTCCACTGAGAATTTCATATTTGTTACAGAAAAATTTGAAAACATAGGTATTGAATGAAGTAAAAATAATATCAATAATGTTCCCATTCAAGGTCACTATAAGGATTGTTTGCTCCATTCTTTCACTATGATTTTTTTCCCCTCTGTTGTGATTCTGTCCAAAGTCTATTGTAACCTCTTGCTTTTTCACTTAACTTTATAAGTTCTACACAGGCCTTTTATAATTATTCAGACACGGCCTGGAAGATAGATGGGAGACTGTTACAGTGTTGAGATACTAAGACTAAAAGCAGATTCAAGTCCCACAGCACGTTTTCTCAAATCACAAAGGAAATCCAGCTTTTAACTGTCTTTTTTATCTCATAACTTCTTTCTTGGCCATGATCTTATGGTCTGGATGAAAGCCAAAGTAAAAAGAGAAGGGAGAAGAAGCTGTAGAAAACAAAAAAAAAAAAAAAAAAAAAAAAAAGGAAAGAAAAATCAAGAAAAAAAAAAGGAGACAGAAGAACCAGGGAATTGAAAAGAAAAATACCACATTCCCCAAACACATCTGGTCCTGCTGAGAGGAAGAGCATTTGTGTAAATGTGTAGACAAGTCCTTAAGCTGACGTTTCTCAGAAGTCTGTGTCTCTGATATGTATTGCCTGAATTCTGTGGCATACACACTTGAAATTTCATAGAGGAAAATCGATCCTGATCAAAATTTATCCCATCAAATACAAAGAATTGTAATTTTATTTCCTATGTCACTTTTCCTTTTAAAGAGATGTGAAGTAAGGGTCAGTCCAAGAGTGGCCAGTTCCTACTATGACTTCTTCCTAAGCTAGTTGACAGGGTACAAAACACAGCTGTGACCCATCTCAGAAGCAGCCTAGCCCTGCACAGAAATCATAGGCTGTGATACCAAACAGGACCATTTGTTCTTGAGGTTTGACCCTCTCCAGTTTGTTACACTGTCATCTGCAAGCTTGTCCTGGAGTCTCTGTCCTGAGATCTGTGGGTCACAGCTATATCAGTCCATGATTCAAAGACCTTGAATGCTTCTTGCTGTCTTCATGGGAACCATGTGAGAATGGAATCTGAGCTGGTTTTAGTCTATCCCTACACAGCAACATCATAGTACTGAAGTGTAGATTTATAGCATGCTTTATGTATATTTTCTTACTCCCAAGGCCCCCCTTTTCACAGATACATACACAACATGTCATGTAGAAAATATAAATTGTTGATCGTACAGGCACTTTCTTCCTTTTTAAACCTTTCCAAAGGTCTTTTTGTTAAATACACCCAGATGCCGTTTGACAGATGAGGGGCTAATTGCTCTGTGAATTACCTCTATCGATTCCTGTTTCATGTTGAGCCAAACAAACAAAAGATATTAATGCTTTGAAAAAAATGAATGATGACCTTTCTCAGCAAACACAGCTTGCGGTCTCTGATTATTGGTGATTCCAGAGAGCAGCGGTCAATCGCAATAGCTGTAACGCTATGATCACTATAATAAGCTCGCCTGACCTTCTCTGCCATGTTAAGTGGTTTAAATTTATTTGCCCAACAACAGAAGAGCTTTTATTTAAAGTCACAGAACATTCAATTCAATTTAAAGATGTAGTGTCTTCTTCCCTTTTACTGGTCTTTTCTCTTCATACATCTATACACCAAGATTACTAGTTTTACTGCTGTAAACCAGACTTCCTACCCGAGAAACATGTGACATGCCTTCCCTCTGTTTAAGACTCTGGAAGTCATTTTCCTTCCTAATTTTCCCTTTCTTGTTTTAAGACATTTTGTTTCTCTCTTTTCATAAGTTTTGACCACAATGCAGGATTTAGGTTCTAGATTATTTATTTGAGCAGCACATAGAGTCGAAGAGCAGTGAGCATGGTGTCATGTGCCTTTCATTCCAGTATGGGAGACAGAGGCAGGCAGATCTTTGTGAGTCAAAGACAAGCCTGGTCTACATAGTGAATTCCAGGAGGTTACCCAGGGCTACAAGGTGAGACAGTGTCTCTCAAAAAAAAGGAAAGTGATTCAAAATTCTAGGATCCTGGTACCCCAACCAGGTAGCAGGAGCCTAATTCTATTTTTGTCTTTAAGGAGTAGGATGCTTCATGACTCATTTCTTTGTCCCCAGAACAGGCTCTTCCAACTTGGTAGGTGGAAGAAAGACTGAGCCCACTTACCTACCCCAGGGCATCCTTCTTCCTGGAACATACATACATCTCAGATCTTTCTGCTTGATGACGGCTTTATATAAAAGGCAGACTTAAAACCTGGCAGCTAAGATAACATGGTAGTGGGCCCTTTAAGGACATCCTGTTCTTTCTCTCTACAAGGCTTTATGTATGATAGTGAAAATATACACAGCACATATGGCCAAAGCTTTGAGTACTTATGAAGGGACTGTACCGTCCTCCATGGTTGAAATGAAAATATCTTGAAAAGGGACCTGACCTGTCCATGTCCACCAATTTCCTGGTTTAAGGAATGCCAAAAATACCAAGGAAGCAAATAGTTTCTCTAAGAATATTTCGGTCCCTGTGCTATAAGATCAAAGCAGGAAACAAAGAGGGAAACACCATAATCACAAGGCTTCCTGCCTCTGTCTCATATTCCCAAGCACTGAAGTTGGAATTTAGTTGGGAACTAGGCAATGGAAGAGGAATGCTACCTAAACACCATCTCTACCTTTTACTTTAGACCAGAACAAGAATATTGCTCAGACATTCTTTCAAGATGCTTGATTTTGCCATGGGAACAACTTGTAGAACCCAGGAACATGGGAGGCATGGTCTTGGCATGTATCAGCTTCCTTGCTGGACACTCCAACACTACGTTCTTGCTTAGTGTTACAATGTTGGCAAATCCTGCATGTCTTCTCTTCTGGAAACACCTTCCTATATAACCTCCTTTCAACTCTACTGCCTTTCTAATCTCTATTCAGTTTTTAACTTTATTCTTCCTTTTCAGATGTGTGGGACCCCATTAAGGATTCACCATTGTGCTCAGTACACTCTGATTTCAGCACTTTGCATATGTATTTGATTTAATCTACCACTTATCTCCTTCCCTTGGAAGTTTGAGCTGTGCAGCTCAGGCCTTAGCCATAGAATTTGGGGCTTAGTAGATGAACAACTGATGTTTGAGAATGAATGAGTGAATGGGCGAATGTAATGGTTGTCTCAGTTAACTATTGCTGTACAAGAAAGCATTCTAGCTTGTGTTGACTTTAGATAGTTGCGGTTTATTACTCGTCATGCTTCTGTAGGTCCTCTGAGACTTGGTTGGCCATTGCTAAACTTGACTGTGTTCGCTTGGTTAGGGAGACTCACGTCCCTGTTTATTAGCTTGTACTTCGGAAGGAGGGTACTGTCCCCCAGCATGTTCTCACAGCCACAGCAGAAGAATCAGCAGAGCTGACAAAGCCTTTTATTCATGTTATTTGTACTCTTTCTTATTGGTTACATTAAGTCATATGGGAAGGCCTAAACAAAGGGATAAATTAACATATTCTTGCCCTGCAGTCAGGTGACAGAAATCACTTCTCAAAATATAAATACAAAGGAGAAATGAATCATCAGTCATAGCATATGGGGCTAGGAGAGAGATCTGTTGCTAAAGTATTTGCTGCATAAGCATCAGGACCTGAGTTCAGATCCACATAAAAAGCTGGGTGTGGTGACACATTCTTCTGACACAAGTCACCTCTAAGAGGTGGAGAAAGGAAGATCCCTGGGGCTGGCTGCCCAGCCACTCTAGACACATTGACGAGCTTCAGGTTCAATCAAAGATGCTACCTCAAAAAGTAAGGCTGTGAGTGATTAAAGAAAGCAACTGATGTTGAATTCTGGCCTCTGCACTCATGTGCACACACATGCATATGCACACCCCACACACATGTACATGCACATACAAATATATGCACACATACACATGCAAGGAATTGGTCACAGTAATAAACCTATTAAGAAGAAAATGCTAATAATCACATAAAGATAAAAATACTTTGTTTATCAACTATTAGAGCAGTTTGAAAAAACTCCGGTATTTGTTCTGTAATCTTCATTTCACCAGCACACAACTCAGCTACTTAAATGTAGTCCTTAAATATTTATTCAATTGAGTTGTATCAAAGCTGGGCCAGTGACATGGCTCAGTGGGTAAAGGTCCTTGCCACCCAATCCTGGAGACCCAAGTTTGATCCCTTGAATCCACATAATGGTAGAAGGAGAGAGTCAACTCCACAAAGTTGTCCCCTGACTCCCACACTTGTGTTGTACCCACACAAACACACAATAAGAAATAAAGTTTTAAAATTAAAAAATAGAGAAAACTCACAATTGGAAAATATTCTGTGTGCTTTATTTTCTGTACTTTTTAAAGAAAATATTCTCAGAAGGCAGAAGTCTTATCAACACAAAATGAAAGCTAAATGTGAAATGTTGACCTTAATGAGTAAAAATAGCTTTACTGCTTTCGTTCATATATTTCACCATGGAAGTTGGTTTAAAAGTTTGCAAGCCCCAGTAGGAACACACACACTGACCCTTTCTCCCAGATGCCTTCTCATTTCACTTTTAAACAAGCCTGGAGAAATGTCACAGCAAGGCCTCACCAATGATGCTTCCTTACAGAGATTTGGCTTCATCAGGGTGGATGTTAAGCCTCTGGAGCCCAGGCGTTGATTTACCAGGAAGAGCATTGCTTAGAAAACAGAAAAAAAAAAAAAAAAACCTGGTGGTAATCAAACCCTGTGAATTCCTGGCCCTCTTCCCTGGGGGCCCAGTGGGGCCCACTAAACTGGACCAACCCCACACGGTGAACACTGGATTGGTGGTCCTCTTATCAAAGAAAATTCCACTGGTTCGGCCAAAACATACAGAAGGAAACACACAAGAAAAATGTGAATATAATATGCAAGCCTGTGGACTGAGATTTATGAAAACCAAAAAGAAAAGGAAGAAAATTTTTCTTAGCGTTCTTATGCTTCACAGGACCAGAAATAATGGGACGAGCTGCTTATCAAATTTCAGTAGCTTTACCATGTATAGTAGCATGTTAGTAATCAGAAGGGAAGCTTTTGGTCTTTTCTCCTAACTTTGCCCTATAAATAGATAATTTAAATTTGATGCAAGAAAAATATACTTCCTCTCCCTATTTGACTTTTATTCATATACTGAAAGACTTATGTGTATTAAAAATTTGCATATCAAAGTATTTGCAAAACTTCCATGCTTGACTTTAGCCTATAATAATGTATAACGTGAAAATCCCGCCATACAACCACGAAACATGAAGCTTTTTGAAGCAACAAGCTGGTTGCTATTTTATCATTTGATCCACCAATGTTTAGGAATCTAATCCTTCAGATTTCTGAAAATGTGAGTAAAACAGCTGCATGTCCAGCCCAGTCCCCTGGACTTGTTTTGATAGGCAGAATCTTTATTACATAGTGCCAACTTTAGCATTTGAAAAAAAAAAGACTTCACATTTTTTCTTGTTTATAATTCTCCATTTTCTCCTAAGAACCACCTTTTAAAAAACACACTGAGTGATATGCAAATGTTGAATGCACATCCCCATTCAATTTGAATAACAAAATGGTGATAGTTATGGGCATCACTAAAATTCCACTATGACCCTACAGAGTTTGCAGATAGGGATTGATATGGCCCAAAGTCCTCAGCCCTGTTCCCATGTTCTCCCATATTACTCTAGAGTAAGGTAGCTGGAGGTAGGGCCAGGGTAGAAGGAAGGGAAACATTAGAGATGGGAATCCAAGCTGCTTTACAAATACAGCTGTGGCTTTGGGTAATCATGCTCCTTGTTTTTAGTGGATTTTAAAAAGACAAAGTCATAATAGTTATTTTGCCATAAAAGGGAATCAGCTCTCAACTTCAGCTTCCTGAAGTCCTATGTAGCTGAACGACCCAGCACTCCCTAAGGGTCAGAGCAAAGAATCTGGTCCCCTCCCACATCCCAAGCCTAAGGAAAGAGTTTTCCCACTAGTACAAATAATTAAAAACATTCTCAGAACAGAACACAAAATTCTGATGTCTTGACTAGGAGCCTATTTGCAGGGGATAAAGTTGCATGTTCACAGTTGGGCGATAACAGCAGCTGTGAAACTGTCACATTGGGAGTTAATTGCACATAATCATAAATAAAGTGTGCAAAGGTGATGTGCTTTCGGTGTGATCGCTGTTCATCCTGTGTATATCTTTGCTACTTAACTGTAGGGAGACTCTTGAAAGAGGTACAAGACTTCCCCCACCCCCCAGCCCACGGTGTCTCTGAACTGAACCTTGCTTCTTAAGCCCTGTCTAGGTAAATTACCTTTCCAGTGTGAGTATTTCCTTTTAGGAGAATCCTGGAGAAGAGCCTCCAGGGAACAGGCTAACTTTTTAATGGCACACTCAGATTAAGAGGAAGGAAATGGGAAGTCCTTGGGGGAAGGCACTTCACTAGGCCGTCTGCATCCTGTAATTCTTCCTGAGTCTGTGAATCATAGTTTTAAGACTCCTTTTCAAGGGCATTTGTCTTCCTTTAAGAGAAGTCCAAAGCCGCGAAGATGAGGCTTAAAATAGGTCTCAATCAAGCACACACAATTACACGATTCTCACTGTCTACCCCAGGAAGGCTGTTTCCAGGTTTCTGGCTGCATGTGTCCTGTCACAATGCACAAGACTCAGTGGGGTCACTTTCTGGTTTCCCATGGTTTCAGAATTTAATGGTTTTTCATATCATCTCAGTGTCTCCCAGGTACAGTGCCTGCCATTCTCCCATTGCAGCCAGTGCTAGAGAATGCTTGACCCTGTCTGTGGTGAACATTGGAAGACTGAGCTAGTATAATAATGTTCCTTTAAATCACTATTTAGAACTCCTGTTTTCAAAATAATGTCTTTAATAAAAAATATCCAATGTGTAGACAATTCTAAAGTACTTTTATACAATTGCACAAAGCCACAAGCACTTTTCTAAATAATTTCTGCAGTGACTAGTCTTTACCGGGAGCTGAAACTTTCAATCTTTCAAGCTTCTGTAGATCTATGAAGTAACAAGAACAGATTTCTAAAAAGTTTATTGTTTTGGCCGGGCGTGGTGGCGCACTCCTTTAATCCCAGCACTTGGGAGGCAGAGGCAGGCAGATCTCTGTAAGTTCAAGGCCAGCCTGGTCTACATAGTGAGTTCCAGGCCAGCTGGGGCTACAGGGAGACTTTGTCTCAAAAAGACAAAAAAAAAAAAAAGAAAGAAAAAAAAGAAAAAAGGGGTATTGTATTACCAGCAGCTCCATCAATAAAGTACAGTTTATTGAGTATTTACTAAGTAGAGACTTTTAATTTTTAAAACTACTTCAAGAGTCAAAAAACCTACTAAAATATTTGTATTAAGGGGTGAATAAGCAGGACATGAAACAACCACAGAACACTCAATCCAGGACTGAGCTTTTAATACGAGGACTGACCACTCAACACCAAGATTGAGCACTCATGGAAACTGTGGACTCTGCTGTTTGCCGTGCATTGATGTAGCTTAGGTTGTGACAAATGAGCTCCCTGGGTGTCCAATACTGTTTACAAAGACCCCAAGAATGGAAAAGGGCAGGGGCTAGACATTTTCTTTTCATGTTGACTATAAACTTAAATCTGCTTTGAAAAACAGCACTTTTTAAAAAAGTTCCAAAATGGGATCACGCAAAGTGAATTTAGGCTGTATTAAATTAATGGGATTCCCAGGGTGGGTTTAGATAGTTCTCCACTGCCATTTGTGTAAGTCTTTAACCTCGAAGTCTGAAGGAAGCAGGTTGCAGTAAGCTGATCTCTGACAACCAGTCACCTAACTCGAGTGCATTTGTAGTAGAATGGAGCCCAAACTGATGTGTAATGTGTATAATATTTATCTTCCCTCTTTGTAGCAGCACTAGGAGATGCTTATGACACATTATTACCCACTGGTGATGGGGTTGGTGGTGTTGATTCCAAAGTATTAAGAGTATTGAAAGGAAAAAAAAAAAACCTCCAAAAATTTTGGATAAGAGAATGTGTGTCAAATATACCGAAAGACAGACATAAAACAAGGAAGGAAGAAAAGAGCAGAAAACACACTGTTTTCTCCCTTTCTTGATTTCTTGAGAGATTCTATGCCTTGATTTTCATGAAGATCCCATTATTATAATAGCCACTTTTCATTGAAATGTATTGTCTGTATAAAGTGGAAAGACCTAGCAATATAATTGTGATTCCTGCTTAGAGATGCTTTAAAGGGTTTTAACATTAATGCCTTCAGTTCAAGTTTACATTTTGTTCTAGAAGTCTACTCCAGTACAATATCAAGAAATAATCTTTCTTTCCTCTTATTCTGGGTAGAAAAGTAAGAATTGTGATGTTCCAAATATAAGGAATTGTAAATTTAAAATAAAGAAAAATAAATGGAGGGATGGAGAAAGGGAGGAAGAAAAGAAAGGAAGGCAAGAAAGCAGGAAGGAAGGAAGGAAGGAAGGAAGGAAGGAGGGAGGGAGGGAGGGAGGGAGGAAGGGAGGAAGGAAGGAAGGAAGGGACAGAAGGAAGGATATTCTAGCCTATAGGGTCTATGTTAAAATGTTTTTCAATACTTAAAAAAAGCTTGAAAGAAAAGATGTCACAGATAAATTTTAGTATCCTAAAACCACAATTCAATTGCATAAAAGCATAAAATTTAGTTTAAATCCTTTGGGAGAAAATATTTAAATATTTAAGTTTTTCGTTTAGTGCTTTATCTATAAAATCAGCTCTATTGCATAGTCCCATACTATAGAGATTATACATACAAATATTTTATTACTTATACATAAAACATGATTTGTTGGGGGATATAAACTACAGCGTTCTCAGGTATCACTGCAACTTGATTGTTCGGAGTATTGGCTTTCTGACAGGGTTTGGAATGAAGCCATTTTTATTAATTTAGTTATTTTTGCTGATATAAAAGGCCGTCTATCATGTTAATGATGTATCGGTCTGCAGTCCTACCGAACAATAATTACAGAATGTCCCTAATAGTAAATCATTTGTCACAATCACAGCTCAGTACAACAACCTTCTGTGGAGGAGGGAAGACATTATCTGAATAGCAATACACCTTTATGTGAACCGATTAGAGGGCATATGGCCAACACCTTAGAGTTAGCCTAGAAATGCCCTTCCCCAAATTGCAGCTTGTGGATGGATGCTGGGACATCTTGAATCTTCTCCGTGCTAGCTTGAAAACAAAACTTCTGCCTAGGAGAAAATAAAGCAGGATTATTTAGAACCTGAAAACAGAGAGACTCCTTTGAAAATGAAGAGAAACTAATGACTAGGTGAGGGAAAATGTTGAAGGTTTGAGTTTTGTTCCTTTTTAACAAGAATTGGACAAAGGAAAGAGCTAATACTAGAAAAAAATGGAGTTAACAAAAAGCAAGACTGTCTGAATTAAGTAGAAGTCGTATTTTCAGATTAACAATCAAAATCTTCTTTGGAATGATTTACAACTTGATTTCATTTATTCTGGAGCAATATTTATTAATCATACGAACAACCATCTATTGAATGTTTTTATATTCAGGGACACATAGGGAAAAGTAGACATTTTTCTTTTTATTAGAGCAGTTTTGTATTTCGTGGAATTGAGAGGCAGGCACAGATACCTCATGTGCATTCTGTTCTCACATATGTGTGGCCTCCTGGCTGTCAACATCCCCACAGAGGGTAGGGTATAATGGTTCCACTTTGATACACCATTATTACCCTAAACCCAGCTTCATATCAAGAACTCTTTCAAAGCTCATATAAAACACATTTGTTCGTTTCATAGCTCAAGAAGCATAGGTAACTACTCCATTTTAGGGACGAAGAAACAGGCACAGAGATCCAAGTTGGGTACTTGCGAAGTATGCAGGAAAAAGGGGTGGTTACTTGGGTTTGGCCAGTTTCCTACTATCACTGGGTTGATTAACTGCACTTACTGAGATGACCCAGGGAAGGAAATCAGCAACATTTGTTAAGCACCTGTGAGTTTACTTATTGATCCATAGTGATAGGATGCCCACCACATTACTCTGGTAGCAGTGTCTTCTTTTAGATCAAGCAAAGCTCCAAGGAGGAAAAGCTAAAATTACAATATACATAAAACCTGCACTGTCACACAGCATCCATCCTCACATTCTGTAGGAACAGGGGTCCTGGTGTTGAGTAACTGAGTCATGCACAGCTTTGCTAGAGTGTCAGAGTTCCAAAGATTCTGGAAAAAATACTTCTCTTGATTTTAAGGGTATAACACACTTTCCCCTTTTCATTTTTAAAGATATGCATTCTTCATTAGAAATTTTGTTGCACATGGAATGGAATCTATACATGTAGAGGGAATTCTAAAATAGTTACTCTTTAATCCCAGTGATTTGAAATTAGCTCCAGGATCAATGAAAATATAAGGAAAAGAAGGAACCATCAGCTGTGAAATGCTTTTAAAATCTCAGTTTGCAAAACAAGAGGTATTCTTACACATCCACAGTAGACCTAGACATTTATGCCAAGGAAAGTGTGTGTGTGCAGTTTAAAATGCCTGCTTTGCTTTCTGGCCATCTAAGAGTGAAATTTTTAAGACTCAAATAAACATTGAAGAGAACAATTTGCAAATGACCTCTCCTTTCAGACATCTATTACTTATTTTTACTTTTTAATTTTTGTTTGTTTTTTGAGACAGGGTCTCATGTGGTTCAAGTTGGACTCTAAATCTCCACAGAGAAAGGATGACCTTGAACTCCTGATCCTCCTGCCTTCACCTCCTGAGTGCTGGGATTACAGCACTATTTCCTTTATTACCTAGAATTCTGTGAGTCATCCAAGGACTCCAACAGGCAGTACGGACTTGCTCCTCTCTTCTAGAACCAAACCTAAACGAATGACTAAATCACACAATGAAAACTGTGTTGGTAGTTTTCTGATAGTGTTATGAATAAAGAAATCCTTGACAACAACTTGAAATCAATTACCATACAATTAGGAAACCAGAAGCCCTAAAGTTGCTTTTGCTGATTGCTGTAGCCAGTCTATACCCTTTCCTCAAATTGTCCTGATGTTCTGATGATAGACCTTACATCTGCTCTCAAACACACATGCGTCTGTGACATCACTGCCATCTTTTCTAAAGGGGAAAAGTCCTGTTCCGAAAAAGAAAAAAGAAAAGCTTCGTCTTGCCCCAACCTCACTGTCCCCTACCCCTGTGTTCTGTCCAGAAGAAAAATCCCTCAGCCACAATGGTTGTTTTTATTAAATTCTCCTCAATAAAAAGCTCAGGCAGGATTTATTAGGTACTCAGAGCGGACGTTTAGTATTTCGCCAGTTATTAAGTGAAAATCAATAGAAAGCAAAGAAAATGGAAGTCACTGCGCTGTTAGCGCACCGTTGTCGCCCAGATATTATGTCGGCTGTCTTGTAGATTCATGACAGACGAAAGAGGCCGGGAGAGAACTTTCTGCTTACATTGCAGGAGCCAAAGTGGGGTTATTCATTAGAGCAGGCAGCTGGCCAGATGGATTTCCAGTTCAGTTTTACCATTTATCTTTAAAACGCCTGTATCGAGTGAGAAAGAACACTGATATTATGTGATATCAATGGCAGGTTTATGTATCTAAATCAGGATTTATTGTTATTTTGTTCCAAAGACCTTTTTTTCTCAAGAAATACCATTTCAGTGGATGAAAATAATAGTTGAAACCTTGTCAAAGATAACCTTTCCTGCTGTTCCCGGAGCACTCGCTGTAAAACAAATAGAATCGGCACAGAAATGGTTTTAACCACATCCTTACAAATCATCGCTTCTCGATCTCTTCCCTCCCCATTTCAATATCTATTTTCTTAAATGCTGCAAACATGATTCTGGGTCATTTTGTGTTTTCTTTCCCTGGGAGGTTGACTCTAAATAATGTCAGTGGTTGTTTAATTGTCTTTAAAAGCTTGAGCTGTTTTCTGCCCTTTCCGTGGCATGCTACGTGTTAGTTCCAAAAGCTTTTTTTTTTCAGAAAAGCAAAGGAACGTGTTGTTCTCCACACGCCTGCCTTCCTGCCCTAGAATGAACTTTAGAGTAAAGGACACGCACCATCTTCCCCAACTTCTTCAAGGTCTTTAAAAGCAGGGGTAACTTTTCCTTTCAATTGAGTTGCAGGGTTGGCTTGCTGAGTAGTTTTCTGTTTTCCTCTCATTTAAAGAACAAAGTACAGCAGCCAGGATCAGACGGAGCCAGTCCTGCTAAGTAACTAATATGGACTAGTGCCAGAATGACCCATCAGACATGCTTTACAAATAGCTCTCAAGAAACAGCGAGTATAATCCATATATCTGTAAAACGCCATTAATGACACTTTATGATTAGGAGAAAAATTATATCTGGATTTTGATTGAAACTTTTGCTAATAAGACATTGTGAACCTATTTAAAAACCTACCTTAATTTCCTTTGTGTTTATGACAATAGAAAGTAAATTTAGTGTTATATGAATCAATATTAGATACCAGCTAGAAACACATGGTCTCCAAATTCACTATGACAGCAACTTAGAAAATTCTCCAACTAGCAAATGATTCTACTTGCTCCTGAACTATTGATAATCTAAATTATGTTTTTTGGTTCAATGCTATCCTCACATAATTAAAACATGGGAATGCCTTGAGAAATCTCCTTCTGCTTTATCAAACTCATTCTAGAATCCTCTATGTGTTCTTAGAAGTGTGTTTGGCACTGTCAGTGAGGGAGCAGCCAAGCAGTTAAACAAGTAGGCTCTGGAACTGGATTGTACAAGTTTAAATCTCCGCACTGCCATTCACTAACTATATGGCTGAGCAAGATATTCAGGCCTATGCCCCAGTTTTTCTTTTTTCATACTGATGGCAATAATCTTATAGATTAGTTTTGCCAGGTCTGTAGAATATCACTTGCCTGAAATGAGGCTCACGTAGTTCTCCCTAGCTACTAGCTTTGAAAGAATGCGACGCTTCCTATGTTGATGCTGTGGTTTCCTAACAGAATGGATGAGATCTAATCCCACAGAGGATTCAGTCAACTCTTTGTTTTACATTCGCCAAGGTATTTATTAGTGCAGAAAAATAGAGGCTTAAGTTTTAGCCAGTAGAATCCCCCTCAACCAAGATTTTGTATTAAAGAAATGTGGTTGAGAAAAATCTTTTCTTCATAAGATTGGCATTCAATCTGAAATAATAATAATAATAAATAATGGCTAAACACAACCTCAATACTGATTTATTAATAGCTTCAGTGATGTCATGAGGCTTAATATCTGATTAGGAACCCATTTATAGACATCTTCATAGTTTGTTGTACAGAGGCTAGATAGCTCATCCTAACAAATATCAGTCATGTGTAGCCATGAGGATGAGACAACCCTGCTAATTGATATGATGTGGGCAGTGAGAATACTAAGACAGCAAAGCCCAGGAAAGTGAAAAGTTATGACCAGGACTGCATCGCCCCCAGGCCTCCTGTCACTTGCAGACTGACAAGGCTGTTATACTTCAACTTTATCACATTAGCCTTGAGTTGTTCACTGCCCCCAACATTAGGTTTCCTAATAGTAGAGTATGTAGACTATCCTTTCTTTATGCCTATTGTGATTGACAACTGAAGGGAGAGAATACAATGCATTTATCAAAAGAAAACAATACTTCATATAGTCAGGCTGGTGGGAAAATCAGTATGACTGTAAAACACAGTATTGTTGAAGAGTATTCCTGTCTACTTCAAAACTTTTCACAGGAACTCTTATTAAGTTGCCTGAGCACCAAGGACAGAGAGAACAGAAGCTGGTGTCTGGCTACCTCGTCCTGTAGCATACCTCTCAGCTCTTTAAAATCAGTAAGGTTCTAGCTAGTAGTTTGTCTCCTCTGAGCCTCAGGGTCTTTATTTACTTTTTAGGTTGGCACATAGTTCACTTTACCACAGTAAGTGAGCTGGCAGTCCGGACTTCAGTGTTAAGTGAGATTATATATCTAAAGTGCTTAGTAAACACTCGTGGAAGGTTTGGACATTGTTTGATTCCTGTGCGTATAACACGATGCTGATCAGTCTTGAAGAGAAGTCCATGACCTGCCAGAGATGATGGCTGGTTATTTAAAAAAATTCAGATAAGCACTCAGGTGACCTCTACATGTTGGAATAATTAAAAGGACAACTTGGTTTTCTCACCTTTTCCTTTTTTAAATTCTCCTTTTCCCTTCCTCCCTCCGTGGCCCCCTTCCTTCCTCCCTTCCTTCCTTCTTCTCCTTCCTTCCTTCCTTCCTTCCTTCCTTCCTTCCTTCCTTCCTTCCTCCCTTCCTTCCTTCTCCTCCTTCCTTCCTTCCTTCCTTCCCTCCCTCCCTCCTTCCTTCCTCCCTCCCTCTCTCCCTCCCTCTCTCCCTCCTCACCCCTCTCCTTTCTTTCTTGCTGACAGGGCCTCATGTTCCCCAGGCTAGTCTAGAACTTGCTGTACAGCAGAAGATAACCTTAAACTTTCTGAATCTCCCACCTCTGCCTCCTGAGTACTGGGTTACAGGCACGCACCAACATGCTCTCTCTCTCTCTCTCTCCCTCGCTCTCTCTGATAAGGTCTAGCTATGTGGTCCAGGTTGATCTTGAACTCATGCTTTTCCTACTTCAGCCTTCTGAGTGATGTGATTCAAGCATGTACCACTCAGCCTGGCTGACAACCTAGATCTATTTGAAGGCTCAGTTTGTGAGTAGGAAAATTTGCCTTACAGAAATGTTATATAAGCTGCAAAGTCAGTAACTAAATGAACAGGCAGCGACAACTGCCACAGCAGAGTCCAATAAAAATCTACAGTGATAGGAAAGCCAGAGGTTGCACTGCCCAAAGTGGGGGCCGTTTACCAAGTACAGATGTTGGGTTCTTGGAATGTCTCTAACACATGTTTAGTGGTATTAATTTTTTTTCACACTAAATAGTGGTGTGAGCCAAGTGGCTAATGTATTGGACAGCACAGGTCCAAACAGAGGGAAAATGTTTTCAAAAGAGCAGAGATGAGGAAATTTTAGTATATTAAGGACCTGATATTTTGAAAAGCAGAGAAGATTCCTAAAGAATGAGATTTTGGAAAATTAGTAGAACACATGCATAGCTTTCTGAAAAGTTCAGGCTTTGACTGAGGCCAAGGAAAGCCACTGGAAGATAACTAGGAAGAAAATTATGTAATCAGGTTCACATTTTAATAAAATCTCTCAAGCTGAAGCTTAGTTGTAATGATGGCTAGAATTTTTGACACTTGGTAGTTTATAAAGTTTTCTGCTAACCGGTCTCTAATCTTTTAATCAACTGGAGTCTATCCATAACTGTGTTTACTCGGATGTAACTTTATTTTGTCTTCCCACTCAGCAACCTGTATTCTTGCCAGTGCCCTGACTCTGCCTCTTAGAAGACAAGCCAGATCAAAGTAAACCATTTATACGACATCAGTGCTCAGACTCCTTCAAACAAAAGTTACATAAATCAACATGGAAAACAGCAGCAGGTTACTTCCAAAGAAATACTAAGGATCCTTTGCTAAAATGTGATCCGTCTGCTGAAGCACATCATGTCTGGATCCCACCGGCTAGCTTCCCACTTCTGGCCCATTAGTTATCTCCTCTTGCGAGTGCCAGTGACACACTGAGCTTTGCTGTGCACTGAGAAGGATGAGGGATGAGCCTGCCTCCCAGGAGTTCTGCCCCTCACTCATGCATCAGAATGCATGTCATCCTCTCAGAGAAATGGAAAAGAAGAACCTGGGCTGGACAGGAGTGTCTACTGCAATATGCTGATAGTCCCGGGCTACCAACTCTCTATGGCAGGTCTGAGCAGATAAACAATGGCATTTTTCCAAGTGGCAATGAGAAAGTTGCATAGCTTCTCAGTCCTGAGCCAACTCTTCTTCCCAAAACACACACACACACACACACACACACACACACACTATTAAATGTACACCGCCCTTCAACACACACACATGCATACAGGCACGACACAAACTCATCAGTTCTCTCAACAAGAACATTTCAAACAAACACTAACATCTGATTTGATTAGATCAAGTCATTTTCTCTTTCTTTTTTAAAAAGGGGATTATTAGTAAAATCACACTTCTTTAATAGAAAAAAAAAGGCAGGAAATGTAAATGTGGCACTAATTTAATTACACACTGGCACTGTAAGACACTAATGTAAATATTCTGGTGAGCAGGCCTAAGACACTTGAAGTAATTACTTAAGGGTTCCCTTTCAAAGAATCTCTTCCTTTTTTTATTAAATGCCTTTTAACATTAGCACTTTCTTCCTGACAAATTAAATGAAATTTCATTACTCTCCCTGACTTAATGGCATGAGGCTCCCGCAGAGGTGAGAGTTAACCCTCCCTGGACAGCTAACGAGGGCTCCTCCATTTAGTCAAAATGCCACTGTCCTACTGCACAAAAGAAAGGAAAAAGGAGGAATCCCTTTTGTTTTGCCAGTGCCTATGGAATCCTTCATTTTCTTGATGTTCTTTCATCTGTGATTGTTACAAAAATCTAAAAAAAAACCAAGAGTATTGTTTTCCATAGTTCTCAAGCTCACAGGAGAGAGAGAGAGAGGGAGAGAGAGAGGGAGAGAGAGAGAGAGAAGAAGAAGGAGGAGGAGGAGGAGGAGGAAGAGGAGGAGGAGGAGGAGGAGGAGGAGGAGAAGGAGAAGGAGGAGAAGAAGAAGAAGAAAGGGGAGCATCAACTGAAAACTGTAAATCAGGACAAAAGTTCCACTGCCATCATGACAAGCCTTCTAGAAGACTGATGACTCTCAATGTATTTAAACATTACAGAATTCCACAAAGCAAATACTAATAATGTTCCCACTCTAAAATGAGGAAATTTAGGTAACTGTGGTTGAGGCACTCTTCTCAAGGTCACACAGAAATGAATAGCAGGGTGGAGTTTCAATTTAGCTACTTTATGCCTGTGGTTAGTGACTATTCAGTCCTGTACAGACAAGCACTTGTATATCCTTTTTACTTTCAGACAAAAACTCAGAGGTGTTATGTCAGCAGCTCAAGGTCACATAGTTCTTGTCTATCCATGATCTTGGCAGCCATGTCTTTCAGACAAATGGGACTCAAAATTCAGTTTCCAAAATGGGCTCTGAATGGGCTGGAGAACTGGCACAGCCCTTAAAGGCTCAGGCTCACAACCAAAAAGACAAAATGGGCTCTGAAAAAGTTGATTTCTAAACCTGATTATTTTACCCATTAAGGAAGAAGATAATATTTTAAGGTACTATTGAAAGATACAAAAGAAAACAGTGATTATTATAAGATTATTTATATTTCAAATATGTTAGAGATCAAGTTACATACTTAGAAGCACAGTAGAACTATCCAAGAACTGTGGGCCTGGAGTCCTTACCCTACAACTGTCCCATGAACTGAAAATAAATACAGGTTTTATCAAAAGAGCAGTTTAGAAAAATGGACTCTGAGCTGGGTATGGTAGTTAATGCCGATAGTTCTAGCACTTGGGAGGCTGACGCAGGTGGATTGTCTCAAGTATGAGGCCAACCTGAAGTACATAGTGAGACCCTGTCTTAAGGCTGACTAGATTCTCCAGATGGACAAGTACTGGGGAATGGCTGGGGGTACCAACAACACAACAGACAGTAGCAGGGATATCAGAGTATAAGGGCTCTAGTGGGGGTAGGGAGGCTATGGGAGGGTGCTATCTGGGAAGTGGGTGTATAGTCGAATGAGATGGTTTGGGATGTTCTGTGTGATATATACACACACACCACAGAAATCAATAAATTTTAAAAAATGTATTATATTTGAGGAGAAAGCACGGAAATTTACATCATGTTGTAGAGGTGATAAACATTACCATTGAAATCTACCCCATGACTTTATAGATGTACACAGTTGCCAAGGATCCAAGTGCAACCGATTATGGCTAGTAATAGATACATACAGATTAGAGATGCATGCGCCAGCATCTCAGTGTTAGTAGCAAAAACAAAGTCTTTCTGCAAGGAACAATATATTCTAAAATGAAATGGAGATCTTTTTTAAAGGTTAAAAACTCATTCAATTTTATGTCTTACAGGGCTTATACTGAGTTCAATATTGTATAACTGTATTAATTCAACTGTGAACCTAGAAACTTGCAGCCACTTGTGAAAGAGATGTACTCTTGTTCTGGAGTGTGTTACTGAATATGTTAAAGCTGTAGTGAAATGCTTCTCCTAATCATGTAGTTATTAAAAACTTAAAAAATAATGATTAAAAAAAAGAAACAAAACAAAATAAAACATCAAGAAAAGCCTACTGGGTATGATGTGATAGAGTATGTGCCTGGCAGGCCTGAGGCTCTCGGTTCAATCCCCAGTGCAAAAAAAAAGGAAAAGGAAAAAAACTTGCAAAATAAACAAACACTGCTGAGGATTTTTGTTGTTCTTGTTCTTGTTATTCAGTGATAGGAATGTGGACTGAACCCAGAGCAATACTCTACCATTAAACAACACCTCTACCCCCAAAGATGTTTTGTTTTGAAAGAGAACTTATGCAGAGGATCCACAGGGACAGCCTCTGGAGGTCAGTTTAACAAGGCTGAGAACAACCTGCGAGTCAGTTCTCTAACTAGTGTTCCAGGAGATTTTTTATTGCTTTTAGAAGAAATGAGCGTATTTTCTGAGTACTAAGTTTTATCCCATGAATTTTTGGAGCCCACTGGCTTTTCTTTGCGTTGACCCAACTTCCCTTCTCACTCTTAGTTTGTACTGATTTTGTTGTGTCTCTGTAGTTCCACTACAGATTCATGATAAGAGACCATTCCATCTGGCCAACCTCAGATTTCAGGAGCCCTGGCTAACTAGACGTGAAGGTGTCACAGTTTTGATTCCTTTATCCCTAACTCACATAGTGTTAGTTTTCTGGGGATAGAAGTCTGCTCTGCCCAAAACTATTTTTCCTGTCCATATCCCCAGTAGCTCTGACTTCCTGATGTCCTATTCCATCTTACCCAAAGGCTGTCCTTTCTTAGTCACCAGGTCACACAGAAGAAAAAAGAATCAGCTTGAAATTCAGGGACAAATGTTACAAGGAGGATTTTTTTTTCCTCCTCTTGCTTGTTCTTAAACACATGTAGCTTTAGGAACCAGTATGTCAGTGTTTGAAAGAAGTGAAGATTCGAAATTATTTGCGTGCAGATATCAGATTTTGAGGGGAGGTATCATTTGTTTTCCTCTTGTGAGGTCCAGGTAAAAGTTCATTCCCTCTATGGCCGGGTGCTCCTGACAAACAAAAATCAAGAACCAAAAATAAGTACTTTATCTAAAAAATGTGAACTATCCCAAAACAAACAAGAAAAAGCAAAGCTGCCAAATTCCACAAGTGAAAAAGAGTTGGAAGTTGAGACAGGCTCAGCATCTCGCTGGGGACTAATGGGTAAAATTTGGCCAGCTGCCCTTAAGGCCTTGAGGGACACTCAATCCAATTGTAGAGTCTTAGTGGATGTGAATTTCAAGGTTACACCTGGGTGTTCAAGGGCAGGGCCAAGTGTAATCGGCACTTAGATCATAGATTAATCTTATTTGCCATCTATTAGGTTTGATTCCTCTTCTCTCTCTCCCTCCCTAAAGCCAGGATTATTGTGATAGTTTAAGATAATGGATTCTAAGGGAAGAAAGGTCATGCAGGCACAGAGATTTGGAATCTTAAGATAATATGATTAATCTAAAAGCTTCTTTCTCCAAGGGGAGGGCCTCACTTTTCATATGTCTAATTGAGAGAAGAGAGCTGAGAGACCAAGAAAGAGCAAAGCAAAGGGGGCACACAGAACTGAGTCCTTGTCAACAACTGCAATTAATTCTCATTGTCAGGATGATCTTTCATTAGTTTTCACACTAATAAGATAAACTTGCCTCATGCCCCTGGCTGATAAAACCTTCCTGGTAAGGTCGATAAGAACATGTCAGTATGAGGAAGGATTTGTGGTCATCTTCATTTTATTTTAGTTCTCCTAACTTTCCAAAACTAAATGATAAAGTGAATATCCCTAAAAGAAAGGGTATGAAATGCAGCACGCAAGTGTTGGCATAAGCAACAATTACTAAGCAAAAAGTAAACACTACAACATTCTCATAAACTCTATAAACACACAAGTGCATATTATGTATTTTAAGGCATGTGGTCTAATTTTATCCCTTTCAGATATTTCAAGAGAACCTTAACTAACCACTGTGAGGAAAGCTCTAGAAAATTTAAGAATTCTTTTCCTCCATTTTTCTTGTAGATTGTCTAGAACTATTTTATAGATAGAAGGGAAATGGAAAAAATGCAGTCATGGGTCTCTACTATTTTATTTTCCTCATCCTTTGAGGACAAAAATGGGTTTGTTAATGTTTTCATCACAGTGGATTATTGTTATGTTTAGGGTTGCCTAAAATATATAGGAATGCATGTTCTCTGACTTTTAACACATACAAAGGTCCATTTTCTATAGACATGTATATCATTAACACTGTTTCCGTGAAGTTCCACTTACTCTGATTTCTTCTTTTCACTAAATAAAAATGTGTTGTTGAGTTGTTTCAAACAGCATGGGAAAGGGTTCAACTTCCAGGAGGTTTAATATCTCCTCAAAACTAAGATACAGGGCCTCAGGGAGAGGAAGATGAAAATTTAATCAGTACTTTGTAGTTTTGTAAGCATATTCTTCCTTTTAACTATGGGAGATCCTTCAGTTCATTCAATCACAAGGGATAAAAATCTGACAAAGCCTTTCTTTAACCAAGATGACACACTTGGAGAGGAAACCATTCCTAGGTGTGTTGGATCCAATTCCGGGAATGCAGAGTGGCTGAATGAGGTGTGCCATTTAATCCAGGCCATGAGGTCACACTAAAGCCATCAACATTCCCCAGGATTGGGAAAACGCTGAATGGTATTAAAGATGTATGAAATAATCAGTACTCAGAAAGAATCACATACTCTAGCCCCAACGCCATCTGCCCCCTGTGTGGAAATGCTTAGGTTCAAATCATGCTAGTACAAACATTCAAGGCTCATCTGAGATAAGCAGGAGCCAGTGGATGAGGAACATATGGGGAAAGAAAACACATTCTTCTGGCATAAACTTCTTTTCTCTGAAATTTTGAAATCTTTCACAAAATAATACTTAACACATTGACTTCCCACTTTGAGAATATGGCACCCCATTTCCAGTTCATTCTGCAGCTTGGGAGTGGAGGAGAAGAGGCTAATTGTAGGCTCTGAAACCAAGCATTATTTTCCACTTGCCAAATCAAATTCTGATTTATTTTTTTTAAAAGAAGCTTTCGTTTTCTCAAATGGAGCATTTGAGAGTACTAAAAGGCCCAACATGTCGATCAGATGCTGACTCTGATTCTCATCAGTGGTTACAGTGGTTGAATGTGAAAAGTTGTAGACCAACTTGTGATATTGGGTTGTAACAGCCTTGCTGAGTTTCCATGTTTAATAACTGGAAGAGAAATAAATCATGTGTGCTCCAACCTCATTCCCCTCTTCAGAACAACCATTACAAAATTCACAAGGCAAAAATTAGAACAGACATGGCTTGCTGTCGTCTGTCCACACTGCCAGGACAGTTCAATCTGAGCTGAAGATCTCCTGGAGAAGGTTGGTTGGGCCCTTCTGTTAGCCCCTCCCCCGTCATCTCATTCCCACTTTCTAATTTTCCCTACCCTCCAAAAGAGGTGTTGGCATTCTGCAACCTCCCATCCATCAAAGCTTTACTTAATATGTGGTATGTTTATTCTTCCCAGGCGCGGGGCAGATCACTTTCAAATGACTGACAACAACTTGAAAATGAAATGGGCCCAAAGTGGTCAGGAATGGTGACAGAAAGCCTCTCTAGTCAAACATCAAGCAAATGACTGTGAGCCCCTCCTGCACCTTCAGTGTGGAAATGTCATAAAGTAATAAACAGGGGGATCCCCAGCATATCAAGGGCTGGATTTCAATAGATTTACATATTAAAGGCACAGAACACCTTGTGCTTGCTCAGACATCAAATTGAGGTTTCCCCTTCTCATTCCTTATTTCAAAAATTAGTTCACATGATGTGCTGAATAATGATTTCAATACAATTATACATCATTTCAATGTGATTTGTTTTTAAAGAATGAATTAAAGGTAAAGAAAAATTTGGATGGCTATAATTCATCAGTATTTATATGGTATAATGGGCTGTGATGTAAACACACACACACACACACACAGACACGTTTTTAGAGAATGTAAAAATGTACTGAAGAACAAAATAGAGACAATATAGATTGACTAAACATTATTAAATATTCACATTAATTCTGATTGTCTTTCATTTCCACTCTTGCTATGCAAATTTCTAAAACATTTTGCTAGACTTAATGATTACCACCCTTTAGAAGACATCATAAACAAAATTTTTTCAATCTTTGAACCTTTAATATCCTAAATATCTGATCTTAAAATGTACCACCAAGCCATCTACTCTGAGATTAGAGGCTAGAGAATGGACCAGGCCCTGTGCCGCCATTCTCAGCTGCTTAGCCAAATTCCTTTGTTCTCCATTTATGTTTGATATGAATTTCTTATCATGTCAGACCAAGCAAATTACCAACTTATTGAGAGAAGAGGCAATGCATACCTTTTTCTCTCATTCATTCTGTCTGTCTGTCAACCTGTCTCTCCCTCTTTCTGTCTCTCCTGAACTCACATGCACAGAGACATATACACAAACACATGAATACACAATTCATTTTGGTTACTACTTCTAGAAACACTAAAAACATAACTGAGCAGTGTGCATCAATTAATGATATAAATGAGCATATGAATACAAGATTTAAAAAATGGTTGAATATTTGTGCATTTCATACGATATGTTGTGAGCATATTTAGACCCTCTCCCCATCTGAACCCTCTTGTAGCTCCCCACACACACCAAATTTAATGTACTCTGCAATATATATTAAGGCCTATCAAATTTATATCTCTAAATGGCCTTCAGTGTGTGTCCATCCACTGGAGCCTGGTTAACCTATCTAGTGTCACATCCTTAGAGAAAATCAACACTCTCTCTCCTCATAGTTATGTTACCAACAGCTCGTCAGCTAAGGTTGGGGCTTCTTACAGACTTCCCCACTTCTATGCTGGGATTTTATCTGGCTTGAGCTTGGATTTTGTCTGGATCTTGTGCATGCTGCTACTATCGCCATAAGTTCATATGGGTTAGTCTTTCTCGCCTGACATATTTAAAAATGGAAAGATTTTAATCTGTGTATATTTGGTGTATATGCATGCATGCATATGTGCATATGTATATATATTCATTTGCTAAACAATCATTTAACATTGCTTACATCATATTAATGTATATGTGTATGTAGAGTGGAACAGGGCACATGTGTGCTACAGTGCACATGAGAAAGTCATAGGAAAACTTACAGGAAATGATTTTCTCCTTCCACCATGTGGGTTACCTGGTAAAAAAATATACCCAGGTCATTAAACTTGACAAGCACTCTTACCCATACAGCCATTTTACCTGCCCCAAACAATCATTTTACAAATCCACTGAACCAAGTACATTTCTTTCTACAGAACTGTCTTCTGTAAAAATAGTTCAACATCCTGCTAATTACACAATCTACAGCAGAAAAGACATTTTCAATACTGTACTCTATAAAACAGATTCCTGTTTTCTTTATCAAGTTCACTTCTTTGTGTCACAGAAAATAAAGCCTGCCACTCTCACTTAGATCACAATTTATGAGTTTTTAAGAGTTTTATATTTATATCAGAGTACATCTACTCTTAAATAAGAGCTTCCAAGTAGAAAGAACTTCCATTTAAGTTTCTATAAGATACTTAGCCTAACAAAGAGATCATGTGTTGAATGGTATGCCTCTGATACAGAGATTATCTTATTTATGAGCAATCTTAAAAAATATATCATCATTGGGTCAAATGGTAGGTTCATTTGTAGTTTTTTAAAGAGTTCTCTGCACTGCTTTCCATAGGGGTTGAACAAGTTTGCAGGCCCACCGGCCATGGATGAGTGTTCCCCTTTCCCCACATCCTCTCCAATATTTGGTATCATTTGTTCTCTTGATCTTAGCCAGTCTGACTGGGGTAAGATGAAATCTTAAAGTGTTTTTAATTTGCATTTCCCTAATTATTAGTACTGTTGAATATCTTTTAAGATGCTTCATAGCCATCTTTACTTCTTCTTTTGAAAACTCTCTGTTCAGCTCCTTAGCCCATCTTTTAATTGGGTTGCTTCTTGTCTTGATTCTCTGTTTTTTGAGTTCGTTATATATTCTGGATATTTTATATATTCTGGATGCTAAACCTCTGTCAGATGTGTTGCTGGTGAAGATTTTCTCCCATTCTGTGGGTGTTTCTGTTCACTTCCTTGGTTGCTTACTTTGATGCACAGAAGCTTTTTAGTTTAATGAGGTCCTATTTGTTAACTCTTGGACTTGTTTCCTGAGCAAATGATGTCTGGTTTAGAAAACCCTTTCCTACACCTATATCTATGTAGGTTTTCCCAAAGTTTTCTTCTAACAGTTTCAGAGTTTCAGGCTTTAAATTGAGGTCCTTAATACATTTGGAATTGACTTTTGTGCAGGGTGAAAGATAGGGGTGTAGTTTCATTCCAAAGATAGGGGTTTAGTTTCTTTCTTCTACAGGTGGAGATCTAGGTTTGCCAGCACCATTTGCTGAACATGCTCACCATTTGCTGAACATGGTGTCCTTCCCTCCAGTGAATATTCTTGGCCCTTTTGTCAACTACCAGGTGGCTGAAATTGCATTTACTCATATTTGTGTCTTCAATTTTGTTCCATTGATCTATGGGTTTATTTTTGTGCCAGAACCATGTTGTTTTTATGACTATAGCTCTGTTTTTATGACTACAGCTCTGTAATACAGTTTAAAATCTGGTATAGATCCGCCCCCGCCCCCCCCAGCATTGCTCTTAGTGCTCAGCATTGTTTTGGCTATCTGAGGTCTTTTGTGCTTCCATATGAATCCTAGGATGCTTTTTTTCCAATTCTGCAAAAACTGTCATGGGGATTTTGATTGGCATTACATTGAATCTATAAACGACTTTTGGTAGGATGGTCATTTTCACAATATTAATTCTTCCAATCCATGAGCGTGGGAAGTCCTTCCATCTTCTGATGTCTTCCTCAATCTTTTTCTTTAAAGATTTAATTTTTGTCATTGAAGAGGTCTTTAATGTCTTTGGTCAGGTTTATTCTGAGATATTTAAAATTTTTTACAGCTACTGTGAAGGGCAGTGTTTCCATGTGCTCTTTCTCTGATTGCTTGTTATTG